>NC_136813.1:36464500-37064500 GCF_951394365.1 Tetrao urogallus | reverse complement strand
CCGCCGGCGCGGACCAATGCGGTGCGGCGGGAGGGGGGGCTTAGCGCCGCGCACACCCGCCCTCTGGGCTTATTGAGAGTTATATCAAGAATTTCAGTTCAGAGAGAGAGAGAGAAGGAGAGAGTGTGCGTGAGAGGGGGACTGGAAGGGAGGAGGGAAAGCGCTGTCGCTTCCTCCCATCACTAAAGCAATAATCTATTAGGATTTTTTTTTTACCTTTGTTTTCTTTTTTTTTTTTCTTTTTTTTTTCTCTTTTTTTTTTTTTTTTTTAATGTGTGCAACTATCAACCCAGAGGTAAGAAGGGGGAGAAAAGGAACGCCAGACCAACTCTGTCATTTCCAGTAAGAAGTTGCAGACTTGATGTAGCTGTCTCTGCTGTGGTGAGAGAGGGATGGAAATTGTGTGCAGTGCAGAGTGGAAAATACTCCCCATCTAAAGAAGTGCACCGGATTTTTGCTTGCTGCTTGTTTGCGCTGTTGCGTGTGCATTAAGCACCCGAAGGATCGCCGCTTAATAGAAATGAAACATGGAGAGGATGACTAACGACGGAACTGTGAATTTGTTCCCTGGAGTTGCTAATTTGCCACCCCGAAGCAACACATATCTCAAGGAGGAAGCGTTTGGCTGCTGCTGATTTCTCCAAAACTGGTGGTTTACCAGATGCATTGTGCTGTATCTGCTGGAACAGATCATTGCTTAGCTGCAGCAGATCGTCAAAGGTAGACAACCAACGTAAGTGCAAAGTTACCCATACAGCGTGATGCATTTCATTAACAAAATAATAATCAGAGCCAACACACAGTGTATTTATCTAGGGAAAGGATCAGTATTGCAGATTCAGTTGGTGTTGGTGGCAAAGGCTCACCTACTCCCTGTCTCTGCATCCCTACCTGCATCACTCCGCTGGAAGTAATCACGGGCAGCAGCTCCCGTGCTGCTTAATGCAGATAAGGTTAGTGCTGAGGGTGCCCAGTTCCCCCAAACTGCAGGTGCTGGAGCCTTGCTCCCGGGTAATTCACAGCTAGCAGAGCATGCAAACACAAGTCCTTCTGTCGCTTTTCTTTATTTATTTATTTTCTTTATTTTTTTTTTTTTAACCTGCATTATTAGTCTGCAGTATTTATGTGTGGCAGCTGCTAATAACATCCTAAAGGGAGATCAGTGTCAATGGAGAAAGGCTGAAAGGCTGTACCTTTTTTCCTTCCCTTATATTCAGAAAATATATTCACCCCCTCCATCTGTAAACATACTGGCTACTCCTAAGTTGCGTTTGGAATTTCCAGCCCCCTCGGTTTAGACCGTGTTTTAAAACAAACAAATAAAGTTTAAGGTTATTAAACAGAAGGGGAAGTATCCAAGAGAGGATACACTGGGCTGAAAGTGTAAGAAACTGTAAGTCCTGTTATTGTCTCATCAGTTAACAGGGATGTGAAGTCGCCAGTGACGACTGCTGCAGCAGCAGCATGTCCGGGTGGTTATTTCCCAGTACGATCACAGTAGTGGGGGATGCAAGGCACAGGGAACAGAGAGAAATCTGGTTAGCAAGAGCTGAAAAATGCGTATGGAAGCAAACAGCAAATGACATTTGGCAGCTGCCATAGCAGTTAGAATCCAGCAGAAGTACAGGAAGATTTTTACTTGCACCAAATGACTGGGTGGAGGAGGGTAGAGGGGAAACGCACGTTACGGATTACACGGTGTGCCAAGAAATTATTCAGAAAGTACGTGTTGAAACTGCAGCTACCCTTAATCCTGCAAGTAGTTATTTCTGTTCTCGCTCTCTGCAAACGCAGCCAATGGGATATTAGTGTATTTGTCCAGAGGGATTGCTTGTAAAGGGGAGCAGTAGGAAAGCATACTGCTGCAAGCGTGCCTTGCAAAAACAAGTAGTAGTTGGAAATTGTGGATTTGTCATACCTTAAAAACCAATAATGCTGTTCTGTGTGGTTGTGTTGACAGTGCTGTCTCCAAATAAGAAATGAGATGTAATGCATCCTGCAGTCCATGCATGCCTCCTCTTGCAAATTGCGCATCATTTCTGTGTGGAAACCTTTAAGTCCTAAAATCCAGGAAAAGACAATAAAAACATTATCATGGACCTGAGGGAATTTTACTTGTTGACCGCTTTGATTGCCTGTTTAAGGCTGGATTCTGCTGTAGCTCAAGAACTTATTTACACTATTAGAGAGGAGCTGCCTGAAAATGTCCCCATAGGAAACATACCAAAGGATCTGAACATTTCTCACATCAATGCTGCCACAGGGACCAGTGCCAGCCTTGTCTACAGACTGGTGTCTAAAGCAGGGGATGCCCCTCTGGTCAAAGTGTCCAGTACCACCGGGGAGATCTTTACAACATCAAACAGAATAGACAGAGAAAAACTCTGCGCTGGCGCTTCCTATGCAGAAGAAAATGAGTGTTTCTTTGAACTTGAAGTGGTGATTCTCCCCAATGACTTTTTTAGGCTGATCAAGATAAAAATAATTGTGAAGGATACTAATGACAATGCACCTATGTTTCCATCCCCTGTCATCAATATCTCCATACCAGAAAACACTCTGATCAACAGTCGCTTTCCAATCCCATCAGCAACAGACCCTGATACAGGTTTCAACGGTGTGCAGCACTACGAGTTGTTGAACGGGCAGAGTGTCTTTGGCCTGGATATCGTAGAAACTCCAGAAGGAGAGAAATGGCCTCAACTGATTGTGCAGCAGAACTTGGATAGAGAGCAAAAGGACACCTACGTGATGAAAATCAAAGTGGAGGATGGAGGTACCCCACAGAAATCCAGCACAGCTATCCTGCAAGTCACAGTAAGTGATGTCAATGATAACAGGCCAGTTTTTAAAGAGAGTCAAGTAGAGGTTCATATACCAGAGAATGCGCCTGTAGGCACTTCTGTAATTCAGCTTCATGCTACAGATGCAGATATAGGAAGCAATGCAGAAATCAGATATATTTTTGGTGCCCAAGTTGCGCCTGCGACCAAAAGATTTTTTGCTTTAAACAACACCACAGGGCTGATCACAGTTCAGAGGTCCTTAGATCGGGAAGAGACTGCTATTCACAAAGTGACAGTGCTGGCTAGTGATGGCAGCTCTACACCAGCTCGGGCAACTGTGACCATCAATGTCACTGATGTAAATGATAACCCTCCGAACATAGACCTCAGGTACATAATAAGTCCCATCAATGGCACAGTGTACTTATCTGAGAAAGATCCTGTCAATACAAAGATTGCCCTAATTACGGTTTCAGATAAGGACACTGATGTGAATGGCAAAGTGATCTGTTTCATTGAGAGAGAGGTCCCCTTCCACCTGAAGGCAGTTTACGACAACCAGTATTTGTTAGAGACCTCTTCCTTGTTGGACTACGAGGGCACCAAAGAATTCAGCTTTAAAATTGTTGCTTCTGATTCTGGCAAGCCCAGTTTGAACCAGACTGCCCTGGTAAGAGTTAAGCTGGAGGATGAAAATGACAACCCTCCGATTTTCAGCCAGCCTGTAATTGAGCTGTCAGTTTCTGAAAACAACCGTCGCGGTCTATACTTAACAACTATTAGTGCCACAGATGAAGACAGTGGGAAAAATGCAGACATTGTTTATCAGCTTGGCCCTAATGCCTCCTTTTTTGATCTGGATCGAAAGACGGGAGTTTTGACAGCCTCCAGAGTTTTTGACAGAGAAGAACAGGAGCGTTTCATTTTCACTGTTACAGCCCGAGACAATGGCACCCCTCCTTTGCAGAGTCAAGCAGCTGTAATTGTTACTGTGTTGGATGAAAATGACAACAGCCCCAAATTTACTCATAATCATTTCCAGTTTTTTGTATCAGAGAACCTACCAAAGTATAGCACTGTGGGGGTGATCACGGTGACTGATGCAGATGCTGGGGAAAACAAAGCGGTGACCCTTTCTATTCTCAATGACAATGACAACTTTGTGCTGGATCCCTTCTCTGGAGTTATAAAGTCCAATGTTTCTTTTGATCGAGAACAGCAGAGCTCCTATACCTTTGATGTCAAGGCAGTTGATGGAGGACAACCTCCTCGCTCTTCTACAGCAAAAGTGACCATAAATGTCATGGATGTTAATGATAACAGTCCTGTTGTCATCTACCCGCCTTCTAATACTTCTTTTAAGCTGGTGCCACTCTCAGCAATTCCAGGATCAGTGGTAGCAGAAGTGTTTGCAGTGGATATTGACACCGGAATGAACGCTGAACTGAAGTACACAATAGTGAGTGGAAATAGCAAAGGTCTGTTTCGGATTGATCCAGTGACAGGTAACATCACTCTGGAGGAGAAGCCAACTCCTAATGATGTGGGGCTGCATCGCTTAGTTGTCAACATAAGTGATTTGGGTTATCCCAAATCTTTGCATACTCTTGTGCTTGTTTTTTTGTATGTAAATGATACTGCTGGAAATGCCTCTTATATTTATGACTTGATACGCAGGACTATGGAAACGCCTCTGGACAGGAACATAGGAGACAGTAGCCAACCCTACCAAAACGAGGACTATCTCACAATCATGATTGCTATTGTGGCAGGTGCCATGGTTGTCATAGTGGTGATATTTGTCACTGTTCTTGTTCGCTGCCGGCATGCATCCAGATTCAAAGCCGCCCAGAGGAGCAAACAAGGTGCTGAATGGATGTCTCCCAATCAGGAGAACAAGCAAAGCAAGAAAAAGAAAAGGAAGAAAAGGAAATCTCCGAAGAGTTCTCTTTTGAACTTTGTGACCATTGAGGAGTCCAAACCTGATGATGCAGTTCATGAACCCATCAACGGGACAATAAGCCTTCCAGCGGAGCTGGAGGAGCAAAGTATAGGAAGATTTGATTGGGGCACAGCACCACCAACAACCTTTAAGCCTAACAGTCCTGATCTTGCCAAGCATTACAAATCTGCCTCTCCTCAGTCTGCTTTTCATCTCAAACCTGACACTCCCGTTTCAGTGAAAAAGCACCACGTGATTCAGGAACTCCCTTTGGACAACACCTTTGTTGGTGGCTGTGACACCCTTTCCAAACGCTCTTCCACTAGTTCAGATCACTTCAGTGCCTCAGAGTGCAGTTCCCAAGGAGGCTTCAAGACAAAGGGCCCCTTACACACCAGACAGGTAAACGAGCACTTTTACTGGTCTATAAGTACTGCATACAAGTGCCCGATCAACCAGTATTAAAAGTGCCAGTATGTTCTTTTTTTGTTTCAGTCTAATTTAACTTAAATATATTATGGGGGGGAAAAAAACAACAACAACAACAAAAAACAACCAAATAAAATAATAATAGTAATTAAACAAACAAACAAACAAACAAACATACAAAAAACAAAATCAAGCAAAGAAAAAAAAACCTCAACCACATTATTGCTTACCTGGGGCTTACCCACACATTTTCAAAATGCCTCTGCTACTTTGGATTCTGAAGATTACTGATTGTTAAAGGACTGTAGGGGTCCTTACATATGCACATGCGTATGCATAAACAGACGTGTTGTTTTTTTTTTTCTCCCCAGTTTTTGACTACCCAAATGTAAATGTTATTGAAGAAAAACCTCTTTTATGCCAAATTTCATTTAGAAAAACGTGACTGTTTTGAGATTGAAGGGATGTATACATTCAATGTCAAATTTCAGAGTGAGTTGGCTTGAATTTCTTTAACAGTTCAAGCTGATATGGAACTTTATTAAGTTAGTGCTACTAAAGGGGTTAATTTTTTTTTCCCTAACAAAGACAGCTGAATTTCCAAGCTACTTCATCTGCGAAGCATGTGGTTTGTTCATAGAATATAACTAAGCCATACGGAAGTCTTCCTCTGTTTTGAGTTTAAATGATTTTGTTGTAATAGATTAAAGTTGGTATTGCATAGACAGTTCCTTGCATATTTTGAAAAAATGGCCAAAGCATACTTTCAAAAGGATTGCGTTCTCTGAATACATCTGAATTATGCAGAAAGAAGTCAGCCCATTGTAAATATTTTCTCATCTTAGTAATGCATAAGTGATCTGTCATAACTCATTTTAAACTGTGAAATACGCCATATGAAGAGGGATTAGGAGGCTGAGAAACTCATATTTCAACCAAATCCAGCATTAGTTTTTCTTAGGTCTAATAATTCCTTGCTAATAAAGATTTAAATGCAGTGCTGTCTAATTTATTTTATTGGTGCTTGTCTTTTGCCACTAAATTAGAATGTCAATATAGCCTGTAGATGGCACTAAGGTACTATGTCGCTTACGCTGGCCTAGTGCCAGTCCTGCAGTAGGTAGGAAAAGGGGGGAGGGAAGGACTAAGCTGATATTCCAGCCAAAGAACCTTTTATTTAATGGTAGTTGCACTGGGCTGGTCAGTAGTTAAGTTCGTGTGTTTACAAAGCAGCTTTCCAAGTGCTTAGCTTCCACTGCACCAACTTCTTAGGTGTTAGGAATCACTTTTGTATGCCTGTTGGCACTGCACCCTCCAAGTTATGGTGATTTCTCAGAATTTTATTAGAGATACGAATTTTGCAGAATCAAGCAAGACACATTTAGGCTTGTCTTTGCAAAAAGATTTTGACAGTAGCCAAGTTTAGGATAAAGTCATTCTCTTGCTGTTGCATTAGCCTTATCTGAGATGAATGTGGTGTACCCAGAACTGTCTTGACTTTGGGTGTCTGTAAGGTGTCACACTAACAAGATACTAAGAATAAAACAAGCACTTTTGAGGCAGTTCTGCTAAAGTAACTACTCTGAGACAACCGATAACAGTGAGATACTGGAAACATCTAAGAAGGTTCTCACAAAACTGTCACCTTTCTAAGAAATTGAAGTCGTGGTGAACTCCAGTGGCAGTTTTTAAGCTGCTGTACAGCACCATATACATACTGTCTGCATAAGTTTAAGAAAAGATCTCATTTAAAACAAACAAAAATAATCTGTAGAAGAGCTCTGCATAATCAGTGGTTACTTGGCTGAAGTTTTCATGAGATTTTTTTTCCCCTCGGTTTAGTTACAAAATGTAACACCTCCAACCCACGCATTCCTTTTCTGTTCAGAGATGTTGTTGAATTATCTTAAATTATCTCTCCAAACTCTATTAAGAAACTCAGACTTAATCCCCCACAGTAAACTGGAAAATTTAAGGTTTGAAATATTATTTACCTGACAGAATGTATATGCTCTGCACAGTGAAATTGAATATGAGCAAAATATAATTTAGGAAAAAAACAAAGAAACAGAAAAACACCCTACAGGTGTATTTTTAGTTAGTTATGTTCATTATATTAAATGTATTGGTTTCATTTTAATAACCGTCTATTTTTCTCTATATGGATATGATTCAGGTTTCACTGAAGTCTTATTAAATCCTTTCTGAAGTCAGCAAATATTCATATCATGTGATTTGAATCCCTCCCTGCAAAAGCTGCAATATTATGTCTAACTGCAAGTATAACTCTTCCTTAGGCAGACAGTTACCTAAACTGAGTTTATGTACCTTTATTCTGTGGGGAAGGAGGAGGTGCTGCTGAGGTTTTGTTGTTTTTTTTCTCAGTGATGCATGTTACAGGAAGTAACCTTATGTCCCCTTAACACTTTTGGCTGGAGGAGAGCAGCCAACAATGGCAGTAATCATTAGCAGTCTTTGTACTATTCTTTCTGTAATTCCTGGGATTAGGATGTATCTTGACTAACATGCACTGGCACTGCAGTTAAATACTCTTTCATAGGTCTTTCATAAATCTTTTAAATAGATTTTTGTAGAATATGTCCTTTAAGCAAAATATTCAGACTTAAAATAGAAATCTTTCTGAACAGTAGTTTAAACTAATGTTACAGTATTGGAAACACTTTTTCTTTTTTCTTTTTTTTTTTTTTTAATTCCTTCATGAAGAGATATTTAATTCTGTTTTCTTGAAATTTAAAATAATTCTTTTCTTTGTCTTATGCTGGAAGTTGTAAATTACTTGTAATATAAGTTTTCCGTGTGTGGTTTGCAAAGTGTGTGGGAATTGTGGAGGGTGTTGAAATAGGGAAAGAAATATAGGATTAGTATTTGTCTAAGAAATGCTAGCATCCTATGTTTCTACTTCAAATTTCTTTCAGTTCAAGCAAAATATACATTAAGTGTATCTTGCAGATGACTAAATTAAAACTGGTATGGAGATGAGACCCAAGTCCCCACTTGGACTTCATTTAAACAAAATCCTATTACTTCTAATGGGAGCTGGGCTCTAGAAATCTGTTAGAACTGGGACCTGTGTCAGAAAGCCTTTAGAATTCAGAAATCAATCGTTCAATCCAAATTTATTAATATTTTTTACTGATTCTGTGTTATTGTTGATAATTTTAGAGGAAATTTTGTGGTTAAGTCTTTTCTTCACACGTCTCTTTGAATTGCACAGGTTGATGTTTCAGAAGTACCCAGTATAAAAACCAAAGCCTTCTTAAAGTGCCTATCTTGCAGTAAACCTGGTGGATGCTCTGAAAAGAGCATTTTTGAATACTTGAACTTGGGATTGTTCTAAATGCTAATTCACATAATTAGGAGTATGGAAAGGATGTTACACACCACCAGCTCATATAGCTAAGCTTCCAAAATCAGTGTTATGACTCATAAAGAATGCTGAAATCTATGCAGGCTTCTCAATCAGTGTTCTTTTCAGAATTTGATTGAACTTTAAAATGCACTTGAAATTAGTAAGTCAGTACACCAAACAACTGCATAGAAATATAGTAGAAAACGACATGTATTCTTCAGAGTGAAAGGCCTTTTATAAAAAGCAAATAAACAGACAAAAGCCTCCTACTCAGTATCATTAGGTTAACAACAGATTAAATAATAAAAGAAATTATGGCCAATTTGCTGTGGTTATCCCAGTTTTAAATTATAACTTTATTTAATCAGATTTGGAGCACAGCACTGGCAAATAAAACAGTTTGTAAAATAAGTTTCAGTGAAGGTTTTGAGCAAAACCTTCAGTCTACATTCCTAAGAAAACAGCATTTAGAAACGTGTTTAGCTTTCATTTAAAGTGATGGGAATGAAGCACATCCTTGAAGTCCAAATGACTTCAGATGTTGTTTTCAAGAAAGACCGCACACAGTAACTCTTATGAGTCAAGATGATGATTTGTAAATTCTGGAAATGTGTATAGTTCCAGTACTTTCTGGAAAGCTGAAAATATGTTGTCACTGTCCTTTTACTTCTGTGTTCTGATGGTAGAAATTAAGGATTTGGGGCTGAACGCATTCCACACTAAAGTCTTTCGGTTTTTGTTTTTTTTTTTAATGATACAGTCAATAACTATGGAGCTTCCTTTATTCCTTTTTCAGTCAGTGGACTTTTTGCCTGACCAAGGAATGAGAAGCCAGGCTCCTGCTGATCAATGCAGATTACTTAAGCTTATCACATAAAACTTTCTGTTGGCAAATGCAGCTGATATTGTCTTATACTGCAATGTTTAAATTTGTAACTTTGGGGTTTATATAAGAGAAAAAAAAATGCTGAAAATGTTAATAACTCAAATTTGATATGCCAAGAGTGGCAATTTCAAGATATACATGAAGGAAAGCTGCATTGGAACAGCTGTACAGAATTTACATCACCTGCAAATATTAACGTTTTGTAACCATAGCATTCCATAATTCTGTACGTAATATTCTTTTTAGTGACCCTGTTTTAACCTACTACTACTAGTAGGGAAAAAACCAAACAAACAAAAAAAAAAAAGCAAAAAAAACCCCAAACCCAAAAACACAACACAGTTCCACTGTTTCTTTTCCTTTCCATGTTTAACTTGTTTTATAAGTTAGCATGGATGTTAGTCCTGGGTGGGGACTACTTGCCTGGAAAAATGCCTGCATGTAAAATTCAATTGTTTCTAGGTTCCATATATTTATGTATCTATATACTAAAATATTTGAAAAGTTGAAAATGCACAATGCATTTTCTTTTTATCCTTGTATAACTGAAAAATAGGTTAACGGATTTTGCTCAACTGTCTAAAGAAATTCATCTTTCAGCTGAGACCAAGCATGGAAAATTTCAGCTGAAAAGAAGAATTTTTCAGAAAGTTAAGAGCATGTGAAAACTGAGGGTTATAATGGAAATCTGAACATAACCTTAAGCTATAATACCATTTTCAGTAGTGACAGTAGAAATGCTAAACTAGGGTAGGGAACATTCTGTGTGTACAGATACAGGCAGTCAAAGCTTAGCAAGCTTCCTTGTTCTTTAAATGTTTCTCATGCAAAAGAATTTTATCGGATTCACTGGGGTTTCATCTGTACTGAATGTGCAAAACCAAAATTCCATAAATGCTAATAAATTTGTGGCACACGTGGGAGAGTGAATTGGATCCGGAGAGTTTAATACTATTGGAATTCTGTGATAATGTTCTTTTGTGTATCGGAATAAGGAAGTGTCCTTCTTGTTTCCACTTCAGATTTTCACTTCCAAAGAATCTATTCTTCTAGCACAGCAAAAACATATCAGCCACATTTTATTGACAGCAGTTTTATTGTAGCTAGAGGCTTACAGTAAGCTGTTTATTGCTGTTCCCTAACTCAGTTGACAGCAATTGGGGAATTAATTTTCTTGCCCCTGATGTGCTTTCTTGGGTATAAACAACAGATGTTAAAGATATGAAAACTGTGACCCATTTACATGTGGCAACTCTTTATGGGCACAGCCTACCTGTTTGGAGTGCAGGTTTCAAACCCTAAGATTTCCTTCATCAGTTCCAGGATTCTTATTTTTGCAATACAACTTTTCATCTGCACACATTCTCTTCAAGGACAAGTACGTGATACCTAATGGACCAGTCCTCATCTAGGTGAATTCAATTCAAGAGCAGCTGAGTTCAAGTTTCATTTATTTCAGGATGTGCTGTATCTTCTCACTTTAGGATCGAATTGTCCCCAATATGCGAAATATAGCTGGCCAAGTGGATCTGCCTATTCTAGGTGATACTCGAGTTTTGGTGTCACCCTGCAAAATAGCAAATTTACTTTAAAAAATACACTCAGAAGTTTCTTCAGTTGATTCTAAAGTGGAGTTATCTGACATGCATTCTTTAATGTCCATATCTTTGCCAAAGGAAAAGAAAAACAAAATCACATATTACTTTCTTCTTTTATTACTGTTTTGACTTTATGGCCTGTGTTGGAATGTATGCAGGATGATTCATTTTAGTAGACCGATGTATGCATTTAATCTGTTCATTTCTGTTTTACATCAAATAGCATTCCATTGACTGGAAAATGTTTTCTCAGTCTCTAGATGAGAAATGAATGAATGCTATCTGCTAATAAAATATTTCATATTTTACTGAAGCTGAGAGTGGGAACATCTTTGTTTCCATTGGTGTCTTTTAGCTAATCGTTTGCTGCATAAAGGGCGGCTTTAGTGTCTTACTTAACTGAGATTTTAAGTGCTTGTTTTGACACAAATATTATTGTAACTGTTCTTTTATAATTAAAATATCATATAAAATAGTTCCTTCTAGAGTAGCTGCAATATTTTTTTTCTTCTAATGGGTCGTGTTCTATTAGCTATGAAAAAAAGGCTGACCTAGGACACCGTAAACGTATTACTACACTCTTGTGTTCGTTGTACAGTTACAAAAACTTGAGATAAATTGGTCTGCTTAGCAACTTTTACCTGTACAAAACCACTTGTAGGTCATTCTTAGGATGCGAGGAGTCAGCAAAGCATTTGGCCCAATGTAATTTTGGTATTAATTTCATGTTGATCTTAATAGAAACATTTGTGAAATCTTTCTCAGTTTTTCTCTAACTTTCTTGGTAAGGTAGTTTAAAAATCTAATTTGTAGTCACACTGAAGTGTTCAAACTGTAGTCTTGGAAGTGTTGCTGCCACTTTTTCTTACCTGTAGTTTCTTTTCTGACATGTGAGTAAAAGTGAGAGATCTGTTTTAAAGTTGACGTGGGATTTTTTGCATCTCCTGTTGACAAAGAAGGACAATTGAGTAATTTAGCAGTTTTCAGGAAATGACCGAGAAATGACTGCAGTTGGTGTGTAGCTTCTATAGTTTCCTATGAGATGATGTTGTACTTTTGCCATTTCTTTTGTAAATGCCACACTGATTTTATTTATATATTTTTTGTGTGTATATGTATTAATATTTCTACTTGAAAGTTGTTCTCAAATATGCACAGTTCTTGCTATAACAGGAATATAAGGAGCCTTTTCTTAGAGTAGCTGTTCAGTATTTGATGTTAAATCCAAAATGAGATAAATCTGCTGATTAATGCCATCTGTAGCTCTTCCTGATGTTAACTGCTTTATAAAAAATGTAAGATAACACCAAGAGAATATTTTTGAAATCTAAAAAACATGTAAGATGAGTTGGGACTCATATGAACTAAAAATCATTTTATTTTGAGCAGAATTTGATAAAATGTGGAAGATCAGTTATCTAATTTTTCTTCCTTCCTTTATTCCTCTCCCATAATCACAGGAACAAATCTAGTAGCAGCTTAAGACAGCAACATCTCCCTGCTCCAAAAAATTTAATTAGATAGTCTCTCTGGCTGATAGCTGTAAGAAAAAAAACTATCAATATTGATTTGTAAAATGCTTTGTAGACGCAAACTGATTTTCTTTCTTTCTTCTTCATTCCTTCTAACCAAATTAACTGTGAGATACTACCTGTATTTTACATTTTGCAGTATATTCATTCTGACTATGTCCTAGGCTTTCATGTGTTACTAATTCTGTGGGGTTTTTTTTTTTCTTAATTGTTAAAAAGTCTTTAAAAACTGCCAATTTGATACTTTCTGTCAACTGAGCTACTTTAGTAGTTTTATTTAGCCTTGTTTGGTCATATAGCCTTTATTACTCTTAAAAATCTAAAAGGAAATTCATGCTTCAGTTGGTAATGATAATTCCTATTCTTAACACCTCTTATAGATTGGTATCTGGCAGCAGTGTCTTTTAAATGGCTAAACCTGGCAGATGTAAATTTCTGCCTCGAAATCCATGCTTCTTCAAAGCTTGCAAGTCAGGAAGACAACTGGGTTTCTCAAGGAAAGGTGTTTCTATCATACATGCTTCTATATATGACCTATTTATCAAGGTATTATAATGAAATTAAATATTTGATACTGATCTTCATTTTAAGCACTGAGTTTTTTGTGAGTCTCCTTTTCCCTCTAGAATTTTTTGGAAGAAAGTTTAAACACCTTGGCTTAACAGAGATGGGTCTTGGAGCTACAGAAAAAAAAAAAATAATGCAGAATTGTGAATTTTAATTACAGTGAATTCCTCCTTGATACGTAAAATAAGGTGTCTTCTGAAGAGTAGTATTAAACCCCTGGCTTTAGTACTTTTCCCCAGTCAGTGTTTTGTCAGCCTGTATTCTTGCAGCATGTAATGTTATGTTACGTTAATGTAATGTAATGTATCTGAAGATGCGCCCAACTTCCAACTGTGGATCTAGCCTAATTTCTGCAAATAGCAAACATCTTCCTTTGTATAATTTTCCACAGTATATTTAGCTAGTAGCACCTGTGTATGCAGTACATGATTTTGCTTCTGTTGATACTGTGGATGGATTGGTATGGTGTAACTTTGAATTGTATGTCAAATCATTGATGCTTCTCTGGGTTCACAATTTACCCCTTCTGAAAGAAAATACTCTGTTTCAACTAGTTGCAGTAGCTGACCGATGCAGTAGGGTAAGATACATTCCACACTGGTGAAGACTGAATACAGTGAAGAGTATGTGCCAGTACTTTTTGTTTTGTTAGTAGAGAGGATGAGCCAGTCTAGCTTTCTTACTGAAGTCAGGAGAAGGATTTTAAGGGCAGGTATTTCTGTAGGTAAAAATACCATTTGAGTAGTGTATATGCCCACAGAAGATAGACAATGTGCTCAGTTACCTTTGGGAAAGTCTTCATTACAACATGGATTTAATACAAGGGCTACTGGATCAACTGAAGCATTCTTTTTCTTAAGTTGTTGTCAGGCCATTTGCACAGCTGACTATTTTAGGAAGACAGTACATTGAAACCCCAGTTATTTTGTTTTGGTACTGTGCTAAACATTTCTGTTTTTCCCTTCCCTGATAACTCATTCTATGAATGTAAGTAGAGAAAAAGGAAGCTGTAAACTTTTGATCTCTATCCTCTGTTATGTCTGGCCACTTGTATCACAGTGTAAAAATGCTTCTTTTACCTCTCTGTTTTAGGTCCATAGCAGTATGAATTTTCAGTCACTTGTCAGATTGTTCGCTTTCGCCATTTCAGAAATAGAGGTCAAAATATCATTGAAGTGCAAGTGTTGCCAGTAAGAGAATTTGAAATTACCTTCAGTTTGTGACAACAGCACCCTGAAACATGGATTGCTCTGAAGCCTGCAGAATCCAGAGCAGCAGGAGTTAGACCATGCACCAATAGTGAAGTTGTAGTCATCTCCCATGTTTTTAACAGCTGCCAGATAAATATAAATAAATAAATGAAATCTGCATTTGCATAAGGTCAGTAAAACTTGCCTGTTGAAATGTAATCTCTCTGCGTACAGGAGATGGACTTTCGTATTTGAGATTTCATCAGCTTCATCTCAGAAAGCTGTTACATCTGTCAAACACTTCAGTTTGAAATGAACACCTGATTTTTTTTTCTTCCTTTGTGTGCTACAAGAGCACCTGGTTGTCAATCAGTAGAAATACAAAACGAGTCAAGATAGATGATCCGCTACTGTGATTGGCATTTTATTTTTATTTTACAAGCCTTTTTTCTTCTTCCAACTGTGATGACTAAAAAATGGCAACACTTGTCTATACTGTGAAAATAGATGAAAAAACGTGGATGTAGCAAAGGGAAGTGAGCTTTGATTCACTTTGATCCTGTTTCTCTTCACTTCTGATAGCCGTCCTTTCAAGTATTAGAACAGTTCAGATGGACAGCTGCAGGAATTGTAATTGAGTATTGCTATGAATTGTGAGAATGGCAATCTCAAGTGGTAAGTGATTGAGATTTAAATATATTATATGACTGAAATTTAAAGACTTACTTTTTCTTCATTTTTACTATAGAATTAATGCATTGCAACAAACTGTATGCAGCTCATAGTATTTACCTGGTAGAGCAAGACCGCTTCTGAATGAGCTGTATGGGCTTTCAGATACCTCCAGGTAAAGGGGCAGTGCAGGACTTGGGGTAATTTAAACCTCTTGATAGTTTTGCTTTTTAATCCACTTCCTTGATTACAGATCAGAACTTTTGTTTCTTGATGTGAATTTTCAACCCCTGGACTAAGAAACTGTCAAAAAGGTAGACTTTTTTTGAAGAATATTTAAATGATAGATGTATTTCCCTGATTCTGTTATTATCTATTGATAGCAGCCCTACTGGACATCAGTGGATTTCACTATTACTCAGTGTTGTTTAAATGTAGGCTTTGGTCCTCTCCTGTGCTTTAGCAGTTGATTAAGAAATATTCTAATCTGTCACAGAGTATGAAGAGACTAATGGCATGTGAAGTATTTTAGTCTTTAAGATCTACTGTAAATGATATGAAAAACAGTGTCATTTGGCTGATGCTTAAATACATCCCTTTCTTTTATGATATACTGTCACTACCCTTTCTTGTTTCTCTTTTTAATCTCTTCTTTCTTTCTCTGAGTAATTTATTTATTTATTTATTTATTTTTTAAATTTTTTTTTAAGCATCCATTTGTACACATTAGAAATTTGATACTTCCTCTCAAATACTGTTGCAGCAGAGAAGTGGCACATTTGTGTACAATGTGTTATTACAAATTCAGTTTGTAACCACACACTTCAATAGATAAGGACTGATGAACCAATTGGCTTCTTTAAGATGTGAAGAACTGAAGCATTTGGAACCATATCAAAATAGAAGCGTAATATGGAAAGTAAAACACCTTTTTAACTAGCTAGATACTTGGTTTGTCTTGTTCCAATATATTTAAGAGAATCCAATTAGAGCAAATTATAGTTATTATTACACATTTGAAAAGGAAATGAAATCCTGCAACAGGTAACACACATTTTCTATCTGTAGCTTGGTGGCTTACTAAATTTGTGTTGCAAAATTTGACAGCAGAAAAACTAGGATCTGACTTCATAACTGTGGATTTGCAGCTATGATAACTGGGACAGTATCTTCTGGTTAAAACTTAAACACAGGGATTGAACAAACGTAACCCTAAGTTGCATATCAGAATCTGAAGTGTCTTTAACTTAGTGGACTTGTAGTACTAAGAGTATGAATAGGATGAACAGAACTGGCTAGTATTTAAATGTTATGCACATACCTTTTAATACTGACAAAATCTGATTCACTTGTGATTGATACCATATAGGCACGTTACGTGTGAGTAACGGAGGACTGAAGCAAGTTTTGTGCGGTGTGTTGACTCATATTAATCGTATTTCTTCAGTGCAGGTAATGTCTGTATTGTAAAAACACAAAACCAAAATCCTGTCTATCCATCTTTACCTACAACTGTTGAAGTACAGTGCAATACTATAGTACAGGTTTTCCTTCCAGATATTACCAGTTATTTTTGTGGCCATCCTGCATCTGTCATAGTTAAAACCAGCAGACAAAACAACTGTTTGTCATATATTTTGCTTGTTGTTGTTTTGTTTTTTTTTTCACCCTCTCCTGCTCCCCTCTCCCCCCCAAGGATTCTTCATGCTTTTCTCACAGGTGGTATAATGCATTCACAATTTGTAATAGGTGTGGTATCTCACTGAGATTTAGATAGAAAATTGATTTTAAAAACAGCTACAAAAAATGTAACTCACAAAGCAGAACACTGGAGTTTGCAATTTGGTAACTGGATAGTGCTACTTGAATTCAGCAATTTGAAAGGGAGGTTGGAGTGAGAGATGAAAACATTTATGTGTTGTTACATTTTAAAATGATTAAAAGCTCTGTGTGGATGGATGTCTGGACTTGCAGGAAAACTTAGCCTTTTAATAAGAAACCTGGCAGTGCTGGAATGATATAAAGAATGCCACTGATCCTTGAGTCTGCTTGTTTAAAGCAGCATGCTGAGCAGTGTTCAACAGAGTGGTTTCATGCAATGCCTTCTAAGACAATTTATAGATGGTGCAGATTGATTGCAGGCCAAATACTTCTTGTTGCCAGTTAGGATTTCTATCTGTTCTAAGTATGTCACAGAAATAATTCCTGGTTTCAGAACTATCATTTTCTGGATTAGCAGAGACCAAATTGAAAAATACTCTGCATTCACCATCTCTCAATTGGTATTTTTAAACATTTGTAATGTCCTAAAGCTAGAAACTCAGCCTGTTTTAACTATTGTTGAAGTTCATTTCAGCAAGCCTCTAGCCACTGAAGAACATTATATCTTACTTCCTGCAATACTCAGTAAAGGTAGCTGGGATTCAGGAGGATCCTCTGCACTTTGTGCTGTTGTTTGATACTGTTCATGACTTTTGGACTTCAGTAGAGGTGCTGTGATAGTACTTTCAATTAAAAGCCATAGGCAACAAGCATAACAGAGGGAAGCCTTCAGACTACTTAGTATTTTGTCATTTTGTCAACTGGAGTAAAACTAGCATGAGAATAAATTGACTGTGTTAGTTTAACTGTGATCTTCACCCAAACACTGCCTATGAGACCTCAGCTCTGGCATAAAAGCCCAGCTGAAATGTTGAGGTGCTTTTTTGTGCTTGCTTAAATTTATCTCATTTTCTTTTGAAAGCAGCAGCATTAATTCTACTCCAGTTTTAAAGCCTTAAACTTTGGTTGCTCGTCTTGGATTTTCATTACTTTTACGTGTATACAGTAACATAGAAAATGAGAAACCTGCAAAACAAACAAACAAGCAAAACAAAAACAAAACAAAACATGCATATCACTGCATGCGACATTGCTCTGCAACTATTTACCACTTCATTAGTTTTTTCAATAGCATAGATAAGTTAGCATTGTCATAAAATTTGAACAGCTACCACAACCAGCTGAAGCTTATAAGCCGAAGCATAACAACTTTCACAAACTACATTAACTCTTGCAGAAGAAGATACAATTTTGTAAATAGCAACAAAAAAAAAAAAAAAAAAAAAAGCACATGAATTTTTATATCTGTATAGCCAATTTGTTTGACATTTTCTCCAGTAAATTTTGCTGCTCTCAGAAATATTAAGAATACAAAGGGAGGAATTTATTTTTTGTCTTAGTCTGCATAACTCAATTGACTGAGATAGGATTGGTCTCATTTACGTTTGGACTGTGCTGTACACTCATTGCTCTTTGAACATCATGTGCCTTTTTCTCATTTTTGTTAGGGTTTTATCTTCACTGCAGAATAAGTGTATTTTACATCAAGATTGTTATTGTGAGGTAGCTGTCTAAATGTAAAATCCATGAGGAGAGAAGAAGCAGGTATTTTGTATCTTGATGTAGCTGGTTGAGGTCAGCTCTGAACAATACACTTGGGGTTGATGTCAGCTGGCTACGTACAGGTGAAACTATAATACTTTATCATTAGCAGGATTTTATACTGCATTATCTACTTCAGTGTAAAATCGTTTTACACTGTCTTGCAATGTAAAGGTGCCTTTGAGGATATGAATTACATGTGTACTTATTTTAGGTTCTTTCATGCTCCTGAAGTGAGGCAAAGTGAATCTCTGCCCTGCTGTCTGGCAAAACCATACAGTTTAGTCCTGTGGTTGAAGCATAAAGTACAATCCATACTGAGCTTTCAGATTTATCCCAGGTGATATTAGCAGACATACACCTAAAAGTTCCTGCCAGGATTGCAATACTATCTGATGTAACTGCAGTGCATTTTTATAACTTCTTCAATTTTATGCTACTGTTTTGCAAACTTTGCATAATTACATCAATGATTACAGGTTCACACAGTGGTTATAACTCATACCCCAAAAATGGAGTGGTATGAAGCATCAAAATCAAACATTAATTTAATGCAGACCATTAAGTTGTGATGTTGATGGTATAGATCTGCCTGTATTCAATTTGTACATCACTAAGCCCCAGTATTTTATAGGGAACATGATCAGAATAAAATGTTTCATCCACAGTCTACTGAATTTTGACAATAAATGAGTAAAATTCAAACAATAATACATCCATAATGGGGTAGGTAAACAGTCCTCAGCTTGAGATGTCTTCTTCAATTTTTCTGTGATGTAGTTTGAATCTGCCTTCTCCTAAGAATGCACTGCTCAGTATATGTCTCCCACCTTTGTTAAAATGTCTCCTGAATTTGCCCAAAGGCTTGAATTAATGTCAACTGAAGGGTTTCTATTCCATTAAAAATGCCTCTTTAAGATTTGCTGTTTTTCCTAGTAAGCTTTCTGGATAAACAGTTCTTTTATATGTTGTGTTTCTTATTTAACTTTAAAAAAATCTCCTTTATATCTCTTAAATTATTCCTTTACCATTGTCTCCTCTCTTACTTTTTTTAAAATTTAAATTCAGTAACTTTTTTTGTTCTTTCCGCTTCTGAACTTCGTAGGTAATGTGCTTGCCTCGTGTCCTACACAAATATTCAATATGCGACTCAGCTAAGGATCCTCTCCTTTTCAGTATCTTTCTTTTTTATTTTTCCCCTCCTCCCCCCCCCAAAAAAACAAAAACAAAAACAAAAAAAAACACCAACAAGACAACATATTTAGTTCACCATCAGCAGTTACTCAGCTGGAGACATTTCCCATTCACATGCGATACCTGCTGGTTGCTGCTTCCAATTACGCCATATACTGGAAAGCCGTGCTGTTGAAGTATTGGAGTCAATGTTATAATCAAACTATTTACAGTGCTAGCAGTATCTCATGAAGGGTTCTGGACATTGTCTGATTTCTGCCATAAGCAAAATACTGACAAGTCCTGCTTTGTTTTGCTGCTTTTTCAGGTGGCAAAAAGCTAGACATACATTCATTATATTGTAAAATCACAACCTTCAAGATCTTGCTGAATCTGCCCTGCAGCTATTTATCACATGATTGCAAGGAATGAAAATAATATTTTTCCTTCTACTAGAATATGTTGCTAACCTTGAGGCAAGATAGTGCATAATTTTATGTGTGCCTAGTCTTGCTGTTATATATAGACTGTTCTGAGATGAATCAGTGTTATCATTTCCCAGAATTTAGCACTAGCATTTTACCAGAGCCAAGGAGATTTCATATACTTAGGCTCTTGGCTGCGACAGTGACCAGGGATCCCAAGTCTGAGTCACATTTACACTAATGCCATTAGTGTATATAGTCATGGAAAAAGGCCAAGAAGATGCTAATATCATTTACTCCCAAGTTAAGAGGTTTTTTTCTAAGGTTAGAGCTTGCGTGTAATAATCTTTGTGTTAAAGCTATCTGAGCCTAATTCTGATTGCGTATCCATAAATGTTGTATTTATGAAATTAGAGCAGTTCTATTGATGGTTTTGCTTGTAATCAAGAGCAGAATCTGTCTCCTCACATCTTTGTGTTAATCCCTCTTTCTTCCAGGAAACTGAAACATCTCTAAGACTCTTTTCTTTCCTGCGACGCCCATCCTTCCCTTGTGCTTTCTTGAGTAATCCCTGCTTTTTAATATAAAGCATTAATTCACTTTAAATAGCAGGAATTAGGGAAACCAGGTCTCAGTCCCTCGTAACGTTTATGAATTTAACCATCAAAGCCTACCTGGTGCATTTATGAGCTTAGCTATAGTCTAGGCTTGCAGCTAATACACAATTCTGACTTCTTGGTTTAATTTATTCATAAGGTGATCTGCTGTATTAAACATGTTATTATAATTTCTGATATTACATCGGTACTTTCTGCCACAGCCCATTTTTGAGCCGCTTAAATATATAGACAGCATTCTTTGAGTATTGTTTAAAGATAAACATATTCAGAATATAGTTTCCAAACTAGGTTCACTGTGTTTCAGTTTTTAACATTTGTGACACTTTAACATCTTAGAAAGAGCAGAACAGCTTGAGATTTATAGGAAAAGTGTTGAGGAGTAACTGATGAAAACAACTGTATTTGCAAATCAGGGCATAACCATCGTTTTAAGAAATAACATACTTCTGAGTGTAGATGTGTTAGGATTGCCTGTGCCCTTGCAAGATCCTGTGCAGTTATGAACTAGACGTATTTATTTTCTAACCAGGCAAGGCAAAAGAATCATATTTTAAGTCCATGGATCGGTGGCAGTTTGAAGTAGTTTAGCACAATAGTGAGATGCATTATGCTAAATCCAAAGCCATTGGAGCTTCAGATTATGCTGTTCTAAATTGCTGTGTGAGTTTATTTTAGGTGTTTCTTAGTTGATTAAAGCTTCATAGAAACAAAACAAAAAACACCAAAACCAAACCAAGGAAAAATAAGAAAGAGAAGTTTGGTTTTACTATGCGTGTCAGGATAGCTATCCCAAAACATGAAAGCAGCAGCCTTCCTTTGCAGACTTAGCAGAGGCAGAGAATTAATGATAAATTCTGTAGAACACAGTTGGGCAAAATGCCCTCTTGTTTTATTGAGAATTTTGTTTGCTTGAGATCTGTTTTCCCCTTATCTGTGAGTTTCTTGTACAAACTGTGTTGACTCTGATCCAGTAAAGTAGAGCAAGCTTCTTAATCTGGCATGTTAAATAAAAGCTCAGCTGGGAAAGGAATGCAGCATTTTGTCTTTGCATTTCAATTGAGTTGAAACTTATTATTTTAAGCTTAGGCTGTGATAATAATCTCTGAGCCATGTAACATCACTTAGAAAATTAGGTGATAGATGCTTGGACTGAATGCAAAGATATGATGGGACACAGCTTTCCTGTTAATAAAAACACAAATAAATAAATGCAACATTCAGACTTCCATATTCAGTTATTTGAAGCAACTCAGCTCTGACTTGCAGCACTCCTGCTGTTTTGAGTCACAGACCTTTCTTTCAACACAGACAACAAATTATGCTAATCTGCATGCTGGGCAAAAGCCCAGTTGTGAACAGCTGAAAGTCTAAAAGAAGTTTCACTTTTCACCACATCCTAGTTTTGAACTGCAACAGCTAAAGCAGAAAGGCTTGCTGCATCTAGAAGTGCGTGTTAGGCCATGCACCTCTTCCCTGAAATTCTGGCATCATTTTTTCCTCTCTTTTTGCCTTTCACCAGGGAAATTACTCATGTTTTATGCTGGTGGAATAAGAAAGACCTGGGCTTTTAATTTTAAAGCAAATGTATTTTTCTTTTCCATTTGTGCTGAGACTGTACTCTCTGCCAACAATATGAAAGGAAATCACCAAATGTTCTGTAACTCTTTAAGCAATTATCACTGAATACTATGTTTCAGAATGTAATGAATAAATAAACACTTGAAACTTCAAAAAGAAAATCTAGCACAAATCATAAACAAGCTACTGATGCAAATACCAACATAAATAATTTTTATGTTAATTCATATCAATTATAAAATATAAATACATTGTCAGTAATCTTAGGAATGACTTAGAGTATCTTCTTCTCCTGTGGTGAATGATGTGAGGCTGCATCTATGCTGAATGACTGTAACCTACTTTATCTCCCAGGAGTACTAATGATACTCAGTTTAATATACAGAAATATTTATTAAGAAGATTACCAAAACAATATGGTGGGCTTAGACTAAGATCATACCTTAAGATCAATCCTTGAGTTGTACTCTGAATCATAAGAAGAAACAGACTATGTCTAATGGAAAGTGAGAAATAATGTAATCTAACCAATCTGCACGTTGGCAAAGTCATTGTACGCTGGCTAAGAGTTCTTTCATATTCTCAGTTCATGTGGGTGTTTTGCACAATACTGAAGAACTGGCCATTATGATTATGCATGTCTTTTCCTGGAAAGCAGAAGTATAGGCAGGTTCAGAGAGGTCTTTATCAGCAGGTTAGTTACACAGTGCTGCTTAGAGTGAAACAGCAGGAAGAATATACAGTTGGCTGTATAAGTACTTGCAACAATGCTTTGTTGGGAATTGGAGTACATAAGAAAGCGCAGGGGGAAAAAAAAAAAAAATTCTTCCTTCACAGATTTTATTGCTTCCCATGAAACCTTCTGTCCATAATTCCTGTTGATTTTTGAACTCTCTGGAGTTTTTTGCTGGCTTTTTTTCCTCATATTTCTGGGAATTGTGACTTTTTAGAAAGTTACTGAAAGTTTTGCGACTCCTGCTCTTTTTGCTGAGGCTTAACTTTTCAATCACTTTGAAGTGCCTTGGTTTTTCTTCCCATTGTCTAACCAAAGACTACTTGAGTTTTTGTTTTCTGTTTTTTTTTTTTTCTCTCTCCAGTCCCAGCTGGAGGCTTACTGATATTGCCTTTGTTTATTTCATGGTGGTAAAACGTGGAAGTATTCACACAGAGTAACTTTTGCTTGTTATGTGGTTAATCACATTGAGGCATAGATAGGTCTGTTGCGTGCACTGGCTTGGGCTGCTTTAGAAACAGTTAATATTAGCTGTGTATACCTTAATTTATTTGCCTTTGGAATCTTAAACTTCAAAACCTCCCTGTTCCTCAAACCAATCAATTACATTCAGTTTGAGAGCTATTTTGAACAAAGCAGGCAATTACTTATATGGGATATAATATTGAATTGCCCCTGAAAATGAATTTAAAAAGAAAATACCTGTTTATAAAAATTGAATAAATTCTGAAATATCTTATGATAGAGAAATATAATTACTACTGTTTTAGTAAAGGATAACTGAGATATAGAAAAACAGCATTGTAAAGATGGCACACATTTCCAAATCCAAGAATGGAATGTGAACTGAAGTCTATAAATATTAGATACAGTGGGCCTTCTGTATAGGCCTGTGAATTAGATATAAAAATTGAAATTTCCATGGAAGAATACTGAACAGTTTTAGAAGGATGAGAATGCCAGCACAACATCAGCAGTTATTTGCATAGTATTGTCAGGGACAACTATTCTGGAGACAATTCAGTGAATCAGAGTGTTTGATTAATCAAATCAAGTCTCTGTTGTAGGAGTGCAAAGAGGTTATGTCTGCTGGCAATCTGATTTGAAATCAGATGTTTATGGATTAATGAACACAAGAAAATTGCTTCTAAGCCTCTTTTCAAGGAAAATTCTTGGTCTTTAGAAATGTGGGTAAGTAGGGAATGATTAGCTGGGTCTGACAGCACATTTATCCCTTCAAACATGCACTCTTTACAATTAAAGAAAATTTAAGCAATTAAAAGCAGACAAAATAAAGCAAAGAACAAAATTTACAAGCTGTGTTTGTTATTTTATTAACATAAGGTGATTAAGCAAATTGTAATCATGGTTTCATTACATTCTAATTGAACGATAGCAGATATAAAGATAACAGAGCTATATTATTTCATATCAATGAGGATCTATCTCACAATCTGCTTTTTAAAGGTAGTCCAGGCCACATCTTGCACTATTATTAAGTAAAAGAAATAATTAAAAATATATGAGTCTTTCTTTTTTAACAGTTGTTGTTCATTACATTATCTTGAAAACTGTTAACAGTGTGCATATTATAAAAGGAAATGTGTAATCCATTTGAGCATAAAGGAAAGTTCTTCAGCTTTCATAGGAATTGACTCAGAAATAATTCAGGTACAGTTTTGTGTTCCCTTTGGTCTCTTTCTTCTCTGAGAAGGCTATCTGCTTTGGTTTGATACTAAATTAGTTATATCTAAATGCCACCTTCATTTCTGCCCCCACTGAGCTTAACAGTTAATTTTCCAGGCTAGAATAAAGAAATCCTTGCTTTCATATTTTATCCGATCCCCACGGTGCAATAGACCAGTAAGAAGCATGTAGTTCTTACCGAGTTAAGAGAATAGGAGTGCTTCTCTGAAGAAAATTGGCTGGCTTTCACTCATACATAAAAAAACGATCAATTAAAAATAGAAACAGCTGGAAATGAACATCTTCCTCTTGTCAAAGGTGAAAATTGAAGTGTTCTCTGATTTGATTTTTTTTTTTTTTTTTAAAGATAGTTATAATTATTTTTCAATTATTCTCTTACTCACTAAAGTAACAATGATGGCATTACCTGGTTGGGCTTGTTTCTCAAAAACTGACTGTGCAGAATTTGAGGTAACTGCATGGACAACTGTGCACAAGATAACAGAATCCTAAGTTCACAGGGGAGTGAAATTTTTATTAGAACAATCTAGGGAAAGCCAGTCATCCATTAAAATCTGTGAGAATCGTACAATTGCTACTAAATACTTTTGAAAAGCCTGCCTTCTCATCTCATATTAGACTCGGGAGGATCACAGAACTAAATCCTATGGGTGTTGGCTGCTGCTTCACCTGAATGCTCATCTCATCTGGAGGTTAAAATATTTTCAGTGGAAACTTTAGTGAAGGCAATCTGAAAAAAAAAAAAAAAAAAAAAAAAAAAAAAAAAAAAAAAAAAAAAGCAAGATTTCAGCCATATTGTTTTAAAAAGCATAACAGGTGATTTTATATTGTTCAAGGAGAAAATTGGTGAACTTTGATCGAGTTTCATACTACATCATCATCTCAAAATTGTGTAACTTTTAGTTCTTGTTACTATACCTCAGATTTTTTAACCGCACTACCTTTGTTAATTTTGTATAAATTTATAGTTCTAGTTATTTATTTGAGCAGGAAAATAGTTCAGGCAAGGAGAATGTGGTGTTGCTCAGCATACTGCCTTACCATCATGTATATGCATATGCATGTGCAGACATGTTGCAGATATACATCTGTATGCATATACAGGATTATATATACTTTCTGAAATATTGAAAAGGTTCCAAACCTTAAGAAAAAGATACAGTACTGTCCAAGGGTACATTAGTTCTAAAGTTCATGTACTGCTATTTAGTTAATGGTAAAAGAGTCATAGAAAACTCACAGTCAAGTTCATCACTTTCAGAAAGACTGTTACTTCTCTTTTCACTTACCCAAAACTGCTTTACATGTTCAAGTTAAGACCTAGTTCCTCAGATAGTACTGGACATTCTCTGTGTTTGTGAAAACAACTGAGGGTCTAACATTTATGACATTTGAAGATTTCCTTTACAGGATAAAAATAGATGCCAGACATTTGTCTGAAAATGTTGTGAAACTGCAGTCCAAAACAAGATGAGACTTGTCCCACACAGACATATTGTGCATATGCAGCCAGGATGAGTATGTGCTGCAGGAATGCCTGTAGACAGAGTCATCATAGAAGGTGGAAGAGATAATCAGTTTGTAATTGACAACCTCCTTAATGGGCATTTCACAGACTAAATGAGAATTGAACCTGCTAGGGATGTCACTAAGGCATTGGCTAGCATACAAAGGTAAAGAGTTTCTAACTGCAAGAAAACATGAGATGTGTCAACAAGAGTATTTATTATTCCATTTGGGTTTTCTTTCATTTTATTATTTGTTTCTTGGTGTTAAAATCTTCAGGATCAGAACCACACGCAAGTTTGCTCCTGTAGGAGCTTTGCAGATATTTTCAAACCTGGGAAATATTTTCAGACTCCGGTACTGAGCTGAGCTGTCAGATATCATGATTTCCATGTCAGGTTTATAGGACTATTGTACTGTACTAGAAAATAAAATCCTTGTCAGGATCATGGCCTGGCATGGTTGGGCACTGTATGTGCTGATGAGAAGGCCTGTCCTGAACATCTTCTTAGACAAAGTCTATGTGTAAACGTTGTTTGGGCTAACGTAAGCAGCAGTGCAGACTGGTGTGGCTTGTTTTGAAGTGCATGGTATTTACTAATACTAATACTAATACTAATACTAATACTAATACTAATACTAATACTAATTTTAGAGAACTCCTAAGGTCAGAATTAGACACATAAGCCTTCTTTTGCAGTCAGATTTCTCTTTCGGATATTGACTGTGTACTGTTGTTCAGCATGCATTAGGATCATTTACACTAATTGCATCTGAGCCTTTTATTTTCATATAAGAAACTGCATTTGGCTAAGTGTTTTACCATAAGAGTATCCTGCTGTTTTGAAGTGTTGGAAAGCATACAAAGCTGTGTGACTGGTATTACTGGCAAATCATTTTTTTATTAAATTCAGCAGTGAGATCTCAACTGATTTTAAAACTACTCATAGAAAACAATTCCAGTTTTCCTTTTAGTAAAGAATTTGTTAAGTTTGGGATAGGCTTCAGTAGCCCCATCAAACTTGAACATGATTCTTCTGAACAGAATTTTCCACATTGTGCTCTGTGCCCATCAAAGCAAATGAATAAAACTAGCTCAGTGGTAGTGCATACTCCACTTATGGGTCAGTAAGTTTCATTCTACCAACAGAATGCTAAGAACCTTGACTGATGTGTGCAGGGCAGGTAGATCGTATCGTCACATTCATGACTGCTACTCTAGAACAGAGAGTAAAATCTTCCTAGAGTCTTAAAGGACAAGATATCAGTGAAAGTCAAATATTTCTAAAAGACAAGTCAGATCTTAGAAATAAAATGTTGCAATGTTAAATGTCTGTGATAAATAGGAAGAGCTTTATTTTGAAGCTTCCTCTATTTAGCAGGTGATTCTGAAGATTTGTCTGTTTCTTTTTTGTTTGTTTGCTTTTGTGATTTGTGTATTTATTTGCCTTTGTATATTATTTCAGAATTAGTGTCTCTAAATATGTAGACCATTTTTTTCTTATTTAAGGATTTCATTTGGATATATCTCTCAGCACAAACCATAGTACAGTTAATAAACGAACAAGCTTTTCTGTAGAAAGTTCAGTAGATAATCAATCACAAATCCTGGATAAGAACTTGTAGCTGTTACTTTTTTGTGTCAGTAGAATTACTCTAAGGTTTACGGCTTCAATATAGTCAAGCAGATGCAAGGCTGATTGTTGTTGGTTGGTTGGTTGGTTTTCCTTAAAGCAAAGCAAAGCAAAGCAAAGCAAAGCAAAGAAAAAACTTCTGATTAAATGGAAAGATAGGAGTACTCAAATCTGTGTTGGGATAGAAACCTTGTGGCTTGGTGTATGTATGCCTTGTCTGTGCATGTGAACGCACATGAGAGAGACAGAATATATATAAACAAATTACTTTGCAGTGTGAAAATACTGAATTAAAAGAAAAACAGAGGGGTTTAAGAGCATCTTGTATTTAACTCGAGCTCTGGAAAGTAATCTCTCCCAGTAATCTCTCTTTAACAGATTCAAGTGGAAGAAAGCCAAGTTGTTTAGTTGCACAATAGGTTGCAATCATGTGGGAGAGTTCCCAGTTGGGAGTTGAAAACTGAAAACCTGACATGCATAAGTGAATGAAGCTACCCTACATGATGTGTTGATTTAAAATTTTCCCCCCTCCTTAAAAGTGCAGCTGGGCTTCTGCCTTTGTCTGGGTACGGAAGAGGCAACACTTTGTGAGACGGAAAATAAGTATTAAATTGACATTTTGGATGTCGGTGATAATTTGTACTGACATTATGAATATTGCTTGATCCAAGTGGGCACTACAAGAGCCAAATTTAATAGACTATAGTTGTAATTTCCTGCCTTGCAGACTGCAGAGATGTTCCAGTGTTCCTTCACAACAACAATCAGGGATTACTAAAAAACAAGTCCACAGGATTGGGGGAGGATTGAAAGGATTAATGGACTATGACAAAATTGCACCTGAGGGGGAAAATCTGTAGCAGTTTTTGTATGGTGTTGTGGTAGACGAGGCAAATTGGCAATTGCTACTGATCTTTACACATGCATGTCTTCAAAGAAAGTGTGTGAAAGTCAAATGGAATCCAGCTATGTGGCTAAGGCTGTCATAAACATTTATGTCATCAACTGCATAAATCACTTAATACTATCATTTTGAGTATTTCCATGATCAACTATATTAAGCATCAGTAGACTGTAGGCCCTGTTCTAAATCATTTTTTATTCTGCTCTAACCTCTTATCCTGCTAAACTAAATCCTAAAAAAGATTAAAATGTAGAGTTAGCCTAACCCTTCTTCTCAAGGATAATTAAGGAATAGTTCTGTTCAGGAAGAAGGTTTTCAGCTTTAGAACTTTATTCATATATATATATGTATACTTCCATAAATTGTTTTGTAGTCTTCATTTACATTCTAAACCAATGTTAAATAAAACCCCTTCTATCCCTCTAGTAACTATTAAAAGCAACAATAACAGTCTTAGCTGAAAGTTATTATGAGATATTGATGTATATTTAATAAACTATTTACTGCTTTGAAACATCAAAAGTTTGTAAACTGATACTTGGTTTCTTTTTTCACTGGCTTAAATCAAGGATGCCACCACTATTGATGGTAGATTTAATCAAATGTAAACAAGGAGAAGCAAGAGCAGAGCTATGCAGCTGTTTTTAAGAACTCTAACTTTTTTTTTTTTGGAAAAGAGCTTATCTATTACATACTGTTTATTACTGTAAGAAAAAATTGAGATTTGTTTTTGACTTAAGCATGACGGTTTTAGATTAACAGATAAACTTAAACCTTCAAGAAATGTTTCTTTTTCCCAGTTTGGTCCAAACATTTAAAGATTAAGTTTAGTCTTTGTAGATTAATGCTAGAGAGAGAAATTTAAAGAAATAAAAATCGCAAGCATCCATCAGTTGCTGTCTGAGGTCATCTCTCATGTATTGTGAACTGTTTAAGGAAGCTCTTCTTTAGCAGCACTGGCTGAAGATCTTGTTATTATTTAGATTTGTTACTACAAGAACAGCAAATGATTCATTAATTCCATTAGCCGACTTTTCTGCACACTGGGAAATGTGAATGTAATTGTCAAGTATTCCTACTGTATACTTAAGCTGTCAAAGATGCTGGAAGGCTTCAGTTATCCTCTTTGAAGATACCAGTTAGGAAGGGGTGGGCTATTTTGTGTCTTTAAAACAGAAATGGGAAAAAAATGTGCCACATGATATAAGCTAAAAGATTTATTTTTAACCAAAAGTGACATTGTAATACAAAAGCAGGATTCTGACTCATAAAGCTTCTGCACAGATTTTTTTATTATTATTTATTTATTTTTTAAGACATCTTAAAAGTACAGTCTGTCAGTGTGCCATCATTGTTTTCCCTAAACCTGTCTTGTCTCTTGGAGCCACGCCAGGGAATTCTCCTTTCTGTTCTCTTTGGATTCCTCAGTCAATCCATAATGTCTCTTACTGCGTACTGCTGCACATTGTAGACAGGTGGGTGCAGCCTGATACAAGTTAGAAGGGATGTTGCCCTCTTCTTGCATGCATGTAAGGCATAATCAGGGTGCATTTTTTTTAATGAACTGTCTGGTAGTTTAGCATACAGAAAAAGTGAAAAATGGCGTTTCATTACAAGCATTTCTTCCCATTAAGAGGGATAACCACCAAAATCTAGTTACTGCATTTTAGCATGGAGGAGCAGAATTTGAGAATTAGGAACTCAGCCAAATCTAGATTACATCTGAATTGGAGTGTCTGTCTAAGTGATTGCTGCTATTGAATAGTGGTTTTGCACAGAGAGAATAAAATTCTTTCCGTAGAACAGACAGTTATATTGAAAATACAGTAAGGCTGTTGGGTGCAAGAGGCTTTTTTAAGTGAAGACCAGGAAAAGTACTTGAGCCTTCCATTTTCCCATGTGCTTAAAAAAACCTAGCATGCTCTCTTCCAGAGATCTTAATGTCCCAAAATTCTTTGATGGTGTTTTAAAATCCTCGGTTTGTAATTACAGATTTCAGCATATTGCTTTTATGCTAGCAATAAGGAATGCAAAGCTGCCTTGACCTCTGCAATGCTTTGAGCTGTTCAGATAGCACATTACAGAGTGGTTAAACATAACTCACATAACCCCATCATTCTCTAGTTGAAAGGATAGTAAATTTTTAAATTTATTATCAACTAACTAATTTTATGGTGTGCTTTTTCCACAGTTTAAATGGCAGTCCCACATCCCCTATACATGGCTTGTTGAGTTTTGCTGTTGAAAACTTCACTTTCTCTTTAATGGTTTAATTTTGTATCATGCCTATAAAATAATTAGTAGGTTGCTGCTCACTCTTAGGTCCTGAAAGAGGAAACACATTTTACATACTTGTTAAGATGTAACTTTGTCACAGTGTGATGCTTTTTCTCTAAAATATCAGAAACAGAGAAGGAGGTCCATCTATTGGGTAAATTTTCCCTATATGTGTGATATAGTGTAATGAGTAATAAGTGTAAAGCACTTGATGTGACAATTTTCTATATAATGATTATGCAGTAGTTAGTAGCCACAATATACTATATTACTCCTGTTATGTATTTTGGAGGTGGACATTATGGATTCATAACATGGTTTAACTTGTATAAGTAGTATCAGTTCATCTGAGGGATACTCTTCCCCCAGCATGAGAAATATGAACTTACAGTGTTGATTTTTTGAATCTTATGAGCCACTACAGAGTGGAAAATATTTAAGGATAGCAGTGTATGTACTCCTGTGTGTTACTGAGTGTTAAATAAGCAATCAACTGATTGTTAAATAAACTAATATATATATGATGCATTATATTTATGCAAAAAAAAAAAAAAAAGCTGCAAAAATCAGGTGAAGTGTTTCACTTACTGTAGTGATAGGTACCATTGCTATGTATTTATCTATGCATAGTTTAGGAGAGAAGAAGATGCTGTTAATGATTCTGTAATATTTTCTTCATTGTAGTGGCCATTGAGTTAAATAAGAATTCACTGGTGTGTATAGTAATGAATCTTTAAAACTATCATTTCTAATCAGTGTTGGACAGTGGAAATAAAAAGGTATCCTCTTAAAAATGGACCTTTGTACACTTTGAGTTAAAAACTACATAAAAAGGATATAAAGTAGTTGTACATTCAAAATGTATTAAATTCCATTTTTGCTTTGCTATATTTTGTAAAACATTTCCATTGTAAACAGTATGCCTCTCACACATGTCAAATTGAAATTCTTTATTTAAAAAATATATACCTAATGTAATTAGAAGCTTATTGCACTCTCATAACTGTATATATTGTGACTTCAAAAAAAGTCTGTACTGAACTTTGCTTAAACTACAAGTATGTGGATTTCTTTCAAATTTATTTTTAATTAATGATATTAAGGATAAGATCCTTTCTAAATGTACTTTAAAATTCACAATAAAGTTTCAGAAGTTGTTTTGTACAATGTTGAGGCTTTGTGTTGAATTTTCTTTTTGAAATCTTTTAAACTGATACCTCGACTGAGTTCTGTGTTCCTTGAGCATGTGTAAATCTGTGTTTGACATCAACATGGTTAAAATCATATGTGTAATATTGCAAAATATGGTATCTCCATTTACCTAAGTTCTGTCTTCATTAAATTATGTATTACTGCTCTGTTGAACAGAGCAACTACTGGCACTTCTGTAATTTCTTCTGGAGATTCAGTCAGTATTCAAGCAACTCTGTATTGAAGGGTGAGATAAAATGAGTTCTCTGTTTTGTGTAACAACTTCATCCAGGAGACAACAGAGAATGAGTTGTATGAAATAGTTGAGTAAACACAGAGAAAAACTTGTTATCTTTAAAATATCTAAAAATCTGGTTCATTGTTCCCGGTAGGGAAGGAGGAAAAAAAAGTAAATATGACAATATTGGAAAAAGATGCAGTGGTACAATATGTAGTCAAATATATTGCAAGCTTTCATTTTTATTCTCTGTCTTTTTTTAATGCTTTTTTATTAGCTGATTCAGTAGTTATTGAAATAAAAATATTAGTGGCCTCAGTGGGGAATATGCCTGAGTAAAGGGGTGATTAGAGCTCTGTAGAGCTTGGAATAATGATTATTTTTCCTTTCTGTCCTTTTCCCATCGAAAAAAAAAAAAAAAAAAAAAGATGACAATTGCTCAGATGTGGATGTTTCTATTGTAGTTATATGTTTTTAAATGTCGGGTAAGAGGATGATATGTTTCTTTTTTTCACTTGGGGAGGACATATGTTAGTTCCTTTAAATTTATCAATACTTAGTTGTTTAGGCTTTTAACTTTTTTACAACATATCACAAGCCTGTATAATCATGAGAGTTTTGCTTCTCATTAGCACTGTAGGTCTACATACATGAAGACGTATATAGCTTGATAGTTCCCATTTAGAAATATAGCTCCTTAACTACACTAAGATTCTTAAATTTTAAAAATGTGATTCTGATGTCAGGTAAATCTGATTTGAGAATGAGATAGAAATCTGTATCTCTTTCAAAACTCCCTTACTTACATTATCTGTTTAAATAATTAAAACCTTTTCAGAAATTATTTCACTATGCAAAACTTCAGTTAAAGTCCATGGCAAAATTAGACTTAATTGTCTTAATGTTAGATAATACTCAGATATATACTTAAGAAATGATGCTATTCCTACAGAAAATCAGATCTTTCTTTTCAAGTATCTCCTTCAAAAAAGAATGAAGAACAGTTTTAAGTTGGCATCAAAAAATAATCTGAGATTCAGTCTCTTAAAATATCCTCTTGATCTCTTTAGAGATAGATAGTTTCACCATACTCAGCTGTTTTTGATTTTTTTTTAGTCTAATAACGTTTATCTCATTAAAGGCGTGCTTTGTGGCTAATTCAACGCTCAATTAACTTAAAGCACTGATACTCTAAACTAGAGAACCATTTTCACATTTATTCCATGGAATGGGAATGGATGTTGAAGTAGTCTCATGTGAGGAAACACTGATGACCAAAAGGAGGTAGGATTATGTATTTTTCCTGCAAATACAGCCAGAAATTAGAAATAGTACTTCAGCATTATTGTGCAGCACAATAAACAAAACACTCATTGTCATTAGGAATAAAAATCAATGCTTTTTCTGGTTTCAGGCTTTTTTTTGTATTTGAGACCCATAATTGTCTCGTGATGTATGACTGTGTCTTTTTGCTAAGATTCGCATCTCAGCCTTCCTCATTAGGAATTATGAATCTTTTCATTGGGATACTATTGCCAAAGCTAAGCGATTAGCCTAATTCAGACCCTGATTGTGTAACCTGGGTTCACATTAGCTGGCAGTTAAGTCTACGAATGGCACTGTTAAGTTCTAATATAGCACAATGGACTTGTAAATGCATACTGGTGTGCCAGGGGTTGTGTGATTCAGTACTGAATATCTTGACTCCCTTACACAGAATTATGCTGAATTCAGCCACGCTTGAAGGGCCCTATATTCATCTTCAAATAACTTGCTCTCAGCAATTCCTATTGTCCAGCAGCAGAAATCCCATCCTGAGTTTTTTATCAAGGATTATAGTACTGCCATTATTGTGGTTTTATGGTGATAAAAACAAAGGTGCAGTTAAATTGGGGTATTGTATTTTCTTCAAATAGTCTTCTGTATCAGGATCTTTCTTTAAGAGTCACATGTGAGACTGATGAGCACCACTTCCATGCCATTTAGTTATACTGAATACAATAATATTAACCATTTCTAGCTTCAGAGACAGATTCTGGGGGAAAAAAAAAAAAAAAAAAAAAAGAGGGAGAGAGAGACAGAGAGACTAGAGCCTGCAGTAGAAAGAGGTGGAGTAGGATGAACTAAAATATCTTCACTGATAGCCATCATCAAAGGGAAGAGAAAAAGAGAATTTACTGTGAACCCAGGGGAACAATTTAGTTCAGTTTTCAAACATAGATAAACTAAATAAAAATACCCTACAGAAATAACTCTGAATTCATTTTTATTTTGATCTTAAGCACATTACTCTATTTATAGTTGTAAATTTTTCTATTTCAAGTGATATGGTCAATGCATACAGTTAGATTTAAAAAAGGACTTAACATTCAGACTCAGTTATGTCTGTATACATGCATTTATTTCCTTTTTTTTTTTTTTCTTTCTTATAGAAGAAAACATTTTGCTGATAAAGTTTCTAGAAGTGGTTGAATGTCTTAACTTTGCAGCTTTCTTGAAGAAACAGAGAAGTTTCCATTTGCCTTAGTCTGAATATCTGATAAAAGCCTGCTTCATAAGAAATGAAGTCAAACGGTTTTTGTCTTTGAAAAAGGCTTCCCCTAGGTTTATGATGGAGAGTAGATATGCTGGAAGAACTTGTTCAATTTCATTCTTGCATATTCACTTTGCATTTAATACAAAATGTTTTCTTGCTTGCTACATGAAGCAGAATCTTGTCAGAGCACAGCAAAGAGAAAATACATAGTGGGCTTGGCATTCCCTGACAATATGCTTTCATTGCAACTTTAAAATGTAAATGTATGGAGAAATGCATGTCATATCCCATCATAGAGTTTCACAGCTATTGCATTCATTGCCACTAGTATGTGGCAAAGTTGTTCTTTCTTCTTTTTATAGCTTGTTTCCCTCATGAATGTGACTATACAGAGTTATAACTGAGAGTAAATGTTTTGCAAACCTTAGCTGAACAACAGTGGTCTAAGCTCCAAGTGTGTTAGATCATTAGCAGTTTAAATTAGTGACCAATGGTTAACAGATCTCAGCACTACATTTCTTCTTCTCCATGTTCTTTCTTAAACTGCTTTGCAGCACAATTTTCAGGTCACTACTCAATGCCTTAGCAAAAGAAGTGGGTGGATTAGAATTCAGAGACATGAGAAATGTTATGTGGAAATTGCTCAGTACTGTTTTGACTGTGGCCAGAAAATATGCTAATTAAAAACATAGGAGAACATAATCCTCTTCTGAATCCAAATGGCTATGACAGTTTGTACAGTTGGGAGGCATGGGACATGCTTTAACCAGTTACAAAGCTATTTAGATGGATCAAAAAAAATACAGCAGAGAAAGATTATGCCAGTGAATCCAGTTCCATATGTGTCACATCATCCTTTTTAGTTTCTTATTTTAATGTTAAATATTTGAAATACAATTTATCATTTGGAGCATATGTTAATTACAAAATAATGCAAGACCTCATTTTTCTGTCAGAAGCATTACTTTTTTAGTCTGACAGTACACAGCACTACGTTTGATAATAGCACTATCTGCAATTTGGAATGCTTTCTTCGCTCCAGATTCTCCAAACTCACCTTTCTGAAAGCATGTTCAGAGATGAGAGACAAGTCCATTCTTATATGAGAAAATCACACATTCCTTAGTAAGAGAGTGATCACAGAGACCAGGTACAGAGCTTGCCCTAGAATGTTTTCACTTTGCAAACAAGAATGTCACTATTCCTTCCTTAATGAAATGTAGCAGGATAAGGAGATGGAGTTACATGCAGTTCAGTGGCAAGATTTGGAGAAATCCATTTTACAACCAGTACACTTGGTATTTATCTTTGTGGTTGTTAAGTTTTTTTTGTGTTTTTTTTTGCTTGTTTCTTTTTTTATTTTTGTTTTTTTCAATTGACATGCTTAATTTCATGGAGGTCTCTGGTCGGAGACTTACAGCTCTGTGGTGACTCATATCTGCATACCACGGGGGTGCAGTAAGAAAGCTTCAGTACCATCAAGTCTGTGTGTTGCTTTACTTGTTTATGCTTTTATGTGTATATATATATATTTTTTTCATTTTGTTGTTTGTTTCTCTCATGTTCTTCTGGTCTTTCTAGGCATGCAAAAATATTGTTTGAATTCATTTTACTTTGTTTTAATTAGTACTAGTAATTCTAATTAATATTATTTTTTAAATAGTTGTGCACTGATATAGCTTTTTTGCAGGATGACACTGTTGGAGGCAAATGTTGACTTCATCTGGATTTATACTTTTTAATATGACAATAATATATTACTTTTCTGATCTGAATCACTATACAAATACCATTGTAAACATCTTTCCTATAGACCATGACAGGAAACAAGGTAGTCTGTCTTTCTAAGGGTGACAGGAATGTCAGCTACAGTAAAAATAAATGGGAAATCAACATTATTTAAGAGAAAAAATAAGTCATTCATATCCAAAAATAGCTGGCTATCAAAAGCAAATATTTCACTTAAATAAGGGCTTAAAACTTTCTTTAAAGAGATCTATGTCAAGCATTTTAAGCAAAAAGTACAATTTAAACTAAAAATAATTTTAAAAACGATAAAAATATGAACTTCGTTAAGAAAAATCTGCCAAGAATTTTTTAAATAGTTTAAAGACACTTTCTAAGGAAATGTTGACACAGAATGCTATGTAAGAAAAGTAGTTTCTGAGAAATAAATGCTTTCATCTAGTATAATCAGCTGCCAGCTTCTGCTGTATTCTTGGGTTAAATTCATCTGGCTGAGTGATCTAGTCATCTAGACACCCTTTAAAGTTAGTAGAGGGAAATGATTTGTTTCATTCCATCCTAAGGTAGGTGTTCCAAATCAGTCCTAGGTATTTAACCCTAAATATTAATTTAAAAGGGAAGAGGAGTTAAATAGTTCATTTGTAGACATGTATCCTGTAAAGATCTAAGAGTAGGTGAAATCACTTTTTCAAACATCTTATTTTGCTCAATCACTTTTATGAAAGTCTGTTTTACTGCTTTTCTCTAAGGAATTTGCACTTCCACAGATTTCTTTTGTTTACTTTCCTGAAGGGATAGGATTTACTTTATCATTAAACCCTAATGTAGATTTAATGTGACTGAAGATGCAAGATATCAGCTTTAAGGTTTATTGAAACATTTCTGGAGTATTTTTCCAAGTTTCATCTACTGGAGTGCAATTCTGAAGGGTATACGTTTTTATCTATGAACTTCAGTGGCGGTGCAGTCCATTCCCACCCTCATCTCCATAACACCTTGAGGCACTTAACACCTTAGGCCTAGCTCGGTTTCTTTACATGTCAAGGATGCTGGGGACAGGGCTACCTTAGTTGTTCTATTTCTTTCAGTATAATTACTTTGAATCTTCTGCTTCATTGCTTTTTTCTTTTTTTTCCAGGATGAAAAAGAGGATTTTAGTTTTTGATAACAGGAATAATCACAACGATAACATACTATAAGAGGGAAAAGAAAATAAAAAAAAATCAAGCTTAAATTCTGAAAGAAAGAACAGAAAGCCCATAGATATGTAATTTCAAAGATCTATAGATTTTCAATAAATGCACTAGCAAAATATTTATTTCACGGCAGAGTATGATCAACAGCCTGGAATTTGTAGAAAACACTGAGCTCTCAATCCATTCTGTTTCCCAGCTATTCTGCCCTTGGGAGCATTGGAGCAGTCTAGAAAAGACTGCAACAGATGAATCCAGAAACTCCTTTAGGAACATAGCAATGAGCAATATATATCAGTGTTTCTCTACTGATGATATGCAGTAGGTGATCTTTCTCAAAACTCTGTTACTCATACAGCATTAAAAAGACATACAAAAGCTTAGCATACCCATGGGGCTTGGGAGTCAGATTATTTCTCTCAGCGAGCTCGCATCTCTAAGTTAAGGACTGTGTTATGGATGTTAGCTTTGTTGGTATAATAAAGTCTCATAAAAGAGAAATATATAAAACTAGATCCATTACCATGGAAATAGTGAAAGGTCATTTCCATGGAAACCATGGAAGCTCTCATACCATAATTTTGAAAAAGCTTGTCTTTGAAGCTGCAATGCATTTATACAATAAGCCTTGTTTAAAATTAAATCTATATAGGTAAAGCAATAGACATTTCAAAAATTCTTAGTACAGCCATTTGCTGGAAAGTGCATGAATATCAAACCCAGATGTATTACTCATTTTGGCTATGGAGAAGCTGTTCGGTATCTTTTTGTGCCTTTCCTCATGTTGCAAATTGCTGAGCTTTTTCACTGAGAGCAGTAACCTTTCAGGATTCAAGACTGAGGTTTCTGTTTTCTATGGTTTCCTTTACTGTCTAAACCTGATGCCAAACACTTTAACCACAAAAGAATGCTTTCTACTATATACATATATTTGTAATTAGAGAGCTCATTCAGGCAGAGTGATGAGACGATTTGCCTTTGTGAAGAATTTCTATAGAATGTAATATTTGTACAAAGAGCAGGTTTTTTAAGAAATGACTGTGGAATCGTGTACAAGTTAATTCAGTCTAATTTTTTTGTTCCTTATCATCCATCATCACAGTCTCTTTAGATTTTTCTTGAGACAGTTCTATAGGTAGTGCTTTTTAGAGACTTTTGAGTAGGATGTCAAATCAACTAAAGAAACAATCAGTCTGCAGGTGATGTAGAAATCTACTCTAAATAAGTAATTCTCCAGTGAGGCTTTTTTTTTTCTTCCCCCCATAATGAGAGAGAATTTACTATTTCTGTGATGCCTCTATGGGTAGGTAGATGGGAAGAGAAGAATGCTGTGGCTTAATTAAAGATGAATTTCAGAAACTGGAACATGCATGCACCTGCTTTCAGTGTGGATGTACAAACAAATATGAAGTTTGGCTGTGAAATCTTTAGAAGTCTGCTAAACTAGCTTTAGCAAATAATTCAACTTCAGAATACTTGAGCATCAAAGGGAAAGAATCCTTACTTAAGGTAATTTACATAAAATCATAATGAAGGTTGGAGCCAGACTACTTTATTTTTCTCTTATCGGGATCACTGAAGCAAAAGTGAGAGCATTCACTTTTACGTACCTGCTTTATTTTTAAAACAGCAAGAAGCTTTCAGACATCCTACTCCCCAGGGCTTCCTATAAAGTCAATGGGAAGAGTCGGTGATATCTAAGGTTAGGCAGACTATGCTCTACAGGTCCTGCCCACAGAAGTATTTAGGAGTCTATGCCCCATTAAAATCATTGGAGTGCAGTCTCTGAAATGTCTTTCCAAGCCTGACAATGCAGTTCTTTGATTACACAGGAAGCTCAGTGTTACAGCTTGGGAGGACCATCTGAATCACCCTTAGAAATAACAGTAGTTATAGGTCTATGGCTGCACTTCTTTTTCTTTCCAGATACTCTCAGTACTTCCTTTCCTGTCAGAATTTTGAAATGCTTTCTGAATATTGAACTTACATTTGAAGGAGTTTGAGATCAAAAAGTGTTAAGACCAGCATTTCTGAAGTTTTCACTAGTTCAACGAGATTTTATCAGTACTCAATTTAAAAAACTGTTGAGCCTGACTTCAGTCTGAGTCCAGGACAAAGAGAGCTTGCTGAGAATAGTATCTGCATTAACTGAAAAATTGTATAAATTGTTTATCAGAAGATTTAACAACCTACAAGTAGGAAGTGATGTACTGACAAAATGTATAGGACACTGTGAATAAGCTTTTCCTGGTTTGACATCCTGACTTAGAAGGCAATGATTAACTGAAAGGGAGAAATGAAGACACCGTGATTTTTAGTGTATGAGTAGTCATGTGCAGGGGATGGTCTTGGGTGGACTTATCTTCCCCTTCCCCTTCCCCTTCCCCTTCCCCTTCTCCTTCCCCTTCCCCTTCCCCTTCCCCTTCCCCTTCCCCTTCCCCTTCCCCTTCCCCTTCCCCTTCCCGTTCCCCTTTTTTGTTTTTTCCTTTTCTTCTTAGTATTCCTTACCACTACTAATCCCCTCTGCTAATCCAAAACACAAATTTTGAGAGCAGAATTCCTTCTGACATCAGACCACCATAAACTGTGACATTTAGGTTGGGGTCTTTCAGAAAAGTCCTACTCATATCCAGCCTTTGCTCCCTTGTCTTAGTTTCACATGTTAAAGAACTCCTCTTTCTTTTTTTAAACCATTTGAGGAGTTGCTAAGATGCCATGACATTGGTCAGGAAGTGTTCTGATCTACAGATTTCCTGGAAATCAAGTCACAGTATATTAAGAATTAGGCCAATGGCAAATAAAAATCGTTTGCTTATTTTGCTTGTTTGCTTTGTTTGCTTATTCTTCCCCTTCCCTCCCCGACCTGCCCATAACTTTTGTCCCAAGTCTCACTCCTGAAATTTTCCCACTAGGAAGTTATGTTCTGTTATATATACATATTTGCTTTTTGCAGGAAACTACTGAACTACATTCAACAAAAAGTACACATATACTTTATTTATTTATTTATCTATTGATTTATTTATTTAACCATCTACTGTTGCCAAGCAACTCCTTTTATTTGGCTTTTTTTTTCACGTTTAGTCAGACTTAAAGCAAAATCAAGGGAGAATTCTGAATGAAATTTGTTTCATTTTTATACAGATAAACATATCACAGAGTGATATTTATAAGGTTTTCCAGTGACATGAAAACAGTTAATCCTAATGAAAATATTGAAGTTTCAGAATTTCAGTTCAGAGACGTTGCATATGAAGAATAGTTTGGAAGTCATTAGGAATGGAGGAGATGAGAAGAGACACACCGATGAGCTTTACTATAGGATTCCCTTTGTGTTCTCCTAGAGCAAGCTTTTAGGTATGTAGATTACTTTCTTATTTTGTGTAAGTTGGAAATAATTTCCTCCTTCTTGCAAAAAAAAAAAAAAAAACCTAAGTTTTTAGAAGACTAAGAGCCTCTGCAGACTTTTAATACTTTCACTGGTACTAGTTTAAGATACTAGTTTAGGTGGCATTTGTCTGTATTTCCCAGCCACTGAAATAAGGTATGAAGCAGGACCAGATCTGTTTTGTCTAGCCTAATGGGCCCAACACAAATGTTTTGCAGTTTCTCTCAGTGACAACACTGGTACCAGGATATAACTTCATTTTTGACATTCGAAAGTCTAGATATTTTCCTTTTTTAAATTTACTTTTAAAAGAATATTGACAAATAATGCATAAAGTGGGTCTGCATTTATAAACTAATAATTGTCATTGAAGGAACTAGGATATGTCATTTGCCATTATTATAAGTAACTGTTTAATTGGCATTTTTGAAATTAAAAGAAAAGAAAAATAGTTTTAAATTATTAAAATGGGTCAAATGGTAATTTGGTGTTTCAAGTTCAAGTACAAAACGAGAACAGTATTTCTTTGTATATTTCTCTCTTTTGATGATTTGATAGTGGGAAACTGGAAAACATAAGTTTAATTTCTTTAGAGGGCATTCATCTGTTGAAAGGTCAAACAACAGATTGTCTTGAGATGACATTTTTGAACATTATATGAAAAGAGAGATGATAAAGATTGTAGAAAGAGATACAAGGAGTGTAAACTGAATAAGAAGCATTAAAAAAGAAAGTATCCATCATTTCAAATTTAAAATATATATATATATTAAAATGTCAAAAGAATATTCATTTTAATTATCAATTTATCGTGAGATGAAGTGTATCATCATCTGTTATTGCTATTGTCTGAATTTTCTTTGATTACAAACATTATTTATATACACAACACCTTCAAGAGCTGACTGTCAAAGTCAGATCCTATGTGTCTTGCTTTCTGCATTTGCAGAATATTTTACAGCAATGCTTGCTACCAATTCTACAGACAGTCTCATTTAACAAATACAAGTAAGCAGTGTGCATGTGTTTCAAGTTCCTTGATGAGAAGTAACTCTTGAAACAGAAGAATTTAGAGTATGTCAGGTGTTAAGCAAAACTAAAAAGATGCAGCTGCTAGAAAATTGTAAATTTCAAGTTATCTGCAGTCCGTATATCATATGAATCTCAGAAGCGCTTTAATTAAAGAAACAAGAGAAAATTGTCCTTGAAACACAGATTATGATTATGAAAAGCGTAATATGAACAAAAAACAGTCATGCCAACAGCACTAAAATCTAGCTCCACCTATTCAAATTTGATGTTACTTAACAATTATTAATAAAAATACTGTTAATTGTAATGTAGATTGGATGTATCTAAAGATTACAGGTGTGATATCTGATATGCTGTTCAAAAAAGGAGAAGACTCAATGAATTCTCTTACCATTCAAAGTATGACACTGGTCTCCCTAGGGTATGCTGTGTGCCAAAGATCAAAAGTGGGAAGAAACAAACAGTAAGGACATTCATTTGTTCTGGTTTCATGAAAAGTTCTCTCCGTGACAGACATTTGAGTTGCCTGGCAAGAACTGAGTAGGGATTGAGTTGAGAAAAGGAAATGGGAACTTCTTTCTTATCACCTCCCATATCCTCCTAAGATACAGGGAATTAGTGAAGCCATAGCGATTCTCTAGTAGGGCACGCAGTTCCTGACACTAGGCAAATTCTCCTCTGATATATCATGCTGGCCAAAGATTGGACTCAAATATAAACATGTATGCAACAAAAATCGATCTGCATTTCAAAGTAATTTGTTATTGGACAGTCTTAACATTCTCTTAGAAGATACAACTCTTCCTTGTCTAAAACATTAAATACACTGCCAATGATAAATGAAGGGATATTACACATAATACCATAATAGAATCAGTGTTAATGAAAGACATAAGACCCATTTTTTTCATCACTGAAAACAGCAGTTAATAAAACTGTACCAAGCTAAGTTTGACTGCTCTTGTCCTTTCGCAGTATATAAACACAGGATACCTATTGACTTGTTACAGGATCCTGAGGATAAGATTTTGTCAAAGATACTTTTCAGGTCACCAGGATTGCTGTGTATGAACTGGAGTACAGGATCTTTTAGAATTTCTTTTAGTTAATGTTTGTTATATTTTAATTATTTCTTTAATACTGAATAAACAGATTAAGAATCATTCAGAAGCTTTTTGTATGGGATTTCCCCTCATTTTACTCCTTATATTTTTACCCATTTTGACAGGGTTTTGAAAAGTCTTTTTACCCTTTTTATTCATGTAATAATTCATTTATCTACAGGGTTTTATTGCTACAACATTACTGGCAATGTAACTGAATATGTAGAATTATCAGTAATTCCTATCTTATTCTCATTATATCTATTCTTGCATACAGTAATCTAGTATAGAGTACACTTTTAAAATCTGTGTAGGTGTGTACATGTGTTTTATGATTTAAATGAAATGACAGATTTGGTTTTGTTTACATTCTCCTTCTTCAGGTAAGTGATTTTCCTACATGTTTGCTTTGGAAAGTCATTGCATGATTTTTTGTGACTACACAGAATCATAGAATGGCTTAGATTGGAAGGGGCCTTACCCCTAACATGGACGTGGTAGCCAACTACTGCTAGAGCAAGCTGCCCAGGGCCTCATCCAACTTGGCCTTGAATATTTCCAGGGATGAGACATCCATGACTTCTCTGGGCAATGTATGCCAGTGCCTTGCCACCCTTTGAATAAAAATATTCCTTCTAACATCTAACCTGAACTTCCCCTCTTTTAGTTTAGTTTAAAATGATTCCCACTTGTCCTAGCACTATTGACCTGTGTAAAAAGTCAGTTTACCTCTTTGTTTTAAAGCTCCTGTTGGGTACTGGAAGGCTGCAATGGGGTCTTCCTGGAGCCTTCTCCAGGCTAAACAAGTCCATCTCCCTCAACCTTTCTTCACAGGAGAGGTGCTCCAGCCACTGATCATCTTCATAACTCTCTTTCAGAGCTCCTACAACAACTGTGCAACTTTCTTGTACTGGGGCCCCCAACTTTCGATCCTGTAGTTCCAGTTCATCTCAATGGCATCTCTGTTTTTAATGTGCATGCATTATCTCTGTCATATAAATATTATTTTACTTTTTTTGTTTGTTTGTTTGTTTGTGGAATGCAAGGCCAACTATCAAGCTCCCAATTACAATGATAGAGATTTTGTGAATGATCATTGTGGGAGCATAATACTCATACAGAGTTTATTGGCTCCATGTTTAGACTAAATCACACATTGCAATCAGAAATAACTAGCTACATGAGAATCACTAACTTTATAGAGCTCCTAAGCTTTTCTAATTGCCAGCTATGTGAATGCAAACTGAAAAACCACTTTTAACTTTCACATTTATTTTCCTAATAAGAATTCTGCAGTTCACATATAGATAAATCATTTTGCTGATGAAGCATAAGACAAAACAGAAATTCAGCTCGCTTTTAAATGATGTGTAATTCAAATAATAGTAAAAACTTGTTGTTAAAGATAATTGGCATGATTTTTAGGCTGCCTAGGCATATAGATCCTTAGGAGGAGAAGTGCAAAAATTAGTGAAGCTACTTTCCTGAGTTTGCTTTTAAATACCGTATGTAAAAGACATGACCTTAAGCCTAATGAAATGTAGATCCCCTCTTAACTTCAGAAGGCTTTGAATGTTGGGCTGCTTGCAGATTATAAAGCACTTACTTCTTGGTTCTTGTAAGTACATTTATGACAGTTTGTACGGTTCTATATGTATAATACATATCATGGTAATACCCTGCTGAGACCAGACATTCAGGGCCTATCCTCCATTTTACTGGATTTACTTGGTTTTACCATGCACTTATAAAGTCCAGTTACTATCTGGCCTTGACTTTTTCAACTTCAGAAACATCTTTATGTGTGCAATTTAATGTATTCAAATGTTGTTGTTGTGTGAGAAAATGCTTTTTTAAATCTAAATTTACTAATTAATATGTGGGCTATTTTTTTTTTTCCTCAATATGCTCAGGGAGGGGTACTTTGTGTCAGTGTCAGCGGAAAGTTATGAAAGGCAAAAAGATCTTGTAAATAAAGCTTCATGATTCAAAAATAGTTTGATGGAATCAAGCACTTCTTGGACATAAAGCTCATACACACGTTTGATAAAATGTTTTGGAATAGCCAAAATCCACAAATGTCATGAGACCTCCCATTTCTTGTTTCTTAGCAGTTTATAACAGCTGATGCTGTGTAAGTCAAATCTACCAGAGGACACCTTTCTGCAAATTTCTACAGTCTGCCACTGTGGAGTTCCCCAAGGGCTCTGGAGAGACATGAGGAGAGGTGTTTATTATCAGCTTCATTTATTGAAGAAAACAGCTCTTACATTTAGTGGGAGGATCACAGCAGCTCAGTGAAACTCAGAGAAGTCCCTGAGCTCTGGATTTTAAATCTCCCGAGCTTGTTTGTTCTTTTATTTGCCTGTCATTGTGCACGAAACAGCATGACCACTATTTGCTTCCCAAGCCACAGCTGCCGGCGGGGGATCAGCAAAAGGCCCAGTGCAGCAGAGGGGAGGGGAGGAAGGTTGTTTACACAGATCCGATCCAGTTGGAGTTCATGTGGGAGAGATAGGTTTTAGAGACACACTAAATTTTTAAATGTGAGATCTGCGTGTCATTGAGCAGGAACCTTCCTCTCCTCTCCCTCACTGCTGTTATGCCTGGCGGAGCGAGGGATTTTCCCCCTACATCCAACTCCGCCAAATTCTCACTAGTTTATGCCGAGCTTATCAGTTGACTGGTCGCAGGGGAATCTTTTTAAGGGCTAAAACAGGCTACAGCTGTGGCCCTGTGGGCAGTCGACTCATTGCAGCTCCATACCCATCGCCAACCCCACTCAGCAGTGTCATCTCATAAGTATTTCTCTATCTGTGTTCACAAATGCAAAAAAATAAAATAAAATCCACCAGCTCTTATGGAGCTCCCCTTCCTTCATACCTGAAGATCACTACTGATGCAGCAGCGACTGCTGGCATGTGATCTTCAGGCACGTTCCCTGGGAGTGGCACTTTGAGTACTACGGAAGGCTGGGTCACACATGCTGTGTTGCTCTTGAGAAAGGTGTAATTCACTTCTCTTTAGTCACTCAGCAACTTCAGTGGTCTCTTATCATTCCCCTTGGATGCCCAGCAGGTTAAATAAACAGCAATCTACTTGCTCCCCTATGATGCCTTGATCATTGCAGTAAGTCCGCAAAGGCAGAGGAAAAAAACATTTTAGATGATCTCATGGATACTGCAGATTCAGCTTGGCCTTTTGTTGCTTTACATTGCCAGGCATTGTGTATCCAATATATCTGTGTGTTCTCTGTTATGCTATTTACATAAGCATGTGAAATTCTATTTGGAGATTGTACCATCCGAAAGACAAGAACAACATTCAGCATGGGATTCTTCTTATCTAACCCTAATTATCTGCAGTTATAAACAGAGTTCAGGTATAAATATGTAGTTGTGAAGAAGCAGGCAGTAAGATCACAAGTCATTTGGTGTTCTTAGCAGTATAAAATGATGTACAGTTCCTTACTATGCTCTACTGACTAAAGATACTAATGCCATGGGATAATATTTTCTGTAGGATCAGATTATTTGTTTTTTATGTGTTTGATTGGAGGAGAAGTTGGTTCAGTATAACACATATATGTAACAGAGAATCGTAGAATCATAAAATGTAGAATCATAGAGTCCTTATAGTTGGAAACGACACCTGCAGACCATGTAGTGCAGCTTCTCTGCAGTGAGCAGGGACACCATAGCTAGATCAGCTTGCCCAGACTCTTATCCAGCTTTGCCTGGAAAGTCTCCAGGGATGGGGCATCAACCACATCACTGGGCAACCTGTTCCAGTGCCACATCACCCTCACTGTATAAGATTTTTTCATTATATCTAACCTAAATCTACCCTCTTTGAGGGTCCTGTCTGTCCCCTTCTTTTCCTAAAGCTCCCCTTTAGATACTGACAGGCCACTGTCGGGTCACTTCACAGCCTTCTCTTCTCCTGAAGAGCTAGGGCTCTTCAGCCTGTTGTCGTAGGACAGATGTTCCATTCCGTGGATCATTTTTGTGGCTATCCTCTGGTTTCATTCCAACAGATCTATGTCTCTCCTGTACTGAGGACTCCACATCTGGATACAGTACTTCAGAAGAGGCTTCACCAGCATAGAGTAGAGGGGCAGGATTACCTCCCTCACCTGCTGGTCACATGTCTTTTGATGCAGCCCAGGACACGGTTGGCTTTCTGGACTGTGAGGCACATTGCTGTTTCATGTCCAGCTTCCAGTTCACAAATATGCTGACTTGGAAGGGACCTACAGAATGTTAATTGTGTTTATATTAAAAAAGTAACAACAACAACAAAAACAAACTAAGAAATAGTAGCTATACAGTATGGATAAATTACCCTTTACAGTACACATGATACTGAAAACTATACTACTGTGTACAATGTCTCTATAACGAATCACAAGCTTTTCCTCAAACTAAGTCACCTATTTGTTTCATATTTCTTTCTTTTCATTCATATTTGTCTGTCTTTCACATTTGACTATTTTATTTGCCTATGGTTTCTTTCTCTCTGTTTTATCTGCCAGTCTAATCTGTCTAACCTATTTTTGGCTTCTATAGCTGGTTTATCACTACAGTATCTAGACATTAAATGCTTCAGTGCATTTCTGAAGGCTTTTATTTTAGTTAAATGACTTTGAACGCACTTAGGAAGTGTTATTAATTAGAATCAGCAACACAGTACAACTTCAGGTACTAATTAGACATTGCCCTCCCATAAATCACTTATAACTTTCCCAAATACAGAACATTTTAGCTAAGTGAACAATTTGGAGATGGAGAAAATCATTGTACGTGTTTTTGTAAATCTTTACTGAATACTCATTAGGTTTGACATGGAAAGAATATGGGTTTTTTTGGAGACCAAAAATAAATCTTACAAATAAATATCTGCATTGTCAACTGTGAATTATGTACACTTTGTTCTTCCTGTGGAACTGTTCATGGGGAATAGGTCCAAATAAAGACAGAGAACTTAAAAAAGCAGTCTTCCAGTGACAGTTTAGTTTTAATATTTTGTTTTCTTTTATGTTTGGTATTATTTAAAAATTTTATATTTTTAAACACTTTTATCTCATGGAAATAAATTGCCTGTAATACTTTAAACAACCTTTAATTCTTCAAAAAAATATAAGTGTGCTTAAATCAGTCCTGTAATTTTTAAGCTAAGAACTTCAATGGTAAAGAAAATTTCCAACATTTTATATAAGTATGACAACTTGCTTTATGTGTTTGATATTGGATCAGTGTTACTAATGAAAGCTCAAACCCTTGTAAACAAGAACTTAAATACTTTAAACACCTCAGAAAAGATCTTGGCACGTATGGGCCATGTGAGTTATGGGCAGTGTTATGCTGTTAGGCAAGGTTGCATAACCCTAGATCTACTTGAGTTAAATCTGCATGTGCATCCTTTCCCCAGAGGTTCCATGTCAGGGTTATTACCAGTGATTCACCATCTGTAATCCCTCTTCAATGGCATTCACTCAAGACAAGGAATTGGTTATGCTTTCTCTTGGTAGATTCAGGGAATAAATAAATAAATAAATAAATAAATAACAATGTCAAATATGTGACACTTCAGTTACACACAGAAATGCTTTCCTTGGCAATTTTTTTAATGTGGTGGAAGTACTAGCAGGACACTTCAACAGATCATGTGCACTTAAGAAAATAAATTGACCTAATGTTATGAACTCAGTGGGGAAAAAAAAAAGTAAATGTGAGCTGCTTGAAGTCTGATTCTGCTCTAACGGGTTTGAAGAATAACAGCTCTGTCTTTTGTGCTGCAAATTTTGAACCACATTTTTAAACTTCGAAATTGTTGCAATGGCATTAAAAATTGGATGTTAAATGCAAATGTGCAGCTCTTTATGAGAGGAGGCTAAGATATATTTGCTTAACTTAATGATCTTCTATTTGCACCACATTAATCTTTACACAAAACCTCTATTTCTGCCTTGTGTATTTCTTTTCTTATATAAGAGCTCAGTATTTTTCTCTCCAAATAATTCTGTGAAAACCTGAGCCAGCTTGCTACTTCTGGATCACATTTAGTTTCTTATGATCCATTTTTATGAGCTTTATTATTTCAAGTAGGCCCTATTCTTCATGTTTCTCATAGTCAGGCAAATGTGAGTATATTCTGTGATTAAAATTGAAGCTAGTATAGTTTAGCCTCTTGACACGAGTTTAAAATGAACAAGTTTTTCAAATTATTTTGCTTTCTATTAAGGTGCTGAAAAACAAGTAGGTATGCTTAGTTTATTCTTTTGCGTGACTCAATATTACTGTGAGAAATATTCCCAGTGTTAAAACTGGGAAGCAAAATAACTGCTCTCTAACTAGCACTTATTGGTGTTGAAAATACTAGAAGATTCTTTCTACCACGTTTACTACAAAGATCAAGGAAGGAACTTCTAAGATATTGCTGGAAGTAACAGTTTTTTTATGGGTGGTGAGAAATTGTCCATCTTTCAAAAATGGGTTGGTGTACTTCAGCAGCTATTTTCATTTAAACCTTGTTTAGACTGAGGCTAAAAATCTAGCAGCAGCATTTATCAGGGATGGACACACAGTATTTGCATATAGGCCAGATCAAATGATGGTCCATGATAAATCCATGTTTAAATTTGCATCTATATAAAAACTGAAATGAATTTATGACTGTCTAATGGAAGCGATAGTGGGCTTGATGAACACAGTCCTACAGCAACATGTTAGTTGCTACAGTCACCAGAAAGGTTTATCTCAGCAGACTGACTTCTATACTTGAAAAAAAAATATCGTAAGAAGGTAGCACAGTGATTTATGAAATGTATCAGGAACTGAATCTCAGAGCTCAGAAATCTTCACATAACCTCCACGTCTGCAACTATTCCTGAAGTCATGTTGCTGAATCCTAAAGAGCTGGGAAAGAAAGCAAGCTTTTGTCAGAAGTAGAGCGTTTGCAGTTCTTCAGGAAGGCAGCCTTTGTTCAGCTCAGTGCAGTGAGTTGCAGCTCAGCAGAACTTTTTGTACTTTTTTTTTGGCTGACATTGGACTGCAGCTGTGATACAGATACCTTTTCAATGGATCTTTGCTGAACAAAATGAAAGACTGAGACAGGGCAAATATTTTTATGAGATCCTCAGAGGAAGTAGGATCCCTGGAGCAAAGGGAGTGATGATCACAAATGCACATAGTAATCTGACATTCAGGGTTTACCTGAAATCTGAACTTTAAACTAAAGGACGTACAGGTTACATTTAGTACACAGAGTATCAGAACAAGTGCATCTACCTTCTTTCCCTGTTACTTCCAGTACACTGTCACATGGGCACAGCAGTCTGAGTGAATCACAGCACCTCAGAGAGTCTGATTCCTATCAAATAGCCTTTCTTCTCTTAATTCATATTAGAATTATTCTATCAACGGATCACCAAATTATATCATCTTTCATACAGAGGCTTTTATGCAGGTGTGATCTGGAAAACTGAACTGGGTGTGTATCTCAGCCAGCATGGTGTACAGTGTCCTTTTAGCTGAGTCATTTGACAGCGAAGCATCCTGTATTTTTGATGCTCAAAATATATGCACAAACAAGTACTAATTTTGTCAACATGTAAGCTGAATGTGTATTTGTATGCATACATACATTTCCAATTAAATAAATAATTTTGCTATGCTTTAGCAATGAACAGCAATTAGCTGTGGATAATGAACGAGTCATCACTTCATACAAATTGTAGGCTTAGAAGTAGCTGGCACATTTGCAAAAGAATACAAAAAAATATCTATTTTAAATATGTTGAAACTCCTCTGACTTTAGTGAAAAGTGGTGTTGGCTGATGATAGGCATGCAGTGCAGTTTTGGGCCAATTAATTCTCTGGGGTTAAAAATTATCTGTCTAATTGGTAGGAAAGGTTTCTGTCTTAAAACTGATTGCTTTATTTATTTAGCTTAGTAAAGCAAGTCTTTATTGTGCAAATTACATGCAAGTTGTTTGTTCTGCCCACTTTTATTCCATGAAGATTTGACTTGTTATTCAACAAAAAAGACTTTTTCTGAAGAAAAGTATAAGAAACGTTATTCACAGCAGAGCAGCTTCTCTTGAACTGAACTTTTATTTCAGATTGAAAAATTAACTCCCCTTTATTTAAAAATAAAATAAAATAAAAATTAGACTACAAAAAATAGTTTACAGCTCATTCTACATTCATCTAAGCATTTCAGGGTCACTTTCTTTCAATTGTGTATGAAATTTCTCACATATTAATAATGAATATGTTAGAAACATATTAGTTCAATGTCCCATACTTTATCCAGGGCAAGTGAGTTACAGAAATCTCTTCTCCAGATCTCTCCAGGGGTGCCTCAGTGAAAAAGACGACAAAGCTAAGCGTCGTATCTAAAATACAAGTGGTTAGATTATCTATTCTGAGTATTTTGCTCTTGGGCACTATAGTCCTTGTAAACAAATGTTGGCAAAGTTTGAAATGAAAACAGAAAAAATGTAAATATCAGAGATTCCTAACAACTATTTTTTTCTTTCTGTCCCTCTTTAAGCTTAGATGACCACTGGTGTAATAGTTTCTTGATTATTTATGAAGAGGAGAACATATAGAAGAAACAGCTTATTGTGTCATTCATACTGCCATACCTGTTCCCATCTACCACCCGTATGACTCTTTAGCATTGAGAATTCTTTGGCCAGAGCTTCTAGATAAAAAGTAGCAGCAATTCAAATATTGCTGTATTTCTGAGATCTTCTTCTGATAATGTAATATTTTGCAGCTGACATCATCCTAAAGATGTACGTTAGACTGATTTTTTAAAAAGAATGATACTTTCCTTTGCAGTCTGGTCCATTCTGGATCAAGTTCAGCATGGCGGCAGGTAATTTAACTTCACCTAGACTGATAGACTTCCCATAATGTGGCACGGTTTGGCACATGCAAAATCAAAATTATTGCAGTATGTGCAAATACAAGCATGTGCTCATGCATAGTGAATTAGAATTTTTCTCATTCCAGAGCTGTCAAAAGGACATCTATCCCCCAGTGCTCTCCTAAAACACCTGAGGCTACAAAAACAGCACTTTGTCACTAAGACAATAGCTGTGTTTTGAAAACAGACTTAGTGGCATATTACTATTGCATCTCGATGGTTGTGAGGTGAGATCTACTGCTATGGACTATCACTGTGAAGTCTCTACTTCTAAACCAGGAAAGACTGCACTACAGAATGCTACAACTCTCTCTGTACCCTGTCCAACTTAGAAAGGAGGGAGTGCAGCAGCACCAAAGATAACTTTCTTAAAGTCTGACAGAAACTGCCAGACTTACTAGCTGGTAAAGGAAAGAGAATACACACTATGATGTAACTGATGGTGGTTATGAAAGTTTCAGCTCTAAAAGATCCTTCTCTGCAGATTTTCCTGCTCTTTTGCATGAATTAGAAATGGTTACTTGCAGTGCTTTTCCTTATACAGCAACAAAGCTGTCACACATTTTGTCTCTCAACAATGTCGGCTTGCATGGAATGCGAATCTGGCTCATAAGCAGCATGTAAAAGAGAGAAAAGTAAGACACTTAGCACCAGTAAGTGCCTGAACACTCTTTCTTCTTAACTTGGCATGAATATGATAGTATTTCAACTTGACATTGACATGAACATTTCAATGGCAAGACAGTAAGCCCTCTGATAAATCTATTGTCTGACTAGGAAACAAGTCTCTTTTACAGGGTAGCCTCTTTATAGCAATTATAGTAAAAATTAACCTTTCAGAAGTTAAGTTTCTGTTGAAGGGGCCAAAACAAGGACTGAAAGCAAGGATTAATTTCCCAGCAACAATCTTACCTTTTCAAATGAAAATAAAACACAGACAGGATTTTGCAAGAGGTATTTTCACAGATGAAAACATCCGTCCTTTAATTTTTCTAATTAGATTCTGCATCCAGATGTGAACACAAGCAAAGAGTCTCACATGTGGAAACAACCCTTCTTTAAACTTTAGAAAATTCAAAGCAAAATAAAAAAGAAGTGCACGCAGAAAACAATATTCTTTGGAACACTACAAGTTCACATTTTTAGGAGTAGACTTCAACAAGAATTGCTTCATTATGCTTAGTATTTTTGGCATGCAGTTTGAATATAGTACTCTTTCTGAGTACATTGCATAGAAAATCAGCTTTGATATAGCTCTCAGTTCTTTTCTATGGTTCTCTGTATATTTCATAGTTCTCTGTTGCCATTCTGTTGGTTTTTTTTCTTTTGTTCCCCCATCCCCCCCCCAAAAAAAAAGTACATGCAAGTCTTTTCATCTGTCTCTCCTTCCTGTTTCCTTCTCCTCTCCTTTGTTTCCTTTTCTGTAGTTATAAGAATTTTTTATCAGCCTCTGAATCTGTTACTGTGCTAAAGCAGTGACATAAAGTGATAGCATCTGGAAGTTAAGTACAGGCATTATGCATAGAAATGATTCCTAAATCATGTATTCCACATTAAGTAAAATCTGTGGAAATAAATTTTTGTCATGGCTTGTAAGTAATGTATAAAATACTTGCCCAGTACTGTCAAACAGTCATATCCACATTCAGAGTCCGCAATATGTAGGTTGTCTGTTTGCATTCCATTCAGTTGTGTTTTTTCCACTTGATGGTGTAGAATCATTTGCTGTACATTCATCCATTTATTTAATTTTGAATGATCTTCTCTCTCCATGTATGGTCTTAAACAACTTATTAATCTGGAGATTATGGAGTACTTTTCAACCATTTGCATCAAGAAACCATTATTCCTTGCTGCTTTAGATGAATGCAAATTGTTTTGGTTTGTATGTGGTGGCAAACTAGGACTTCTGCCAGTTTTCTTGATTGTTTTAGAGAAATTCCAGACAGCTCCTTAACGCATGTTTAGAGTTGTAAGTCTCCTACTGATGGTGCATTAATAGCTGTCATCAGAAGTATCGTATAAAATATGATGGTGTCAGCAGTGCTATACAGAATGGCAGTCTCCTTGTGAACAGATCATACAGAAGAGCAAAAAGGATAGAGGATTGTTTTAGAACCTTGTTCTTTCTTTAGAGTCAGAGGGGTGAGACCGTCACTTTAAATAGTAGTTTTCTACTTCAGAAGATAGTTTGTTAGTTATTCTCTCTTCATGTTATGCCAAGGTTGATTTCTGTGTACTGGAGACAATAAATGTAATGCAGGAGCCTGATACATATTCATAATTTTGCTGTAAGTCTAAAGTGCTTTCCTTGTAAATTCATCTAGCTACAGATATTGTGAGCACCAAAAGCAATTACTTCACCCCAACAGTTTGGTCTAAAAAAGAATACCATTAAACTTCTTGTTCTATATTTATTGTTCTAACAGGGAACAAGAAGAACATTCTGCTGAGACACCAGTGCAAGTACCAAAATTAGGATGCTTTTATTCAATTATATTTGACAAAGCTGGACGCTTTTTTTTTCAATGTGTAATTTAGTAAATTTATGTACCTATCAAAAACAATTCATAGTGCTCTCCGGTGTTAAATTGTGGTAAAAAGGGAAGGCTAGGCAATTTTAGAAAAAGAGCAGTATGCTTTCCATTTGCAGAGGAAGGCATGAGTCTCTCAGAAAAGACTGCTAATTTTTCAAATTGTTGGTTTTCTTCTCCCTTGCCCCCTGACCCGCCCACACGCTATTAACCTACAACCAACAATCCATTGACTGGGTTCTGTACAGAGACCACAAACCTCTATCTTGCCCCCAGCGCCTACATCTTGCTCATGAATCCAATCTGTGTTAAGTCAGAGGGACAGCAGAATACAAAGAAAAGGAAGGTGTTATTTTATGGTGAAAGAAAAATTGAAAAAAGAATGGGCTAGCTTTCTGGGTGGATATTCAAAAGGCATGCCACCAGACTTGATATACAGAGAGATATATTTGTTCGTAGGTGAATAGAAGGAAGTCAAGCTTGTGACTTTATCAGAAGCAGAGGTCAAATTCATAGTATGGAACAAACACTGATGGATAGGTGGAAAGTCAATTGTGAAAGTTCCTGAACATTAAATATATATATATATATATAATTGTATGACAGATTAGACAATCTGACAATCTTTAGAAGAATAAAACATCAAATCAGTACAATTATTTGTTTACAAGTATTTTGCTAGTGTATCAAAATCACAGTTGTTGAGACAAGGGAGGAGGGTGATTCAATAATAAAGTTGCATGATGGAGAGAAGCAAAATTGTATTTTTTCCTATGTGATTCAAGAGACACAGTGTAAATATGATGGCCTGGAACTATTCTAACTCATGGAATTGTCTGCAGTAATTTCCATTACAGACAGTAGACATTGACACTTTCATCAGGCAGGTAAGCAGGTAAAATAAACAGGATGAATCAGCTTGGGGAGATTCTTGTTTTTTCAGGGTTTTTGTTGGTTTGTTTGTCTCACTCTACAGGAAAGTTTACTGAGAGCCTCAAAAATATTTAGTCACAATGTGAATCTTAAAATCATAGAATAACAAGATCATAGAATGGTTTGGGTTGAAAGAGACCTCAAAGATCCTCAGGTTTCAACCACCCTAACTTGGGCAGAGTTGCCAGCCACTAGATCAAGCATGAAATTAGATTAGCCAAAGCTCCATCCAGCCTGGCCTTGAACATCTCCAGTGGGGGGGCATCTATAACCAAAATGGGCAACCTGTTCCAGCACCTCATCACCCTCTCAGTGAAAAACTTCCCCTTGACATCTAACCTAAATCTCCCCTCCTTTAGTTTAAAACCTTTCTCTCCTGTCATATCACTATTTACTCATGTAAAAAGTTGATTTCCCTACTGTTTGTAATCTCACTTTAAATGCTGGAAGGCTGTCACACAGTCTTCCTGGAGTTTTCTCCAGACTCCACCATCTCAGCTCCCTCAGCCTGTCTTAATAGGAGAGGTACTCCAGCTGTTGGATTATCTTGGTGGCTCTCTGGATCTTCTCCAAAGCTTCACATCTTTCCTGTGTTGGGGGCCCAGACCTGGATGCAGTACTCCAGCTGGGGCCTCACGAGGGCAAAGTAGAAAGAGACATTACCTCCCTCACCATACTGGCCCCTCTCTTTTGATGCAGCCCGGGATACTATTGCCTTCCAGGCTGCAGCACACTGCCGGTTCATATTAAGTTTGTCATCTACCAAGACCCCTAGATTATTCTCAGCAGGGCTATTCTCAGTGAGTTCTTCTCCTAGTCTGTTTACATATACGGGAATCTTCCCCATACTTGGATGGTGAATTAAGATTTTTATTTCAGTGCTACCAAAATTCTCCACAGTATATTAAAATCTTGGTTTGCAAGTTCTGTTAAATAAAGTCATTTACACGGAGTCATGCTTCTTTCTGTTCATGCATCATGCAGCTTATTTGGAGACTTCTGAAAAAGGAGTCTTGTGAATCAGAGACAGAAGCTCTATGGGTAAACCACAAAGTGATTTCTAAATGCTTATAAGTGGATTGAATTGTGTCCAAATATGTTCATAGACCTTGTCTTTTCTCAATTTAATGGCGTAAATTTCAGGAACTGTGCTTGTATTTAGGAATATACATAATGTGAATTGCTGCAAAACAGATCACCTTAAATATATTTGTACACAATATCAGATAAAATGCACAATTATATTTACATATTTATCATAAAAAGCATATTATTTAAACAGAAAATTACTATTTAAAACATCTTTAACTTTTTTTTTTCTTTTTTTTTTTTTTTAATAAGAACAGCTGGTTTAGAACTGGTGCACACAGTATCTACAACAGTCCTTTTAAAAAATACACTCTAAACAATCTGGGAGTGGTGATAAATAAGGATGAAGAGAAGAGATGGGTATAGGGACAAACCACTGTTTTTTGCAGTGAATTTCAGATTTTACTCTTGCCTGCTTCAAGGCAAAAATATTTGCTTGGGGAACTTTGAATTTTTCTATTTCTTTTTTTTTTTTTTTAATTAACCTTAGGACAAAATATGATTTTATGCAGCAGTGGATTGATGGGATCACTTATTAAGGTGTAGAAAAGGAACCGTATCACCAAAATCTGTATCTGTAGAAAGTATTCTCCGGTAGCTGAGCATTGTGGTGCAGAATGGATGAGCTATGTCTGTGCATTAGAAATCTGGTTAGAAGATGTTGTTGTCCTTACCCCTTTGCTATCTCATCATTATAGTTTAAATTTAGCTATTGTCACAATTTTCTGTGAAATATGAAATTGTCCTTTCCTCTGACCTGGCAAGCATGCGTAAGTGGCTAGGTGATTTGGCCAAGATGACATATGAAATCTTTGGCAATAGCAGAAAATGAACATGTACCTTCCTGTAACTATTCAGTTATCTGTGAAATAGGATCATTAAAAGTCACACACAGAAAAGCATCTTACTTCTTTTGTATTAAGACAGATGTGATATCTCAGCAGTGTCCATAGAGAAAAGCTTTGAACTCTGCTGAAGTTAGTTGTGTACAACATCATTCCTAAAGCGTGGTAGCAAAGTTATAATTTTACAAGATTGGTGCATGAGGATTACTGTTTCAACTTGGTGTGATATCTATGCAGATGACATCTTGCTAATTACTGAGAATCCAGAAAGATGATCGTAATGTACAGGAACTCCATACTGAAACCTCTTACAGGTATTATCTATCATCAAGGGAGCAGACTCTTTATTTTAGAGAATATTCCTTTAAATTGTTTGTCATGTTTTTTTTTTTCTATTTAGTGCTTTCAGCTGTTTTTATGCACCACTTTAAAAACATAGTTTCAAATCCTGTATGGCTTTTCCTAATAAGCTTCATAGCTGACATGCTCTTAAAATGCTCTCTTCTTAGGCACCTGTTACAAGGTCTCTTATATGTGGGATGATGCAATGCAAATTATCTGTTCTTCCACATGCATGAGGGCTTCTTTTCCCACAAACAATTGTTTATTTCTCAAACAAATAATTTCTCAAAAAAAAATTTCTCAAGCAAATTCTCATTGATGTGAAGTGAATCTGCCTGTGTCAAGAGTTGGAATAAAATTTGGCACTAGATGTCAATCTGAAGAATGTTGTTTGAATTTTGACTTCTGTTCATCAGCAGTACTTGCTATCGTTGGTATTCAAGAACTATTTTGGATATTAAACCTTTTGCTTTATTTACATCTGTACTAATAAAATTTCCTGTAGATGTTTCATAGGAAGAACTATCACTGATAAATTTGTAATAGGGAAGCTTTCAAATCAGTACTTCTAATAAATTCAATAATATAAGAAATTAAAATAAATTTAACCTTTTCTGAAAAGATAATGTGGTGAAAATGCTTCTATGAAGAAAGTCTGGTCTCCTATGAAGAAAGGCTGAGGGATCTGGGCCTGTTCGTCCCAGAGAAGAGAATGCTTTGGGGAGACCTCATTGTGGCCTTCCAGTACTTAAAGAAGGCTTATAAACAGGAGACAGATCAACTTTTTACATGGTCAGATAGTGATAAGACAAGAGGGAATGGGTTTAAACTAAAAGAAGGAGGATTTGGCTTGGAGGTTGGGTAAAAATTGTTTACTCAGAGGATGATGAGGCACTGAGACAGGTTGCCCAGAGTAGCTTTGGATGCCCCATCCCTGCAGGTATTCAAGACCAGGTTGGATGGGGCACAGGGCAGCCTGATCCAGGGGCTGGCAACTTTGACCTTGCAAGGAGGGTGGAACTAGGTGATCTTTAAGGTTCCTTTCAACCCAAGCCATTCTATGTTTTTGTGATTCTATGAAAATAGAACTGTTACAATGAGTTAGCATGACCAAACCCCAAAGCTCTTTAAAATGAGATTGAATCATTTCATAGTTGTATCATTTTCAGTTGGAGAACTGTAATTCAGTTTTATGAGACCAATTTAATACATAGTTTTCACTGGAACATGAAGGAGGGAAGGAATAATTGTAATAATTTAAGATTACAAGTGTTTGGATAAAAACAAATGATAATTTTAACAGATCTGAATTGTCATGTGAGGTTATATAACCTGATTCATTTTTTCACTGAACAATTGCACATAACAGTTTACAATATATTTTCATATGTGGCCTTATCATTTTTTCCCCCTTAATAAATTATATTCCTCTATACAACAGAAATAATAGTATTACTTTGTCCCGAGGATATGTAAGATTTATGGAAAATAGTTATTCTCTAGGTAGAAGAACTGATATTATTTACTCCTTCACTTTGATACAGAGAAGGATGGTTATGATCTTCATGTACTTATTTATATTGCATGCATTTTCTTTTTCATTCATTTTCTGGAGCTGCTAGAGTAACTATATTTCTGAAAACTTGAATTTAATTTCCACTTGCCAAATTTAATGAAACTGCTTTAAAGAAAATTGTTTCTTTGTCAACCTGTTATAATTATGGTGACTAGACAGGTCATGTTTCTGAGCTGCTGGAATCAGAGGGAATCAAGAAAGGATTCTGGTAGAAAAATGTATTTTGTTAATAAGTATTTTTGCGTAGGTTTCCCACTCACCTTTTCCAAACTTTTATAAAATTTAACAGTTTGTTCAGCAAAGATTTTCTGTTTCCATGGTCATGAGTCAGGTAGCTGTTTTCCCCACTCCAAGCAGCAGTTTGTTTCACGTTGATATTTATTTATTTTTTCCGAATACATTACCTACCACAAAAAATGCTGCAGACAAACAAATATGCAGTCACTTCTCATTCTCTTGTTATACATAGAGTGTTGCAAGGGCTAGGTTACACCTTATTTTCCTCATTCACTCAAGGCTGTGGCCTTTTCATCAAGGGGCACTGTTGTACTTTAAATTTTTATTTTCCAATACAGTCTCCTGCTGACTGAAATCTAGGTCAAAACCTTGCGACCTTATTCAGTGCACATTCTTTCAACTCCTTGGCAGCAGTAATGTTTGATGACCGCAGTGCAGGTTTGTAGATCAGCCACTGAGATACACATGGAGCTTTACTGTTGCATTAAACTGTTTTTGCAAGCCTTTCTTATGCAAAGACTCATGAGTCTATGTGTTGCCTGTTAAGAAACACTCAGTGGTTTTTCCAGAAGAGGAAAATCTGGGGTCACAGATTCTATCTGGGGTCACAGCAAAATGGAGCTGTCCTGTTTCTGACAATGGACAGCAGCAAGTGGCTAAGGGATAGCATGATGGCAGGGAGATCTCTGAAGTGACCTTCTGAAGAGCAGGGGTATTTATTTCTCACTGTTCCATTCAGAGCAGTTATCTAGGCATAGGTAGAAATCAGACCTCCTTCATTTAGACAGCAGGGGCAGAGGGAGTTAACTCAAAGTGATGGGAGTAGAACATGAATCAAGCAGGAGAAATACAGCTTGAGTACGAGAGAAACTACTTAGTGGTAAGCTGTATTAGAGAATCAGGCAGCTTCCCAAAAAGAGATGACGGATTTCTATTGCTTGTGGCATTTAAAGGTGAGTTGGGCAGAGCACAAGAAATACGTTAAGAAATACTCAGCCATCTCTATCAGAATGAAGCAGTAGATGAACATTTCTGGATACGAGTGTATTGCTACTCAGAAAATGATTGAAATATTTCCAAAATTTCTTGAATAAAATAATAAAAAAAAGCATTATTTTTTTTCCTTGAGATTGGCCCTCTTTTTCTTTTTTAATTTTTTTTAAACTTTTCATCTAGTTTTGCATATATGTCTTAACTTTTACAAAACTTGTTCAGTGTATGATGAGTATGAGGATCACATAGCCTTTAATTACATATTGCAGGATATATACTTCAAACATTTATGCAGTTTAGGGGACTGGATTACTGAAAATGTATTTCACCATTTTCTTTTGCAAATACTAAATTATTATTCTAGCTAATGTCAATGGGAGTAGCATTATTTAGATTGAATATCTAAATAAGCATTTCATAACCTGGGCTTTCATTGTAACTAGTTGATTGCATCTGCCATTTGTGTTTTAATGAACACTCTGTCCAGAATGTCACTCAGCCTCTGGTGTTCCATAGTCTGTAGCATTTACTTTAAAAAATATTTAATATGCAGCTGCCTGCTCACATTTATAGCACATCTCCATTGGAAGCCATCAGGTAGAAATAAGGCACTTAAAAATGTTGAGGCATCATACAGTTTTGCAATGAAGACAGTTTAAAGCTTTAGGCACTTATGTAACTTAATTTTTATAGAAGGGAAGAAAGAGATTTAGGTATTCGGAAGAAGATGAAGTCAAAGAGTGCTGTGCCAGGTGTTTCAGTCATAGGAAAGCTTAAAGCATGGAAGAAGCAATGTAGCAGCAAAGCAGGCCCGTTGAATAATTCATCACTGTCTTACACACTTCTGCTGCTGTACCATTATTTAGGAAAGAATATTATATTGTTATTGATTGCAGCACTTGCTGACACGTTTCATTTGCTGGGAGGTGTGTGTGCATGCTTTGTATTTCCGACACTTACACTATCAGCAGAGAAACTTATGTATGAGCTCTATTAAAATTTCAGAGGCTAAATGTTTTCCTCACACACACAGAGCATTTATCCTTAATTTCAGAGGCTAAGTGTTTTCCTCACAAACACACACACACACACACACACACACACAGAGCATTTATCCTTAATGGTCCTGTTTTGAGGAGGGAGAGCTGGCTTCAGTCAGCTCTCGGGATCTTCAGGAACTCAGATAGTGTTTCCAGAGTGATAACATTTCTTAGGGGAGTACAAGCAGCTTTGCATTTACCATGACATGGCAGGGAAAGTTTCTCCCTTATTGTATGGCTGTGGCACTCTGCAGCACTATGAGAATACATAGGAAAGGGGCCAGAAGCATCTTCTGCCAGGACAGCCTGCCCCAATGTAGCCAAGATCACAGACAGCCCTACTTACACAAGCCAAACCCCAAGGGGTGGCATAGTTATATGGATATACAGCCGTATACAAAACTAGATATGTGCCATTATATAAGCTTTTAGATTTATACTGGCACACTGTGAGAAGTATCAGTTTTTAGATTCCTTTCTGAAAAAGTGAAGGATATTTACCTCGGTTAAGGAGAGGGGCAAGAAAGAAATAAACCACAAATATTTTTTCTCCTGATTTTTGTTCTTGCTGTTGTTTAAAGGAAATCTAGTGGAAATGAAAAAGATATTGTTACAAAATATAGATTGTCTAGAAACAGTATTGAGAAAATCCCAAGAGACTGTGGCAACCTTTCTGTCAAATGCTGAACGTGTAGGGGGGATCCTGTTCCAAATCCTTAACAGCACTAGAGATTGAATGAGAAAAACAGCTTGTATCCTGAAGGGAACCCTTTCCTTACCTCTCCTGCTTACATGCCCAAACCTATAAATAGCAAAAAAAAAAGGAGTACAGGCAAAACACAAGAGACCTTGAAAGACTCATGTAAAGAATAATCAAGTTTCTCGCTCCATTTTGAAAATACACTTGATGGAAATAAAATTAATTTTATACCAGGATTAATTCACAGTAAGATATTGATCTCTTAAAGCAAATGGCTGCCTGCTCAATGATTTCAAAAGAGTCTGGGCTCGCTCCTCATGTCCGGCTTTCTCAGGTGGAAAATCGTGAATAGATTAATGAACAGTTGTTTCATATTTACTTCTCAAATTTTGGAAAAGCCAGCTCACAATTAGCAGAATCAGAAGCTTAGCAGATTAGATTTCCCAGCGCATCAGTCATAGGTACACAGTATATTACTGTTTTATGTATGGAAACAAGTTTTGCACAGCTTGATTTTTTTTTTAAAGTCTTAAAATACTAAATGAACACTGCTCAGTAGAATATTCAATAATGTAAATAGCATGTATTACATGTGTTTCTAGTTCTTGTTTGCTTTTGTTTGTTTGTTTGTTTGTTTGTTTTCTTTTATTGCCAGAAGGGAATTAGATGATTAACATTTGGCTTATTTATTAAAACTGAGATGGCAAGACTGAAGAAAAGTTGTGGGCTTAGAAGAAACAATTTTAAATAGATTTCTGATGGTTTTGTATTTGCAGTGATTCTGTATGGATTGCTCAATATCTGAATAGAAATTTGTAAATATAATTTTACAAAATTATTCTTCAAAATGCTTTGAGTTTGCTATGACAAAAATACATAAGTGCTGCAGATTTAGAAATAGGTGCTTCAAATGATGCTTTTTGCATCAAAGCCATCTCTTATTTCCACAGTTTAGTTATTGTGATTTACCTAGAAGAAATCCATACATAGATTTAGTCAGTGTTTTGATTGTTGATAACCAGTGAAAATGAAAAGCTCTATATCTCTGAAACTTATTAAGAATGTTAAAAGGTACACCTTCATCATTATTTATTGTCTAGAGCTTTTGGTATGTCTGATTCATTTTCAAGATAAGTACTGGAAAAGTGGAATGCAATGTATCTTTTACAAAATACTCAGCAAAACTCACAATAATGTGGTGGTGATTAGTGCAGTATGATGCTTACAGCAATCACATAGTACCAGTGATTATACTTTGGAGCCACTATAAAAACAAGCTGTTCCTGATGTGCTTCTCAAAAATAGGACAAAATGTTCTCCATTACTCTGTTGCTACTTAACATCGTTCTCTACGTCATTTCTTTCTTTTTTTTTCTCATGCCATCTGCAGAAAAACATGTCTCTCAACCTTCTAGATCCTGAGATAGCAATTTTCAGAGCTGTAAGAGGAATTAAGTCAGGTGACAAGAGGTGGTGTGGTAAAGCCTTTCAAAAATATTGAGATAAAGAAAAAACTTGCCATCGTTGATTATTATCTTCAGTACAAGTAATTAAAACATTATTTACTCATATGGTCAAATACAAATTCACATATTTCATATTCTCTGGGTCTTTTCAGTCTAGAGAAGAGAAGGTTCTGGGATGACATTATAGCAGCCTTCCAGTACCTGAAGGGGGCCCACAGGGAAGCTGGGCAGGTAGCAACAGGAGGAGGGGAAATGGCTTTAATCTGGTTTAGACCAGATATCAGGAAGAAATTCTTTACTGTGAGGGTGGTGAGACACTAGAACAGGTTGCCCGGAGAGACTGTGGGTGCCCACTCCCTGGAAACATTCAAGGCTAGGCTTGATGGGGCTTTGAGCAACCTGGTCTAGAGGAGGATGTTCCTGCCTGTAGCAGGGGGGTTGGAACAAGATGATCACAGAATCACAGAATCACAGAATTGAAGGGGTTGGAAGGGACCTCCAGAGATCATCGAGTCCAACCCCCCTGCCAAAGCAGGTTCCCTACACCAGGTCGCACAGGTAGGCATCCAGGCAGGTCTTGAACATCTCCAGAGAAGGAGACTCCACCACCTCCCTGGGCAGCCTGTTCCAGTGCTCCGTCACCCTCACCATAAAGAAGTTCTTGTGCACATTCATGCGGAACTTCCTATGCTGCAGCTTATGTCTGTTTCTCCTTGTCTTGTCTCCACGTACCACTGAAAAGAGACTGGCCTATCCACTATGGCCCCCACACCTCAGATATTTATAAACCTGGATTAGATCCCCTCTCAGTCGTCTTTTCTCAAGGCTAAACAGACCCAGTTCACTCAGCCTTTCTTCATAGGAGAGATGCTCCAGGCCCTTCACCATCTTCGTGGCCCTCCGCTGGACTCTTTCCAAGAGGTCCCTGTCTTTTTTGTACTGGGGAGCCCAGAACTGGACGCAGTACTCCAGATGAGGCCTTGCCAGGGCAGAGTAGAGGGGGAAGATCACCTCCCTCGACCTGCTGGCCACGCTCTTTTTAATGCACCCCAGGATGCCATTGGCCTTTTTGGCCACGAGGGCACACTGCTGGCTCATGGCCAACCTGTCATCCACCAGGACACCCAGGTCCCTCTCCACAGAGCTCCTTTCCAGCAGCTCATCCCCCAGCCTGTACCGGTGCATGCAATTATTCCTCCACAGATGCAAGACTCTACACTTGCTTTTTGTTGAACCTCATGATCTTACATTTCCCTTCCATTCTAAGATTCTATGGTTCTATTAAAAAAATGAAAATTATATACTATAATTTTAAACTACTTTTAGTGCCAAAGTGCACAAATTCTTACACCTCTGGACTTCGGTCCTTTAGTCTTAGAGCAATTAAACTCATTCATTATGAAACATAGTGTTGTTTCCACAAAGAGGGCTCCTGTGAGGTAGGGAGCAGTGTGGACCAATCTGTCAGAAAACCTAAGACATGCTTCAGGTTGAGTGTGTCCTCTGCCTCCTAGAGTTGGGCAGAAGGCTGTGAGGTGAGCATAGGCCCAAGCATCCTACTGGACTGACACCACAGCACCAAGCAGCCTGCCAGCTCTGGCTCTCTCCAGGGGCTGTATTTTACATTTTCATCTGCTTTTATTGCAGGTGAAAAAGAGCAAGACAGCGTTTCTGCTGCAGGGTAGTGCTTGGAACTCTCAGGACCAGTTGGTGATGAGCTGTGAGCAGTGCAGGAAGGGCTTGAGCAGTATGCTTGAATTCATCAGGTTTTTCAGAAAGATGAACATTTGTGACCTAGTGACACAGTGAATGCTGGCATTTTTCTATAGCATATGTTGCTTCCTGGCATGTTAATGCCTTCTGTGCCCTAAAAACTAATGCCTCACAAATGCGCTGAACCACTTTGTTTGAGAAGCTCAAGGTATTATTCCACCTGTGATAAACAGGGCTGCTTTAGAAAAGATTAGCGGCCTTAGTGGGGCTCAGAAGTGTACTCTGTAATACTCTGACAAACTTTAAGCTTTACAGTGAATTATAACTGACATGATTGTAAGGAAGCAAATAGGCAAAGGGGCAAGGCAGCTAGAAAACTTTGAATGGGTTTGTTGAGTTGAGAGAGGGGAAGAATAATGGGAGACACAGCTAGGAATCTTATGACAGGCTGTGAAATTGTATGACGTGAAGGTTTGTGGAAGTCAGTGAAACTGCTGGGGCTGAGCATTAAAGTAATTTCTCATTCACCAGGAGCACATGTGTCATGCATCAAATCCCAAAGACTTTTAGCATGTACTGTGTTCTTCTACTTTGGTTCTTTTTGCTCTTTCAAACATGCTCACTCTCTCTCCCATACGCCTTCACTTTTCTCTTTACAGTTAGTTTCCTTCTTTTGCTTTACAGTGAATATTTGATCAGCAGCTACTCGGGTACTATACAACTTCCACTCCAGGTAGCAATGGTCTTTTTCTCCCCCTTCCCCCCTCCCCCCACATCTTTCACACTGACTTTTTATTCCAGCAGTTTTTATCAGTGTTGAATTCTTGCAACTCTCACTGGCACCACCATTTTCTTTTTTTCCTGTTCCACTTTAGCTTGCATTCTATATTTTATTCAGTACTGAGAGTAGAGATTGTCAGGTGTTTTATGATAAAAAATAAACAGTTGGAAACAAAGGCTTTTCCAGAAGCAGACAGAATTATTTATTGTTGAAAATATGTCACTGATCCTTTAAAATTAATTGAAATACCTTCAGTATTGGAAGCTCAAACATCACAAGGCTGTGAAAGAGCTTAGCCTAAAGCAAACTGGTGCCAATACAAGGATCACAAGTGACTTATAGTCAATTGGTATTAGAGCTGATTGGAATCTGTGACACTTCTGTGAAAAATATGTCCCACTTTCTGGGATTAACTAGTCTTAATTTATATTTACAACGTGAATATGGCTACTGTTGTCATAGGATATGATTGCCTTTCATATTCTGTAATGTATATGCCATGTAATTTACCATATAATGCAGCATGATTTTAAAGATTTTTCATCTTTCCTCTTAACAGTTAAGAAATGAAGCATATACTGCTTCTATGGCTTTCTCAGGGTAACACATGGAAATCTCTTTCAGAGCAAGGACAGGAGTTTCAATCTTCCAAGTCAGTGCCTTAGCACTCAGATAGTTGCTACTCTCTGACACTTCTCTAGTAATCAAGACCAAAAAGTGAAAAAGGGTAAAATACCTATGATATATGAATCTTTATGTTGACTAAAAAGCAGAGGGAAAGAATTAACCTTAATAAATAAATAAATAAATAAAGGCCTTCAAATACATTTTCATTTTCTTGAAACTGGGCCAGTTGTGCATCCAGGGATTCAAGATTCATGGATTTAGGACAGCAAACACAAAGGTGCTTGCTTGTATATCCTACTGGCTGAACAACTCCCCTGGGATACAGGAGTCTTACAGATCTTCTTGTTGCATCTTTAAGACATTCTATATTAGAAAGTTGTTCGGTAAAAAAATGAAGACTAATGAAAACTACTCCTATCCCCTACTATGCTCTGAAATATGTTCAGGTTAAATTTTAGATATAAATGTAGCGGGTTTTTTTCTGCATTATTTCTATGGAAAGTAGATACCTAAGATTGCTTATACAAGAGGCAGCAGGCGTGCGCTGAAAAAATATTTAGGACACAGTGTGTCATGCATTCAGAGTACAGATAAAACAGATCTAATTAGACATTTTTTTCATCCTTTATTCAAATATTTTATTTTACATATATTTAAAAGAATGTTATTTATGTATATAGAAGAGGTACAATTATGTACATCTGAGTGACCACTCTGCAGTGTACAGTGTTACTATGGCTCTGAATGTGGTGGATAGCAGGTGCAAAGAGAAAATATGGTCGGAAAAAATATTGTCCCATTAATTAGTTTCCCATCACCACTATCTTTGTTCATGCATGTCTGTCAGTTGCTTTTTTTCCTATCTTAGTTTTTACTTCTTTAGCAAATTTCAGCAAATATTCCTTTGCCAGAATTCTCAACAAGTCTCACTGCTACACTTCCTTCATTTCTTCAGCTTAGGGGGGAACAGTGCCAGCCATCTTGCTCCCAAAAGTAAACAAGTTAATGACACTTTTTTCCTTTTTCTTCCTACGACAATATGAGTAGTTATCACTTTTCACTTTGAAGAAATACTGCTTCTTAGAGAACAGCCTTATTTTAGAAGATTTCATAAAGAATATAGTACCATGAATTTTGTAAATTTGGACTAAGGACAGCATCATCTTGATTGACATGTTTATACGCATATGTAAATTTAAAGAGCCACAAAGAATGAAAAAAACTTCTGTAATCAATGGCTATTTCAAGAACCTGTTCTTCAGCTCTGATGATAACTAGCATGACACATCTCATATCCATACAGCTATACTCTCCCAAAATTAAGATGAGCACTGCCCTGCAGTCTGGGAACTGCCCCTCTTCCAAGGCACCCCTGAAACTGTGTTGTCTGTGACAGTGTTGTCTGTGTTAAAACTGACAAAACAACTGTGCTGTTACATATAATGGGCATGTTTTGCTCCTGTTTAGTTTATAAGACTGGATTAACATTTTATTTTGCATAGTTCAACAGGAAATGAAAGGGCATATTACTTACTGATAAATAATCTACATATGATAGTTTTCTGCAATACCTAGGCTGACTCTTATCAATATCCTACTTCATAGTGGTTGATATTTTGATAGTATCCTTGTGATTAACCATTGATATTCAGAAGTCAAAGTCTGTGGATGCTTTCTCAGCTGGGAACCAGGCTCTAAAAGAACACATGGTTAATGTATAAAGCAATCATGACTGACTATATTTGAAAGGCTGTTATGGGAATGTATGGTCATAACTAACTAAGTAAAACTAGTATGCTTGATATGCACTGTCTGATCATTCTATATGTATAGATGGGTCTAATTACAATAGTCATCGTTTTTTAAAAAAGGACATTTTTCTTTGGGTATTTCAGTGAGCTATATTAGTTGTAAAAGTGGGAAAAGATTGGTCCACTTCAGATACTGAGTTGTTTTCTCTTGCTTAATTGTATTAATCTGAATGACACTATTTCTTTTTCAGAAGTACTCTCTGTTTCTCCCTTTCTAGTACTGTAACTGACATAACATTAGCAGAACATGCTGCACATTCCTATGGCTACTTAAAAAAAAATTAGTGTCTAATAAAATTATTATTAAAAAAAAACAACAACTTATTGTACATAAGCACCCATGTATGTTGATATGAAAATGTACCATAGATCTTCCTATTTCCTTCCCTCTTTCCTTCCTGCCTGCCTTCCTTCCTTTTTTCCATCAGACATAATGGCTTTCAGATTGTTCTCCTGTCTTGCCATTCAGCAGGGACATCAATCATTTTGATGCTGAAGATATTTTCAGGAAAATGCTCAAGTCTTTTCATATTGAAAGAAACTTGATTTAATCAGAGATCTGAAAACTTCTTTTGCCCGTCTGTGGAGTCTCTGAATTTGACTTCTCTTATGTTGCTACTGAAAAACAAAAATAAAGATACATATTTTGAAGAAGACATTCCTTTGGTTTCACTTTTTTATCAATAAAATGGAATGAAAATTATACCAACAGAAAATAATAGAATCATAAACTCTTTTAGGTTGGAAAGGATTCTTAAAGGTCATCTAGTCTTCTACAGTGAACAAAAACACTGTCAGCTAGATCAGGTTGCACAGATCCTGATCCAGTTTGACCTTGAATGTCTTCAGGGACAGGGCATCCACCTGTTTCACTGCTTCATTACCCTTTTTGTAAAGAATTTCTTCCTTATGCCCAATCTAAATCTTCTACTTCAAAATCATTTCTCCTTGTCCTATCAAAAGCAAACCTTGCTAAAGGTTCTTCTTCTTCTTATAAAGTATTATCATTATTATAAAGAGTGTTTGTTACAGCCCATCTTTAGATTCTGAAAGGCTGTTCTCACGTCTCTCTGCAGCCTTTTCTTCTCCAGACTAAACAGTCCCAGCTCTCTCAGCCTGTCCTCATGGGGGTGGGGGGGAGTGTACTCCATTCCTTGGATCATTTTTGTGGTCTTCCTCTGGATGTACTCCAACAGGTCTATGTCTGTCCTGTACTGAGGACTCCATACCTGAATGCAGTACTCCAGGTGAGGTCTCACCAGCACAGAATAGAGGGTCAGGATCATATTCCTCGACCTGCTGAGCATGCTTCTTTTGATGCAGTGCAGGATATAGTTGGTTTTCTGGGCTGTGAGGTCACACTGCTGGCTTGTGGCCACCTTGCCGTCCACCTTGCCATCCACCAGTATCCCCAAGTCCTTTTTGGTAAGCTGCCCTCAGCTTGTACTGATAGGAAGAGTTGTCATGACCCAGGTGCAAGGCATTGCACTTGTATTTATTCAAGCTCATTACGTTTTTCTGAGCTCACTACTAGAGCCTGTCTGGATTTCTCTGGATGGCATCCTGTCCCTTGGGCACGTTGACCACACCACACAGCTTGGCATCATCCACAAACTTGCTGAAGGTGCATTTGATCTCACTGTTGATGTCATTGATGAAGATACTAACATGATATTTTTTTTTTTTTTACTTTTTCCTCACTGTTGATGTCATTGATGAAGATACTAACATGATATTTTTTTTTTAATTTTTCTTTTTTTTTTTTTTTATGGCCTCAGATACTGAGCATATGTAGCTACGAGAAGTTTACTGTTTATTTTTCAATCTCATACGTTATTCCATTTTAGTACTGAAGCAGGAAGTTTGGCTGTGGCTGACCTCTATGTCTGCTTGAAGCCTACTAAAAACACATAGCACTTCATGTCTGAAATTAGCTGAGGGATTATACTTTCAGTTGAAAGGAAACACAGCATGTTTATTCCTCCAGTGTAGGTGGTGTGCTCACGTTTCTTCCAAATGCGATAAGTAAAACTAGGCAGGAGCTTCATAAGATGTATGACACGGTGCTGTGGTTAAGTTTATCAAAAATTATGTTTATATAGGCATGCTTGATTTTATTCATCAAGCACGTTATTTTTTAATCCTGATTGAAAACCCAGAGAGCATTACTGCCTCCACAGAGGAGACAGAGCAGTACGATAGGTCACCTAATCAGTCCTAAACATAGTTCGTAGAAACAGTTCCATTATTGACTTCTATATGACTGTGTTCTTTCCTGATTGAACTCTTACTGAAGTGCAATACTTTTCTTATACTATCAAGTCCCTCAGAAAAATACCTATGAAATCTTTAAAATTAAGTCAAGGAATCTGTGTGACTTAGTGTTTGTCCCACTTCTGTTGTACACTATTACCTTCTTATTCTGCTACTGTTATTTTCAGACTAGAATCTCCTAGGATGAAAGATGTGTTTTTGTTGCTGCTGTTGTTGCGTGAAATAAATAAACAAATAAATAAATAAAAAATAAAAAATTGATTGCAGATTGCTATAAAGTTTGATTGAAAATCCTTCCAATCATTTAATTTGTGGGATAACAGAAGATTAGAAGTTTTATTTTCCTTGCATGGAAGCTGGTTCGTATTCTTAGTGACTGCAGTGTGAATGGGATCAGTCTTTATTCATGCTATAAGGAACAACTACTACTGTGTGTTTATTTGTTTAAAAAAAGTTTACTTCTCTGATAAAACTAAAATTGAATTAATTCTCTTGATTCATATCTGACAAAGTATGGTTTTAAGTCATGACTGTTTCTAAAAGTCTGATTAAAAGCCAATGACTACCATTGCTTTAATATTTATTATTTTCACTTTATATATTCACATTAATATTTTCACTGATCACACTATTTCACAAAGGCTGCATGCTCTCCTTGAGTCAATGAGAACCTTGCATTGATTTTGAGGGAAGGAAGATGAAGGCTGAAGTGCAGTATCTCAGATTGTACATTCTGGTTATCAATGATAAATATTGACTTTTTTTTCATGGCAGTTACTAGATATTATTTTCCCCATTTTACAAGTGACAAAAATCAAAGCTAAGGGGTTAAATGCCACAGGTGAAGAACAAGAAAGAACAAAGAGGCTCCAAACTGAGTCTTCCAGAAATTTGGCAGATACAGCAGACAGCAGCTAAGAAATTCTTCTCTGACACACACTGACTGAAGAGGCAGGGAAATGCACAGATATTTGTACTGAATTAGGTGAAGCATGGGTTAAAAAAGGCCAAGAAGCTTTTCCAGTCACAAAATGCAGCATGTGCCATTACTAATGAAGGCAGGGAGGATCCCCCCTGAGCCAGGACTTAAAGGGTGTGAGAGCTCGTGTCGGGGATCCTGATCCTTATGTTTGCTACTTGATGAGGTTTGACAAGGTCATACCAGAGTGCATGCATTCCTTCACCAGCACAGTGGGAAGTAAAATTGTAGTGTGCAGACACAGAAGCACCAAGTGAGCCTGCCTGTCTGGTATACTGCATGTAGGTAGGCTGAGATTGATTTAGCCAGGTTTCTCTAGATAACAAAGTAAGAGAAGGAGCTAAATGAGCTGGCTAGTGGTGCTCTAACCTTACAACGTCTTTTTTTTTTTTTTTTTTCCGAAAGATCTCCCACTGAAAAAGAAAAATTTCTTTAGCATTATTAAGTGATGTAACCAACAGGATGCACAGCACATGGAAAAGGATGTTGTTAACCTTTTGTGTAGACGAGTTTTGTTGTCTGGAGTTTTTGCACAAGGGAGAAGAGGAAGAAAATAATAACTATAGGAGATTTTGCTCAAGCAAAATTGATATGTTACTAGGATTTCAGATTTCTGCTTTTCTTTTATGATCATTGTAGTTTACTAGACATTAAACTATATCTATCAGTTTAAAATAGCTGGCAAGGATTTTTGTACAAAGCTAGAAAGAAAATAGTATATTTGCCTGGTATTCCCCACGATCCATTTGTAGTATCCCTGTTACCTAGGAGAGGAAGACATATACCTTAGGTGTAGAAATGTAAAGGAGATAGGGAATATCTATAATTGGTCCCTGACTGTATGCAAAGAGAAGTTGAAGTGTTTCAAACAAGAAAAAAATACCTTCTTAGGCAATGTTTTTGCATTTTCACTAATTAAGAAAAGGAGAAAAAAAAAAAAAAGCCACTAGAAATTACAATGCTTTTGCAAAAAATAGCCTAAATGTACAGTCATCAACCATAAAGGAGTGATATACATTTCAGATATATATATCAGTCTGTATCTCTGCATAACTATTTATAAATTCTCAGTATCACTGAGAGCTGCTGGGCTGCTAAGGACTTATGTTAAAAAGATAGACTTGCATTTAAATGCTGATCTCAACTTTCCACTGGGGACCACTAAACAGTCTTTCAGTGGGAAAGGCCAGGATCAGCAAAACATGAAATCATTATAGCTGCAGACTTTCTAGACCTGCTTTGTATTAAGCTTTTGAAAGGGACATTTGTTTAAGGATAAGATACTTTTATCCTGCCTCTAATGCTTAATCTTCTGCTATGGCAGAATCCCAGTGTTCTTACAGCAAGGTCACTGAACCAGGGCAGAAGCACAAACCTGTTTCTCCTCTCCAAACACCTGAGCCACTCTGCTGCAATTTAATTGTTAATGAACACCTACATTAAAAAACCTGGACATCTTCATTTAGATTCTACCCTTTACATCATAGTTCATCAAAACAGACCTATCTTAGGATGTAACACAGATTTTACACTGATGAGAGGACGATGAGGAGAATTTACTTGGGTGAATATCTCAGGGAATATGCCAGCCTTTTCCTTCTTCACTTCCTTAACTGCAAGTAAAGGAAAGGTAGTGTTTCCACTATCATGGACTGAGGAGTCCTTTTCCAGCTTCTCATGGTCTTTCTGAATACCATTCAGGAATTTGGTGACACAAGCGTCCCCAAGAAGCCATGTGCACAACCCTCTAAGCAGGGTGTGATGTTTTCATTTTCCTGCAGCAGCTGAGAGAGGCTAGCATGAAGTGACATCCAGCAGCAGCACAAACAGCTGTTAAAAATCCACATGCATAACTCCAGCGAAAAAGGAATGTCAGCCCATCCTAAGTTCAGTCATGGGCATAAATAATGTACCTGGACTTATTTTAGATATTTTCTGTAATTTAATAATAACACTTTATTTTTACAATCTGAAGTCACTGAACACACAGGGGCACAGAAGGGATCTCTTACCAATGTAATTCTGTGAAAATTTGAATGAAGAATTGCAGAGCCTCTGGATTTTATCTGTGAGATGATTTATCCTCTAGCTGAACTGAACTAACTGAGACAATTTGCAGACACAGTCCCCATAGTCTGCAACTTATGGAAGACAAAGACATTTTTCCCAGCATGAATTTTTATGACAGTCTTTGTACTGACTAACTGCACGTACCATCTAGCAGGAGGTAACTCATAGTTCTTTCCTCACTTTTCATGGTTATTGAAAAGATAGCAGATTCCACACACTTTTTTGTATATCCCTTTTGCATCCTGTTATGCTGCTGTTTTCCTTCAGTGTTAAGCTCTTTACAAAAGGGATTCACCTTTACAATACTTGAAAAAATGGAGATGAAAACTGCAACAATCACCATGACTTCATGAACAAGCTGCTTCTTGCTGCCTTCTGAAGTAAGAGCATGTATACTTACTCTGAAGTACAAACTGCGAATAAGAATGACAGATACACCAAAGAGAGTGCTAAAAAAAATCTGTTGCATGTACATGCTAAGTACAGACCTCAAGGAAAAAACTGGTTATCTTATAAAATCTGTATAAAAGATCTGATATGTTCCCACACAAAACAGGAATAGGAACTGAACATGTTGAGGGAGTCAGGGCTGAACTTTAGTTCAGTTGCCATTTAATATCTGCATGTATTAAAAATAGTAGCATAAAAGTTGATTGTTTAAGCTATTCAGAAATGCATGCCATGTATCTGAGACTATAATTTGACATCTGGGATATAGGAACTATTCTCAGTAACATATTTGCATATAATTCGATGATTAATGGAATAAGAAATGGCTTTTCTTAAAAATGAACAGTGGTCAAGGAAACCCTTATTCTCCTCTCTTTTTTTCCAACACCTGTGGGTCCACTTAAGTATTTATATACCTGATGAACGCTGAACAGAGGCACTGCAACAAAAAGTACTGTGCTTGGTAACTCAAATGCCTAAAGGTAAATCAGAATTGCTGAATTTTAGCTGTACGTGAAATGTAAAAAAAAAATGTCCGCGTGTTTTGTGCAGTACCACATAATTAGCAAGGTACTTAAGCTTTCCTTCTTTCTCCTGTTGATCTTTTACATGTGATAGGTAGTGTTCTGTACATGAAAAGGAGATAGAATGCTCTCTGCAATTCTTTCAGAGTATTTCCATTTATAGAGATGTCAGAGAGCTTTTTAGTTATAACTCTGAGGAACATAAATGTCTGAGACTCTGAATTGATTAACATCTTGTGCATGCAAATCTAACACAAAAGAGAAGCTGACTTCACAGCAGATTGCTACCATATTAGCAAGCCCCTTCGAGTAGTTTGAAAAAGCAATTTGCTATTTCCTTTGGTCTGTGTAGCTCTCGGTTGCATATGATTGTTTTTTCCCCTCTGTTTTAAGGATCTCCCCCTTTCCACCGCTACCAAAGAAGAAGCCTTCAATAGTTGCTGCCCACATTCTTCATGTTGATAAATAATATATGTAAGAATAATTTAAATTATGAAATGGAAACCAACTACTTCAGTCTTCCTGTCATTGCCTTCTTTGAGTTTTTGCAGCTGTATGGAAGAAGACCCATAGAATCTTAATTCAAATTAGAATTTCATTGTGAATATAGTACCTCAGAATAAATTAGTACAGAAAACTGTTTTGAAAAGATTCTTAAATTCCTGTTTAGCTGTCTCTGCTATGCGTGTATTATTGATTTAGTAATGGATCAAGTAAATTTCTAATGTATTGATGAAAATTTATATGGATTAATTAGCTTACAGACAACAATTAAATGAGGGCCAAATGAGCATATAGACTATTTTACAATCTCATGACTAGCAGTGGTTACTTTGGGTCAAGGATATTGTCAATGAGAGAACAACCAAGGACAAATAAGAAAGCTTGCTCGTTGCTCCTATGTTGTGTCTGTTCTAAATTTGGTTGCTTTCACGAAATTCAAACCTATCATATCCAAAAGCAGTTCTAAATGAATAAAAGTTTGTCTGGGAAGAGGGGGCCAAATTTCTAGTTGATGTCTATTATCATGGTTGCACTAATATAAATAAGCTACTGTTCAAGGCATTGATTTTGTAATCTAATTATGGTTTAGAAAATACACATGTACACTTGCGTATATGTAAGTAGCATGTATGCATTTCATTATGGTAAGACATTTATATTAATGGAGGACATTTCTAATGGACACAGAAGGGAAAAATGCTCATAACTCAAAATCAACACCATTTTTTATGTCAAATATAGCCCTAGAAATGGCAAAATGAAAACTGTTAAATATTTCATTATACATTTCATAGTAAAATAGGAAGAAAATTAGTTTTAGGAATCCATTCATAATTGTTTTGGTTGGCTTCCAGACTGTCCAAAATAATATGTTGTGAGGAAATCTTTGGTGAAAGTGTACCATAGCTAAAACTGGTGCCTGCCATTGAAGAAATTTCTTATTGTTGCTGAGATTAAAATGTCACTACAAAGAGAAAAAAAAAGCAAAAAGAATACTCATCATCCAGATGATGATTGTGACCCTGCACATAGCAGGGGAATTGAAACTAGATGATCATCTAGTCCTTTTCAACCCAGGCCGTTCTATGATGATGATACAGGTATTTCCTGACAGACTAACATTATGCCATTGACATAGTTATAGTCTAATGGTTGGTATTGTGAGCTCAAATACAAAAACAATATATCTGCAATACTGTAATCTCCTAAACTGAGTAAATAGGAATATCTTGACATGGCAGTGTTTGGATCCTAACCTTAATGTCTTACTGGTCTGTATTGCCATTTAGGAGTCTTAGTCTTGGGACTGGTTCTCTTGACTTAGATATTATCCAAGCACAGAAAATGCCTTGGTAAGGCCAGAACAACAGTATTATGTCTAATGTGGGGCTCCCATGTGCATGAGAGACATGAAGCTATGAAGAGAGTCCAAAAGGCTGCGAAGATGATAAAGGGGATGGGGCATTTCTCCAGAGCTTGCATTCTTCAGCCTGAAAAAAAAACAAAAGAAGGCTAAGAGAAGATCTTATCAATGAATACAAGCACCTGAAGAAAGGGTGCAAAGAGGATGTAGCCATCCTCTTCTAAGTGGTGCCCAGTGACAGGACAAGAAGCAGTGACACAAATGCAGGAGGTTCCTTCTGAATGCAAGGAAACCGCTTTTTACTGTGCAAGGGACTGAAAACCTGAACAGGTTGCACAGAAAAGTTGTGAAGTCTCTGTCCCTGCAGATCTTTAACATCTGCCTGGATGTCTTTCCATGAGCAGGGTCGGAGGATCAGATGACATTCGACAATATCTTCCCACCTCATCACTCTGTGATTATGTTAATTAGGGCTGCTGAATTTTTGAAGGTTCTGATCTTTCTTTATAGCCTCTTGCACCAGTGTGAAATTTCTGAGCTATCTTATGCATTCACTTGGGTTCATCTACTAGAGGCATCAGCACCCAAAGAGAAGAAATGGTTGCCTTATTCTAATGAAGAATTAGTCTTATAACATTTCGTGTGTAGTGGAAATTATACTTGTGCAAATATAAGTGTAAAAGATGCATCCATGCTAACTAACTTGCTAATTCCTCTTATGATAGAAATAACAAACCAGTTGAAAATGAAAACTGAAATTAGGGGCTTCTCATGGATTAAAGGTGTGGCAAGTCTGAGGGGACCCAATGTTTTCAAAAATGATGTGAAATAAGACTGAAACTGCATCTAGCCACTGCCATGATTTGAAGCTTGTTCTTTCTCTTTAATTAAGAGGTCTGTTTCCAGTAGATTGATGCCAATGAGATAATTTTGAGATAAAAAGAAGATATAAAAATGTCTTGTTTGGTTTCGGGAAACATTGGTCGTGTGTGAGAACGTATTTTCCATTAATTCTGCACATGGAGTACATGAAATTACAAAGTATTAAGACAGTAGGATAGAAGGAAAAAAAAAAAAGGCAATCAGAAAGAGAAAAGCATGTGTGAGAGCTGACATCACAGCTTTTTCAGGTATCTCTTGAAGAGAGTGAATATGGAAGGGAAGGGCAGCTGTTCATCTGAAATAAGGTCACCAACAAATAGAATACTAGACACAGTTTTACTAAAATTGGGCCTGACTCATGTTGGAACAGTATGAAATAGTCTTTCTCAAAAGGACCAGTTCTCAAAAGGATTTTTTCTCAAAAGAGCTGGTTGGTCAGTCAGCTTTTAGAATGTCATATTTAGGGATAAGGAGTTGAGAAGTGCTATCATTAGCTATTCAAGCTTTCATTATAAAACCTTTGCTTTTCCTGTCTTCATGATAGTAATGAAGGTTTGCATGATAAAATAATGCTCAAGTATTTTGCCTTCTATTATATTCTTTACTGCTACTCTTCAGTATACTGCATGCCTACAGAGTACTATAAATATATCACAATATAGCTTGTTGTTTCTTATTATCAAGGTATAATGCAGCTGTTATTAGGACAATAAATGTTGAAAGCACTGAAACCCAATAAATAATAATACATCTTTAACAGAAATCCAAAATAAGAACTTCTAGTCATTTATAAAAGACAACCTTATGCTTATTTTCCTACACAAGCACAATGCTAAACAATTTTTAACATGAAGAAACTTCAGCGTTCAGAGACTTAACAAAAGATACATTAGGCTGCCTTTTAAAAGACAGTTTCTTCTCTGAGTCTTTCTGAAAACTGTGGCTATTAACCAGTCAGACATTGTTAGTATCCTAAGCACTGAGTTAAGTTAGGGAACAGAATAAACACAGATTTTGAGGGTAAAAAAGTTTGGGCACCTTGTAGTACAGGGTGCGAGAAAATTGATTAGGATAGATTTAAGGTTCCAAGTGAAAAAATAGTTTCCTAAGTGGTACTTTTTCTGAATTCCTGTCACTCATACCTGCTAATGTCCTTTGCCACCCTCTCATTTTTCATCCTTATTCTCAATGGAGTCCTTCATGATGCTCGGATTCATTTTCTTGATTGATTCCAGCCTAGTAAAGCTCAAATAGCTGTTCTTCATGAAGATTTGGCTCATTATTTAGCTCTAATACTCATTGTTTTAATTTTGTACATCTGTCTTATTTAGAAGAGTTGGCTAGTGTTTATTCAGCAGAGCCAAAGCTAATGGGGCATTCTGAAGCAAGGTAGATTCTTTTGCTCCATTTTGGCAATATCAAATGATGCACTAAATAGTTCTTTAAAAAGCCTTCTGTAAAGCTGATAACACCTTTACATTACTTACAGCTATTTTTGTTTTGTTGCTTGTTTAAAATAGAGAAGGCTTCCTGTAAAGAACTTTGAAACTGGAAGAATAGAGATGGAAGGAAACTCATTTGCATTACTCTTCAAATTGTAATTAAAAAAAAGAAAATAAAAATCTAGTTCCTTTGAAATCTTGAATAACTTCAGTTTGAGATCATTTTTATGTTTCAGTTTTTCACTGTTTTACATTTTACCCTCAATTCTGGTATTTTTAAAAATATGCAAAGCAGCTACTAAGACTGTTATGCTATATCCTTGCATTTTTTGAGTTCTGTTGCTTTATGTTCTGTTACTGATAAATTATAGAGTAGATAATCTAATCATTTACATCTAACTAGAAAATTTAGTTGGATGGTTCATACTCAGAACCACCATATCTTTTCTGGTGATTTTTTTTTTACTAGCATTTTAAAAAAATCTGTTGGGTTTATGTCTTTCATAAGGTTGCTGATGAGATACACAATGCAATCCATAGATCAATGTAATTTGTATTACAAATATTGTGAACTGTTGTTATTTACAGTCCATTTCTAACTATTAAAATACTTCAAATGCTCTGACAATTAAAATTCCTACACTATTACAACTTTAACTGATAATTAGTAAAATTGTACCCACTCCATTTTCCATAAGAAACAGCAAGTAACCAAATAAGAATTAATGACTTTTCTTTTAAAATATTAACACAGGAAAATTGGGTATTGCAACATTTCTATTTGCTCTATCTTTAAGAAGGTTGACTCAGATTATGAATCTGTATTTGTCTTTTTTTTTTTTTTTTTTTTTTAATCTCATGTAATTCACTTATGGCAATTACAATTAAAATTGTAATTCCATTGATGTTGGTACATTCAGCCCTCTAGCTCTGAGGCTAAAATAAAAATAATTAAATCCGAATGAAAGGTAAAATCCTAATCTGTTAAAATAAATAATAAGGCTGCTTTGGCTTCAAGTGTGAGCACAACTCTATCTTGATTGCCCACAAACATAATTTTGTAGTATCATGAATGTAAAAGCTTCTTATCTTTTTACATTATGATGATGACCTAATCTGAAGTAAATTAGTAGTCCATATTCTTTTCTCACTAAAGATATTTTCTTTACATTTCTTTTAAATGTCTTTAGTTTTAGAAGTGGATCTTTTTAGCTTGAGATATTTTTCTGCCATCTCAGAAAGTTTTATTATGAACTCACTGTAAAATTCCAAGCGTGATTTATCCTCTTTAATTTTATTTACCCTTGCCTGTGTATTTCAGTCAGTTGTATTCTCAGCCTAGATTCTCTGTCAAATCTATGGACTTAGATGTCTCTGCTAAAGCTATGAACAGGAGATATATGTTCTGTTTACCTAAAAAAAAAAAAAAGCACTCATCTGTATGCCAAAAGCTTCAGTTATTATTTAGAATTAACAATGTAAAATATGTAGTGCTTGTTTTTTTAGTACTTATTTTAGTTCTGTTTTAAGGCAGAGGGCCAAAATCAGGAACAGTATGGAAAATTGTAATTCCATTCATGTTGGTACATTCAGCCCTCTAGCTCTGAGGCTAAATTGGCCCACTGCCTATGTATTTTAACTATCAGAAGATCTGAACCCAGAGCAATGGACACAGAAATCATTTGCCTGTCAGTCCTTTTCAATTACTTGACAGTTGGTATAGTATATTTCTCTACAGCAGTAATTATTGTTCTCAAGGGATAGTCAAGGCACAGAGCTTTTCTTTCAGACAATGCTTGTTGCCTCAGGGGAGAACAATAAACATGCAGATATTCTTAGACAGCCACTGCCACTCACAATAGCTGTTCCTAGATATACAGTATCATAATACTGATGAATTATATAATTTGTTTTAAGATTTTTTTTAATAGTTGCCAAGAGCCTCAAAGTATAAACTAGTCCAGATATGATGTTCATTTATTAAACTTCATCCAAATAGTATCAATAACCCATTGAAATGGTGATGAGAGTTGCATAATAGATTGAAAAAAACATACACATTGCACAGTTAATTTCAAAGTTAGCTTTATCTGACTGGCATTTCTCTTTAAATAAATACTTCTAGATTGAGAGATCTAGTCTGAAGGTGAGAAGAGCAGTCTGCTAAGCGTTGCCATCTCTTGGCTTGGAACTTGACCAGCCAGTGGGAAATGAATAAGCAAAGCCACTCAAGCTGACACTTTTCTGGTGCCTTCTTCCTACATTCTCCTTTAGTATTAGACAAATTTGTTCATGGTTGACTAGAAACTTTGTAGCACAAAGAATCGTGGGCACTGTCCTCAACAAATGTGAGAACAAAAGACTCAGCAACAAATGGGAATACTTTGCTATAGAATTCTCACACATGGACAAAGCAGGCTAGGATGCTCAATCTGGGGTGCCAGCCCTGCAGCTTACTGGCCAGGGCAGTGAAGACTTTGATGCCACATTAAGCTACCCTCTCCCTCTGCACATATCAGTGTGACCTGGATACAGGAGCTGGAGATAGAAGTGGAATGGTCTGTCATTTCTTGTCATAGCCACTGCTGTTCAGAAAGTAGAATAAGAGATTCTAAAGTGGAGGCAAAATGTGCATTGCTATTATAAATGTCATTTGTTTAAACACCAGGCTCACTGAAAGGTTATTTTATCCAATTTCTTGCTTTTGAAAAACTAAAGGAATATGTCTGAGTGTTTCACCTCAATGAGCATGGTACAGAAAGCAAAGAAACATACGTCAGCTCTTAGTTGTCGGTTTTTCCATTACATTATACATCACAAAATGAAACTTTCTGTGATTTACCATTTGCGTTGGTTATTGCTTTCATCTAATTTTGGCAAATTCATTTTTTTTTTTTTTTTTTTTTAATTAGTCTTTAAACCCCGGAATCCTTAACTCTGTCAAGATGTAAGTAAATTAGCAGAATTGATAATGAAATAGACCCCTGGTTCTAAAGGTGCTTTGGGTACTGTTGCTATGTCATTCTTTTAGTCAGTATAACAGTCGTTTTTTGCAATTGGTTCTTTAACCAGTATATCTTGTTTAAAGTTTTTTGTTTTTTTTTTTTTTATTATTTATTTAGTAAATATAAGAATTTGAGGGATTGATTATTTGCAGTGGAAATTACTAACTGGATGACATTTTTCAGAGTTTTGTTTGAATAGACTTGGATTCCTTGACAGAAGTCTACACCTTTTTCATTCACAGAATTCCCACAGAAGCAGTCATTCTAGCAACTTTATCTCCTTAAAAGTACGTGAGTGACTCTCTTTTCAGGTTTGTCCTAAGATTTTACTGTGATCAACCAAGCTTCTATATGACAAGAATGAAGGAGGAATGAAAGGCCTCTTGCATCTTTTCTTAGAACTTACACATCTTCCTCTTCATGTGACTTTATGTGTATGTCTTTGTTGTGAAGAGCAGAAATACTCTAAGGATGAATGCGTGCTGGCAATAGAAAGAGGGATTGTCTGGAAACCCCATGTGGCCTACATTTATAAAAATGATGACAAAAGTGGTAACAGACACAAAAAAAGGTTCTGTTTTTTTTTTTTTTTTAGGGACATGGAATTTCTTCACTCATTCTTTTTGCAGGTATCTGTGAATGAAACAGTACAGGATTAGGTTCTGAATATTCAGTTTTGTAATTCTTTCAAAATAAACTCTAGTCTGTGGACTTTCTGGTGTTCTTATTAGGAAAAAAGAAAAAAAAAAGATTAACATATTATCTTTATCCAAATTGAGATATACAGTGCAGAAGTATATATCCTTGTTTAAAAGATGAGCTTTGGAATAGTTGAGGCTACTGTGGCCCACAGCTGAAAGATGAGTGAGATGAAATTAAAGCTTCCTGAAAGAAATATAGATATCTATTATCATACTCATCTACCTTGTCCAAATGCATAGGGTGACATTAACTTAGTCCTGCCTCTCAGAAATAGAGTAGGTGGATTTTAGGGTATTCTTAATTAGCAACTTTTTTTTTTTTTTTAAACACAGAAGATGGGTTTTTAGCTAATAAGATCTTAATCACATCCAAGTTCCCATCTCCCCAGTAAGTAAAGTACCACAGGATAGATGTATGTGCTGTGGGAAAGAAACTAGGCTTATTACACTGTTTGGTCATAAGTTGGTCAGAGCAACCAGATGAATATCTCATGCTTCTTTAAAGAAGGAGACTTATAATTGTCTTTTCATTATTTAACTATATGTACTTGCAATATTCAGGAACTATTGGCCATACATAGTTGACATTAAGTCCGATTTCAAAAGTTAAATCCTTAAAATAATTCATTTTTCATCAGGGACAGATGAATACTGTCTGACAGTAAAACTGAGAGACAGAAATTTCTGAGTTGATTTGTAAAGTATTTATTAACTTGCATAACAATCAAACTACTTAGAACTTTCACTAAATAAATCCCTTATTTCTGACTACCAACATATTACCCTTGGTAATTTGTTAGAATGTACAAATGTATCAGTATACTAAGGACTAAGCACAGCACACACATACAAAAAATAAATAAACAAATAGATAATTGAAAATCAAAGCATTGTGTTAGAGCAAATATAGTGTAACACATACTTACTGAGAGGACTGTGCTGCTTTGAAGTGGCTGCAGAGAAGGCTCGTTAGGTAGAATCAAGAATGGTAAAAAATGGCACAAATATATATGTGTGTGCTATCATGGATACAGTAAATGGAAAAGCTTTTCTATTTGCAATTCTGACAGTTTAAAAGATAAGAAGTTGTGGATTGGACATCACAGAATCATAGAACCATAAAATCCTTAGAGTTGGAAGGGACCTCTAAAGACCATGTAGTCCAACTCCCCTGCAATGAATAGGGACACCACAGCTATCATCAGGTTGCCCAGGGCCTTATCCAGCCTCGCCTGGAAAGTCTCCAGGGATGGGGCATCAACCACATCACTGGGCAACCTGTTCCAGAGCCTCACCACCCTCACTATAAAAGACTTTTTCCTTACATCTAACCTAAATTTTCCCTCTTTGAGCTTGAAACCATTTCCCCTTGTTCTATCACCACAGACTCTGCTAAGGAGTCTGTCTCTAATAGTACTTGACTTGCACTGCAATTGAAAATATCTGGTAGGATAAATGGAAAAAATATTTTAAAATCAACTTTAAAAAAGAATAAAATCAGTGTTAGTCTGGATTATGAGGATTTTTTTTTCTTTTTTAAAAAATATTTTTAAATACTGAGACTAGATGATGTTGTTCTAAAGACATCATAATGTCAGAAATAGACATAGTTGGTTTTCCTCTTTGCTTTATAGGGAAGTTTTGTTTTGTTGCATTTATTTGCATTTCTCCTTCATAGATTACTGAACATTTCAGTGCTGTAAATGTTGTGTGTTTTTTTGTTTGTTTGTTTTCCCCACCTCTCTCATCTTTAACCTGTGTTCTTGGTCCTGTTGTAGTGTGTGTGAGTAAGCAAGTTCCTTCACTTCAGTGAAAATAAAAATAAACTATTGGAGCCTTTCTTCATATTTATCTGATTGTACTTTATCCAAAAAATACCTTCTACTTGTGTATGCTTATCTTCTCAAATGTGTCTCCATTATGTTGTCCTGAGGATTAATCCATGTATATATTTTCTTTCTCAGAAATGATCTCCCATAGAGAACTAGTTCCTTAAAGGGTTTTCCCTTTCAAGGTGACCCACTGCAGGCAGACTTGGTGACTTTAATTTGTCTTTACCTTCCTCAGGCAAAGCAGAGATCACAATTCAGTAGTTTGCTGGCAAGAAAAAACAAACAGTGACAACCTTAAGCACTCCAGACTTCTTGAAAAAGCATTCAGTGTGTAAAAATAACTAAGTTCGTATTTATTTTGTTGGCCTTTTGACTTTAGATCATTTTAAGTTCACCTGGAATAATTTCAGACTCTGCCTTACAACAAGAGGTTCATACTTGTGAATAAGAGAAAAAAAAAAGCCATAACAGAAATAAATCCTAAAAGATGATCCAGAGCAAATTTGAAATGTGCAACTTCCCTTGAATATTTTTTCCCTTTACTTAGGAAGGAGAAACAAAGAGGGAGCATACTTGCAGTCTTTTATTCAGTCATTTTATTCTCACTTCTTCTCCAGAAAAGGTGAGATAAAGGACAGCTTATCACAACAAATAATCTGTTACTACAACAGGAGGCTTAACTTAGTTCAATCAGTGTCATATACAAAACAGAAAGAGCACTTCCCATGTGCAGATACTATTTATTCTCATTGTATTCATTGGGGAATTGTGTGACTTCAGCACTGAACTTGAAATACATAGCCAGTGTAAGTAAACTTGAAATACATAAAGTCAGTGTAAGTAAATACTGTAAATGTACTGTTTTAGAGGATAGAGGATAAAATATGTTTATTTTAAATAGATGAAATTTTCTAGAAAATGGCTTTTTGTAATTCCATTGCAGTTATTACAGACAATAAGAGTTACAGTAATGATACTTCAGCTTTCTCAAAATAGGGGTAGAAAGTGGGCTTAAAAAAGTAAAATTTTAGATCTCTTTAGCCAGTAGACTAACAAAGCTAGCTTTCATAGCAGTATGGAAATGTACAAACATTTCAAGGTGTGCAGCCCTCTAGTGTTTTAGAGCTTAAATATTGTGAACAGTGGGACCAGTGGCTTTTCTACAGTGGAGACTGCATTCTGCTGTGCCAAACAACTCAAATATTTACAATATTAGCTGAAGTCTAGCAGTGGAGAGACCTGATTCAAGTAAATTACTCATACATCAGCTGCTTTGCATGTATGTTCCTTACATGGAGCAAGTGATAAGTTCCAGAAGCTTTAATAATCAATCCCACAGCTCACTGGAGAAGGCGTACTTTCTGAAGACAGATTTTGTCATTTGCTTTGACAGTTCCATAGTTGCCAAATATATCACATAAGATCTGTTTATATTGTGGTATTTAGCTATAATCCTGAATTTTTTTGAATTTCATTGAATGTAATAGGACTGTACTCTTCTATTTTCAATATGAATTTGGCCCACTGATTTAATTTAGTGCATTCTATTTCACCAGCCACTCCACGTACCAGATTTCTGAGGTAAAACATTTCCATAAAGGTGCCTGCATATACATATGGAAACCTAACATAAAACAAAACAAAACACAACAACAAAAAAAACACCAAATATGGAGTTTTAGCTACATAAAGCCTATGTAAGGTGAAAACAGTAAAGCAGTTCATAGAATTATAAAATCATTTGAGTTGGAAGCAGCATTTAAAGATCATCTAACCCAACTCCACTGCATTGATCAGGGGCATATACAGCTGGATCAAGTTGCTCAGAGCCTGGTCCAGCCTGACCTTGAATCTCTCCAGGAACTGGGCATCTACCATGTCTCTGGGTAATATGTTCCAATGTCTCACCACCCTTATTGTAAAAAATTTCTTCTTTATTCCCACCTTAAATCTCCTGTCTTTCAGTTTGAGACCATTTCCCCTAGTTCTTTCACACCAGACCCTGCTAAAGAGTCTGTTCCCTTCCTTTGTATAGACCCCCCTTTAAATACTGAAAGGCTGCTGTCAGGTCTCCCCTGCCCTTTCTCTTCTCCAGTTTGAAGAGCCCCAGCTCTCCCAGCCTGTCCTTCCAGGGGAGGTGTTCCCTCCCTTGGATTGTTTTTGTGACTTTCCTCTGGACGCGCTCCAACAGTTTCATTTCTCTTCTGTACTGAGGACTCTATATCTGGACACAGTACTCCAGGTGAGGTCACGTCAGCACAGAGTAGAAGGGCAGGATCATAGAATCATGCAAGGGAGGATCACCTCCCTTGCCTTGCTGACTATTTTTTTTGATGCAGCCCAGGAGCTTTTTGGGCTGCGAGGAAACATTGCTAGCTCATGTCCAGCTTGACATCCACCAATACCCTCAAGTTATTTTTGGCAGGGCTGTGTTCTATCTTTTCGTTCACTGGCTTGTATTGATAGCAGAGCTTGCTGCGACCCAGGTGCAAGACCTTGCGATTGGCTCTGTTGAACCTCATGAAGTTCGCCTGGGCCCACTTCTCAAACGTGTCTAGGTCTCTCTGAATGGCATCCTGTACCTCTGTTGTGTTGACAGCACCATACAGCTAGATAAAATCAACAAGCTTGCTGGAGATGCACTTGATCCCACTGTCTATGTCACTGATGAAGAAATTCAAGAGCATCGGTATCAGTACCAAATGCTGAGGGATGCCACTTGTCACTTATGTCCATTGAGGCTTTGAGCCATTGACCACTATCCTCTAGATATGATCTTGCAACCAGTTCTTCATCTAGTTCACCCATCAAATCTGTATCTTTCCAATTTAGAGAGAAGGGTATTGTGGGGGACCATGTCAAAAGCCTTAATGAAATCTTGATAAGTGACATTGGTGGCTTTTCTCTTCATAGAAGTCCACTAGGCTATTCAGACAGGACTTGCCGTAAGTTTAGGAAACTGACTTGACACATTTTCTTTCTTTCCTCAGAATCAAAATGACACCTGCTCACAGGGCAGAGTCTGTGACTCTGAATACAGTATTTAAAGTGTTGTACAGAGTTAGGGAAATTTGTATTTTAATTATATCTGAATTGAAAAATACCATTTCTAGGTAATATCAGATAATTATCTGCTGTATTACAAAAAAATTGTTTGAAGCTTAAGCTTAGAGCAACTTTGAGTTCTTTTTGAAAAAAAAATGATTTTTACCTATACTAGCAAAGATGTGAATCCATGGCCACCATATTAATCTCATCTGGTACAGTAATGAAGGACATGTAAGAAGGTGTAAATGAAAAAGATATTTCTAAACCAATACACTAAGACTTCTTTGTTTCCAATATTTATTTAGAAATCTTCACTTGAAAAACACTTTATAAATCACATTATTCTGAGCAAAAAAAAAAAAAAAAGAGAAGCTGAGGATGTCAGAAGGAGAAAAGTAGAGCTGCTTTGATTTTTCTCTAAGTTGAGCTCCAAAGCCTGTCATGTTTTTGAGCATCTGTGTGTTTGTGTGTTGGTGTTTTATCTGTGATGCTGATAACCTAATGGCAAACATCATAAAAACTCTACCAGGAAAAAAAAAAAAGAAAAAAAAAGAAAAAAAAAAAAAGAAAAAAAAAAAGAAAAAAAGTTGGCAAAGCATTTGCAACCACCCAGAGCAACAAAGGGGACTGTTCTAGGAGAAGTGAGAAAGCTTCTCCTGTATACTGATTTGTCACTTCCCTTGGGAAATAAAGACGTCAATGCATTTGCTGCCTTATGTGTAATCAAATATCCTTCCAGGCAAAGACACAAATAAGTGCTGTCCTTCTCCTTCCCTCTTCAGATTATATGCAAAAATGAATCCAATCTCACTTTTTTGTTTTTCTCTCAGCAATTCTGCAAATTAAAAGCCGTGTCCTGTAATTCGATTCAGTTATAAACAATCTTTCATTTCCTTATTTAAGCGTGTTGAATTTAAGTTTGTGGAGATGAATTTTCCAGTATGTTTTTTTATGTGGATACATATATTTGCTTTTTACATGCAAAGCCATGAAAAATCAGTCACAGTGAGTCTGGAGTTATCTGTGAACAAGCATAACAACTGAGTGCACCAGTGCACAAGCCATACAACAGTGCACAGTCACCTACTGATGGATAGCATATCCACTGAGTATGCATTGCAGAGTATTCCTTGAGTTATTATTATCAAAGGTGCAAAATTAGCTTTCTATTGCAAAATTGATTAGTTTTCTCTATAGTGGAGACTTCTGTTGAGTTTGATGCTCTGACAGCACCCTTAACCTATACTGGGACATTTGTCCCTTGGACTTTATTATTCCTGGCATTTTATTGTTCCTGGCATGGAGGAATTTAATCAAAGGTTGTTTGGGACTTTTCAGTATAGCCACATCAAATTCACATCTGTTTCACTCTGCAAAAAAAAGGCCCATTAGTACTTATCCAACTAATACTTTTATGTATGATTTCAACCTGGCTCTTCAGGTGTGCTTTATGGGATGTGTCCAGATGTGTTGGAATGCTTTCTGTTTGCTGTTATATCATCTCCATATAGCTCACTTTAAGGAAAATTTTTGTGTATGCAAACTGAAACAAAACAAAACAAAACAAAACATAGTTTTTTTGTTTGTTTGTTTGCTTGCTTATTTTCAATTTCTGGTTTTTTGAAGTCATCAACAGTGATGAAAAACATATGAAATACAAATTGTATTCTCTATAAAGATTGTTATGAAGAATCAATCTGAGCTTCAAAAGCTTCAGAGAGATTGTTCTTTTGTTGTTTTGTTGCTTGTTTGTTTCTTTGGGGTTTTGTTTCTTAAGATGATCCTGTGTTCTCTTGATCAGAAAGCTGTAACTAGCAGCCATTTTGTTATATACTTAGAAAAAAATAAGAAGTCTTGAAGGGGAAAAAACTGTTTTGTTTAGTGACAATCATTTATTCTTATGTTTCCTTTTCATAATTCCATTTTTTGTCACTTCTGTTCCTTTTTGGAAATTTAGTTCAGCTAATTTGTGAAACTAAAGATAGGGAAAAATAATTATAATAGCTGTTATATTCAGGAGATAATTTTTGCCTTTCCAGTTATGACTTGTTATTTGACAGTGTGTCTTAGTTCAGAGTGTCGCATCTTGAAAGCTCTACAGTCATTTTAGACCTTTGAAATCTCTTCATGAATACTTAATTCTGCATTTGTAGGGAAGAGTCTGTGCTGGAGAGATCTGTAGTACTGTTCAGTCTGTTTCCACTAGCTCTCAACACAGAGTGTGCAAAGATGCAGAATAAATTAGTATTATTTTAAACACTGTTTGTCCACTGGTATGTCATCCCTTCAAATCCTTGCACTGAGCGTATGAAATAGCACCAGATGCAGACAGTGATGTATGTTCCAGTATGTCTCCCAATTACCGTCATGAAGCTCTCCTGCTGACACTGATGTTTTGTGAGAAGAACAGAGAACAGCATTGGTTCCTGAATGTATGTGTGTGATGGATGGCATTTGTTTTGGTCTCTTTGTTCATCTAAAAAGGGAGTGAGAGGACAGGAGGGAGGTAGTTCTTTTATTTTGGAGAAGAGATCTCAGTGCAAAAGGTAAGGAGTGCAGCTCAGTTAAGCAGGAAGTTACAGTATGGGCAGAGGTCAGGGAGCTGACGGAAAGTGCAGGTGGCAGACATAATGCAGAAATAGGGGTGATGACAAAAAACTTTTGAGGGACCCAGAGAGGGCTACCTGAAGTATACTGCAATCCCAATCAAGTCAGTTGCTCTGAAGCCAGGCCCAGACAGAAGGAGATGCTTTCACATATACGAGAGCTGAAAGGAACATTCCACATAATCCCACTTTATTTCTGTCATTTTACTTAGTTATTTCTACTTTCTCTGTTAAAATACATGGTCCAGTTTCAGTTCATATACAATCTCAATTTACCATTTAAAAATCTTCTGGAGTTTTTTGGTTATAGTATATAATGAAAGGGAGCACCTTTTCATTATAAGTAAAGGGAGTACTTTATTTCAAAGGTCTGGCTGCCTTTGGCTCTTGTCACAACAGATTGAATTTTTCAGAGCAGAAAAACATACTTATTTTGTTAAACAACCTCCCTGAACTACTTGATGCCAAAAAAAAAAAAAAAAAAAAAAAAAAAAAAAAGGGTTTCTGTAATCATTGAGTCATCAGGTTGGGCAAACGGCAAACGCAATTCAAGCATTTCTCTTTTCTTTCCCCCCTCTCTCTTTTGCTTTTAACTATTTAGGCTTTTTTGCTTTTTTCTTTTTTTTTTTTTTTTTTTTTTTTTTTTTTTTTTTTTTTTTTGGAACAACAAAAACACACACACACAAAAACAGCATATAAGGTATTACATTTTTTTTTCTGTTAGAAACAGTGTCTTGAAGACCTCAATCTGCTTCTGGAAACTGTGAAAATAAGCAGTAAAAGAAAGAAGATGAAAAAATATTAAATCACTTTCTCTTGTTCATAACTTCCAATAAAATTAAGATTGAGCTACCAGATCAGTGCATGGTATCTTCAATGTACTGAACACCATGCTCTTTAGGCAAACCAGAATCCATAATAGAAGCAGTTCAATTAGAGGAGACAATTAACCATTTTACCCTTGAGTGTAAATAGATATGTGAATTAACTGAGTGGAATTTTCCTACTGAGTTCAGTTGTGCTGGAATGGATAAAATATTACTGGTTTGTGTATATTTTTTAAAAGTGAGGAAGTTTGAATTGCTGCAGCAATTCTGGCAAACATTCCCTTTCACCATTTTTTTTTTCCTTACTTTTGAATTTCCTGAGGGTTCTAATTAATAAAGTCTGTAAGAAAAGCAGTCACAGTCTATCCACATTCCTAATGGACTTTCATTAGAAAGGAGGCCAACTTCTTGCCTGTTTCTGATCTTCTGTTTATTGGACTCAAAATCTGTCTTGTATCTGAAATCTTTATTTTTTTTCAAGATTTTTTACTAATAACTTCCTTGCCAGATAACCTCATTTTCATATTTCATACTGATTTCATGAAAAATTAGGGTGCCTAGGATGCCAACCAAACATCTAATTTCTTAGCTAGAACATTTGTGAAAGACAAAAATCCGATCTATTTACATAAAATACTACACTGTCATGGTTTTATGATTTTTGGTTATTGGCATTCCACACCATAACATCATGTAGTACACTGGAAGTTAAAGAGTTAATATGAAATAAAAGTTAATTGGAAGAGGTAAAGTATAATCTTGGAGTTGGCTCTGTGAGAATGATTTGTTTCAAACTTCTCTGTGATTAAAAAATAATAAATGCCTACTTCTTACTTGGACATTTTTTTAAGTAGATTTAAAAGCTTTTTGAAGGCTGTAACCTTGACTAACTCTGTTTTACAGATGGGAGGAGAAGGAAGCAACTTTTCTTACTTCACTGAACAAACTAATAGTAAAGTTGCAATTAGAAATTCAGGCCTCCAGGCTTCATGTCAGGGCCATCTAGATCCCACATAGAGTCAATAATGTAAAATGAAGGTAGTCTCAGTGCCTGTTCCGTATGGGGTATTATTAGATTTCTGTATTTGCTGAGATTTATATCTTTTGATTTGTACACGTGGCCTCGCAATTTATACTGGGTGCATAACACAAAAAAAGTAACACTAAAACATGGGAGATGGCTAGATATTAATGATGATTATGGAAAGGAGACTTAGATGGAGGATTTGGCTCTTGTTCTTGATTTGCTAACTACTGAAGGAATTGAAAAACCAGAAAATGTGGTGACTAATAGAATCATAGAATCATTTGAGCTGGAAAGAATCTTTAAAGGTCATGTAGTCCAAGTCCTCCGTAATGAGGACAGGGACACCTACAGCTAGATCAGGTTGCCCTGATCCAGAGCCTTGTCCAGCCAAATCTTGCATGTTTCCAGGAGCAGAGATTCAGCACATCTCTGGAGCACTTGTTCCAGTGCCTCACCACCCTTACTGTTCTTCCTTATGCCCAATCTAAATCTCCATTATTTTAGTTTGAAACTGCTTCTCCTTGTCCTTCCAACACAGATCCTGCTAAAGAGTTTGTCCCTTTCCTTCTTACAGCCTCCCTTTGAATACTGAAAGGCCACTATAAGGTCTCCCTGGTGTCTTCTCTTCTCTAGGCTGAATAGCCCCAAATATTTCAGCCTGTCCTTGTTGAGGAGGTGTTCCACCCTTTGGATTATTTTTGTGGCTGTCTTCTGGATGTCCTCCAGCAAGTTCATGTCTCTCATTGACTGTGGTCTCCACACTGAAATAGCACTCTAGGTGAGGTCTCACCACTGCAAAGTAGAGAGGCAGGATTACTTACCAGTTGTGCAGGTCTTGCACTTGGCTTTTTACACTTTTTACATTATGAAGTTCTCTTGGACTCACTGCTCAAGCCTGTCTAGGTCTCTCTGGGTGTCAATCCATCTCTCAAGTGTGTCAACCACATCACACAGCTTGGTGTTATTTGCAAACTTGCTGAGGGTACACTCAGCCCCACTGTTTATGTCACTGATGAAGATATTTAAGACCATCAGGCCTTGTATGCACCCCTGAGAGGCACTACTCAGTATTGATCTCCATCCAGACACTGATCCATTGACCACCTCTCTGGGTATGATCTTGAACCAGTTCTTAATCCATCAAACAGTCCATCTATTAAATCCATATCTTTCCAGTTTGTGCAGAACGATTCTGTAGAGGACCGTGTCAAAGGTCATATTGAAGTCCAGATAGGTGGCATCAGTGTCTCTTCCTTTGTCCATTGATATAGTTACATCATTCATAGAAGTCTACTGTGCTGGAACTTGTACAGGACTTGACCCTGGTGAAGTCATGCTGGTTGTTTTCTATCATCTCTCTCTCTTCCATGTGCCTTAGCTTAACATCCAGGAGGATCTGTTTCATAATATCCCCTGTCACAGACGTAAGGCTAATAAGATGCTAGTTTCTTGGTTTGTCCTTCCTACCTTTTTTAAAAATGCATGCAACATTGTCTTTTTTTCAATCAACAGAAACTTTACCTGACTGCAATGAATTTTCAAATATGAATGAGTCACTGTACTAGTAACACTATGCGACATTCCTCACTAATATTAATATGAATCAGTAGATACATACAGTCAAGATTTTCCATGCAGATTTTAACAAAATTAGTATTTGATTTAAGTTCAGTCATCATCATTTTTCTGTGCAGAGAATGAAAAGTGCATGCTGGGGTATTTCCAGTTGGTAAAGAAACAACCACTACTAGGTGGGATAAGATGTTAATCTTACAGTAAGACTGGGGTCTCAACATGAATTGAACAAGTCTGATTCAGAGTATCATGTGCAATGCAGCACACAGCAGATTGCTCAAGGGGACAATCAAATACTCAGAAGTTGAAGGGAGAAAGAGATAATTTGCTAGGAAGTCTCAAAACTGTACTCAGTTTAGACTCTGCTTAACCTCCAAGACACTTATGAAGACAAGAGATACAGAAAGTAAGGAAGAAGTGAGCAAAGAGAGATGTGAAAGGAAGGGTAACTAGATAAAAATAGTGGACAGAAGAAAATGACTAGGACATTCAAAATGATGAAGTGGAGGAAGGTTGACAAAAGGAAAGAGCCATTTTATGCTAGGGCAGATGTGGAAAAAATCTCTTTTCAGAAGTTTTCCATCCAGCTACATCTAAGTAAAGTGCTCTCCCTTCCCCATTTCTCTATGTCTTCCCCATGCAGCCTTTTGTTCACCCCACAGTAGTGTAGGAAGGCAGGCTCAAAACCAGATACAAAGGCAATATGTTTTGTTTAAAGTAGACTTCTTTGCTTGCATTAGATTTTAATTTTTGTCAGGCTGCAGTCACAGCAGTGGGAAGCAGCAGCTCTGGCAGGGCTATGAACCAAGCAGAGTTCTGTGCTATGGGCTGGTGTGGCAGTGAGTGAGTGAGGACTCTTGTGACAGCAGGATGCTGGTGCATTTCTCAGAGGTACCACCTATAAGAAAGCAGAACCAACAGGCTACTAGGTAAGTGACTCAAGGTGGCCATTCATTCTCCCACTCAGGAACTGTCGTAGTTTAAACCATCTTCATTATTTTGCTGCTTTCCTCTGGACTGGCTTATTTTTCTGCTTTCTGGGGATAAAACAAGAACACAGGAGGGGAGTAAACTCTTCAAAAGGGCTGACAATAGCAGGACTAGGGGAAATGGATCCAAGTTGAAGGAGGGAAGATTTAGGTTGGACGTTAGGGGGAAGTTCTTTACAAGGAGAGTGGTTAGGCCCTGGAACGGGCTGCCCAGGGAGGTTGTGGATGCCCCGTCTTGGACGTGTTCAAGGCCAGGTTGGACGGGGTCCTGATCTAAATGTGTATGTTTGGTGGCCCTGCTAGGCAGGGGGGTTGGAACTACATGATTGAGGTCCCTTCCAACCCGGGTGATTCTGTGATTCTGTAACACAGAGTATTTAAAATCAGTGTATTTAAAGCTCTATTTTCATAATTGTTCTCTCTTTTAGTACTGTGAATAGTTCAGACCTTAATAATATTGTTGGACTTTTTGACTACTGTTGTACAAATGGTTTTATTGAACTGTCCAGAGTACTTTTTTCATCTTTTTCTCTGAATACATGTACTTAATTTAGAATCCATTTATACATAGAGGTAATTCACATTATTTCATCCAGTGTGTTTCTTCGTCTACGCTGAATTTATCTGTTGAGTTTCTTAAACACCTAACTTTGTTCAGCATTTCTGAAGTTCTTCCTGGCCTTCTCTAATCTTGAGTAACCCATGTCACTTTGAATGTGAGTTATAAAGATTCCATTAATACTTTAAATGGTTTTTAATTTTTTGTTTTGTTTTGGGATTGGCAAGGCAATATCAGAAGTACACTGAGAATACCTTTGTTCAGCACAGCTGCAGTAATTGCTTCTGTCTCTTGTAGTTTGGAGAAAGTGAAATAAAGTGAAAATATCCATTCATAACAAGAAAATGTAAAGTCAAATAGGCACAAAGTTTTTAATATTTAATTTTCCACATTATAAAGCAGACTCTTCTTCTCTGCTTTCCCATAAATGCAGAAATGTGTAGGATTAATTAAACATTAAACCATAATTCTTCCTAAAAGAAAAGTCCTTACTAGTCATGTTTGATATAATATATTACCAAGGTGATCTTCTTCCCCATCTGAATTTTCTCATCATTGGTTTGAAAACAATAGTAAAGAAATAAATATTTTGTTATCATATATATGTGTATTTATATATATTATTCTTATATTTTTAATGGAGGAAAAAAGGATATTATTTGGTAAATCTTCCTTTAATTAAATAATTGACTGCAGAACTGATTGCATAATGGAAATGTTGTGTGACATTCATTGCAGCTACTGATTTAGAAATGAGACAGTGAGCCTGTGGAAAAAGGTTTCTAGGTCCTTAGGCTCTGGGGAAGAAGCATATTTACTTTCTAGTCTGTTTGCCTTCTAGAAAAGGCGGAGGAGCAGGGAATAAAGCCAACAGAATAAGGCCACTAGCATTTTTAGCTGATTATATGCAGTGTCAAGAAGGTGCTATTTGTATCTGTGGGATATTGCTATGGGCTGACAGAGTAAGAAAACAAGGAACATATGAAGTAAACTCAACAAGGCAAAAATATTCCATCAAGGAAGAAAACAAATACCAGAGAACTACATTTTTTATTTTTTTAATAGAAGTAAGTCATGCTTGCTTAAATTACTTAAGGATTTCATTTTGTAACCGTGAGATTATGAACATAACTATTGCCTTGACTGTGTTCTGTATTTTTAAAGCATTTGTCTCTATTACTAGCTTTGTTATTTTGCAGAATGTGTTTAGACTAAATGGAGTTAGTAACATAAGGAAAAAAAAAAATTGAAGAAATAAATAGTCTTTATAAACCTACAAAATAGGGTGTGTGGGGGGAGAATGAGGGACAAAGATATGTACATGCACACAAATTACATATATAATATACTTATATATTTTCAATGAATATATTTCCTAGTATCATATTGGTAAATAATGAATTGTCAGGAATTCTCTGGACATGGAGTTAGAGATACTTTATTGAACAGTCTGAACATTTATCTACTTCCAACTGTCTATATTCCTTGGAAGGCAAAATAACTACTAATCCTTCAGCTCACACTTTACCTACTTTCTTTTTAGCAATAATGCTACAATTTATAGCTTTTTTTTTTTTAATCCCACTATGATATATTTACTATCTTAGATCATATGTTAACAGCTCAACAAGTCCCATAGGAGAAGAAAGGAGACCTATAATTAATCAGATGCATAAAATCTAATGGTAACATCTATCGCTATCTTTCCAAAAGGAAACCAAAAGAAGAGTGGAAAAACTATGCAAACTCAAGATGCAAACATAATTGGGAGCGGAAGTAAAAAGGAGACTGTAGCCCACTCAGTGGTATGAGTACAAAAACTCAACCTAAGGTAGAGCCTTTCTACTTCCTGACTGCCATAACTCTGATTAACCTTGCAATGTTTCAGCACAGGGTCATGCTGTCTTGTTGACACTTTTCCTTTGAGATGTCAGTCACATTTCAATAACTTTCCAGTGTGGGCTTGTAAGTCCTGTCTCTTCATTGACTTTGAATGAGACAGGTTGCTTGTGAATGCAGCTTGGAGTGTCACTCAGATATTCTTGCATTGTGTTACCTTTGATTGACATGTCTGAAGTGGTGGAAAAAATTCAGGGTATTGAACCTCCCATTTTGACGGTGAGGACCCTTCATTTTTTATTTTTTATTTTTTTTAATTCTAGAAGCTCTCCTCCCCTTCGCATAATAGCACGATTTCATTCTGATTGTTTTTCCTCTTTTTTTTTTTTTTTTTTTCTTTTTTATTAACAAGCACAAGAGGGTCCAAGCCTGCAGATGTAGCAACTTAGCACAGGTTTTCACAGGATGAAAACTGTGAGCTCTACTAATGGAAGATAATATGTTAATGATAAGAGAGAAAATGCATATTCAGGAATGAACATTAAAAAAAAAAAAAAAAAAAGTCCTATTGGTTTAGTCTTCAACATACATAGTTTAATTTTATGTCGGGCTTGTGTAATTCCTAAGGGTTAGGCCAAAGCTCTTTAAAAAGAGCCAGCAAAAAGGAAAGAAAAACATTTTTAGTTTTCCAATGTTTATTATTACAACATAGACTGTAGCTGGTTTTGTGGAAGTTTCACTATGTAGTAGAATGCTGTGTCCCAGAACAGTGATTGTTCCAAGGCTGAGTTATTCAATAAGTTGATTTATAACATATGACTCCAGTTATAATGCAAGAGTTGCTCCATTTATTTTAAACAAAATAAATATTTCTTTGCTGTATCCACTTGAGGTTTGTAATCTTGTTTTCAGGAGTGCCCTAGCTCACATAAATAGACCTACCCCCCTTCCAGTGCTAACAGAAAATGCAGGGTCCATGATGGAGGAGGGGAAAACTGCAATATAAAATAGTTCATATTTGTTTCATGGTGTTTCATAAATCTGGTTCCCAGGCAGTGGAGAAAAGTGAATAAAAAGCATTTTATTTTTCTTTAGCTACAACTATAGCTTTTTGCTCAGCGGAATAGACAGAAGTGTATGAAAACAGCAAGTGCTGGAAAGTAGTTGCAAAACAATAGCAAACAAAAAACTCTTTAATAACATAATATCCTGTAATCAGTGAAAAGCAAGGGCATCATTAAATTCACAATAGAACGTATTTTTCTAATGCAAGTCATGAAGGAAACAGTCATTCTGAGAAGCACAGCAGGAACCACAGGCTCTATCCTGAGTATTGCCATGCCAAATTTTTGCATGCATGTCCACACATAAAGCTGAATCCTGAAACTGATCTGCCATCCGTGTAGTGATTGCACTGGGAAACTGCTGAATCTGGGGTGCTGTCAACAAACTGTACTGCGATGAGGAGAGAGCAAAGAACAGAGGTATGTTGTGGATCATTACATACAGTTTCAGTAGCAGGAATATTAAAAATAAAAAGTAAAAAAAAATATTGTAACAGATAATCTGGTAGCTACAGAACCTGGCAATTGGATATCCTTGAAAGAACTGAATCCTCTCAATAGTTGCGAGTGCTTGAACTACTGTAGAAGTGGGACCAGTTCCTGCAGCCACTTTTTTTTTTTTTTAAAGTGGTACTTTCAGTGACACTTTGTACAGATCTCAATTCACTACAGGTGCTTGAGAGAGCCAGCAAGGTCAAGCCCACAGAAAAAGAGGCAGAAGAAAATCTAGTTTACTGATCCTGAAGTACCTTAATTCCACTCTAGGTGTGAAACCTTTCATTTCTGTTGAAACATAGACTCTTTCTTATGAGTGAAGAAGCAGAACCTTAAATTTTTGAAAGTCTTTAGCATACAAGTTGTGGGCCAGTTGCCAGATGCCCATCCATCTGAGCTGCCTCTCTCAGTTCCCATTCTCAATAGGTGAGGGGGGAAAAAATTAGGATGAAAAAGCTTGTGGGTCGAGAGGTAGGCAGTGGTATCACTTACTAATTATTGCAATGGGCAGAACAGATTCAGAACAGTAATTTAATTCATTGTCAATTAAAAAAAAAATTGGATGCTAAAAACAAACGAAAAAAGCCCCACTGTCTCCCCTTCCTCCTTGAGCAGTGCAGGAGGGAACAAAGAATGGGGATTTGCGTTCAGTATATAACAGCTTCTTCCCTTCATGCTTTTCCCCTGCTCCATTGACAGTCCTTCTATCAGAATGCAGTCCTTCAGAATAAACGTGTTCTAGCAGAAGGCCTACAGTAGGCTATAGCTTGGATGTCTGCTCCAACATAGTCTTTTTCACAGAACCATAGAATGGCCTGGGTTAAAAAGGACCACAGTGATCATCTAGTTTCAATCCCCCTGCTGTGGCCAACCACTAGACCAGGCTGCCCAGAGACACATCCAGCATGGTCTTGAATGCCTCCAGGGATGGGGCATCCACAACCTCTCTGGGTAACCTGTTCCATTGTGTCACCACCCTCTGTGGGAAAAAAACTTCTTCCTAACCCGAACCTCACCTGCCTCCCCTGCTTGACTTCTGCTGGGGGATGGACAGCCGTTGCACTCTCAGAAGGGGTGTCCTTAAAGAGCTGCCAGCTCTGTTCTGTACTCATGCCTTTAAAGACAGTTTCCCAGGGGATCCTACTCAGCAGTTCCTTGAGCAGCCAGAAGTTTGATTTCCTAAAGCATAGGGTCTGTTAGCTCTGTTTTTTGCCAGTCCCACATTCTTCAAGATCACAGACTGCAGAGCAATCTGTTCCTCTGCACCTAAAGCACATCCTCCTTTTCTCCAACTCTGGGGTTTGCAAGTTTGCTTCTCACACTATTTTTCTTCTCTTCTCTCTTGTCTAGCATTTTGTTTTTCCTTAAATCTGTTTGTCCCTGAGATGCCTCTATCTTGGTTTCTGGACCCATCAAAGCACTGCAGTGGGGTCATTGGAGTCATCTGGAATCATCTATGTCTAGTGCAGGGTAGCCCAGGATCATGTTGTAGCACCTGAGAAATTGAGATAGGTTCATAGATACTGTAGCAATTGGATTTCCAGGATTGGTATGTTATTTTAGGTAGCTGTGAAAAATAACCCACTTTCCTTATAGGTATCAAGAGAATCTCAGGGTGAATTTGTAAGAAATAAGGAGGCACTATTTTAATTAATTTGTCTGTAAGATGTTGGATTAATCATATAACAAATCCATTCAAAAGTTCCATTTCTATTTATGTTTTCTCTAATTCCAAACAGCACGAGCATTTGTCAATTTTAATTAATACTTGTAGAAGTTTTAAGGACTATAGCAAAAACAATCTGTTCAAATTTGTGCAAAAACTACTGCTTGGACTGGAAACTATTACTTCTTCGAAGGCACACTGCAAGCAGATTTTGTGTTTTATTACGTAGCATATAATGGTACTAATACTAATATTAACCCTTAGCCTGTTTTTCTTCTGACTTACATACAAAGAACAGGAAAGTTGATCTCTAACAAGTACATGTATTCATTAGCCCATTAGCTATGATGAAAAACGTTTGTTGTTGTTGTTGTTTTTAAGTATAAAGCAGATAGATGCATTTGTAAATATCTAGACATCCTTGCTAGTAATTATATTCATGATGATTTTATTTTCATGAGTAGTTACACATACTTAACACTCTGACACCTCTTCAAATGATTTTGAAAATAATGTTAACATGTTTTTCCTCAAAAGAGGTTTCAAATCTTTTGTTTCTTTTATTATTTTTTTTTTAATTTATGTATTTGTGTATAACATGCTACATATAACAGTAGTGCTGAAAGGTGTGTATGTGTACATATATGTATGTGTATGATACCTGTAGTATAATGTGTAAGATAAAACTAATTCTTTCAGCGGCGACTTTACAGCCACTCTAGTAATAGAAACTAATATGCTCAAGAAGAGATTTTTTAAAAGCACTCTGAAGCTCCATGTGATACAGACTTCATTCTTCTTATACCTGTCTTGAAATCTAGCAGAGAAGAAAAAAAAATGTATTTCCCAATGGACAGCCACATGCAAAAAGTCAGAAAGCTGTGACACAACTTGTGATATCACTCCAGGGGGTCATTATTTAACTCAAAAGCTCTGTGTATTATAATAAATGGCTGCAAAAGCCTTTTTAGATATCTTTCTAAAAGAGGTGTTCAGAAACAATCTTCTAATATGAGCCTAATGTGTGTTTTAATATTAGATACTTACTGTACTATTTCTCCTGGTCTTCTTTTATGTGGTTACTGAAGAAGTCTAAGGTGTATAAAAGTAAGTGGGCAGAATCTTTCTTTAGGTCTATGAATGTGCATAACTTCTCTTCATTGCTAAGTCAAGTCGTTCATAAAAGCAACTTAAATGAGAGGGAACAGCTCTAAAGTAAAAGAGAGGAGATTTAAGTTAGATGTTATGAAGAAATTATTAACTCAGAGGGCAGTAAGGTACTGGCACAGGTTTCCCAGAGAAGCTGTGAATGCCCCATCCCTGGAGGCATTCAAGGCCAGGTTGGATAGGGACCTGGGCAGCCTGGTCTAGTGAGAGGCAACCCTGCCCATGGCAAGGGGGGTTGGAACTATGTGGTCTTTAAGGTCTTTTCCAATCTCAGCCATTTTATGATTCTATGATTCTTTGATAGCTAATTTGCCAGATAATTACGATGTAGGAGTAAATAAGTTGCTAAGTTAGACAGTCTGATTGCTGAGGGTACATAGATCACATTTAACTAGTGCAGTCAGTTGTGTAGTGAATACAAAGTAAAGAAAAATGAAGGGAGTGGCTAGGTTTTTATATTCATCTTTGAGTGGGAACAAAAATTTGCCTTTTTTTGCTAATCAGAATTTTCCAGGACTCTAGCTTTTTAGAATTACATCACAAGGAAATTTTATGAATTTCAGGATGAAGAGAAGCAAGGTTTTAGAAGGCAGCCAGTAGTTTTTGTTCTTTGCAGCTCTCTGCTTTCTACCAGTCTGTCTGAATCTATCTCATATATAATGGGTGTGTTTCTGCCACTCCTGCTGGGAGAACTTCATAGTCTGACAGACTTGTCATCGTGTCCTGGTTTCCACAGGGACTGAGTAGCTTAATTCCACTTTACTTCACTGTGTAAGCTATACATATCATACATGAACTTCTTCCTGAAGGAATGGAAAATACTCATGGTTTTGATTCCCACTGAACCAAGTGGGTTCTGCCCAGTTCAGCCCCTTACAGAGCACGTGCCCTACTCCGTTAGATGGAACAACTATTTACGGGAAATGTTAGATGTCAGCCTGACCTCGGTGCCAGGGAAGGTTATGGAGCAGATCGTCTTGAGGGAGATCATGCGGCATGTGCAGGGTGACCGGGGGATCAGGCCTAGCCAGCATGGGTTCATGAAGGGCAGGTCCTGTTTGACCAACCTGATCTCCTTCTATGATCTAGTGACCCATCTGGTGGATGAAGGAAAGGCTGTTGATGTGGTCTACCTAGACTTCAGCAAAGCCTTTGACACTGTCTCCCACAGCATTCTCCTGCAGAAGCTGGCAGTCAGAGGCTTGGATGGGTACACTCTTGGCTGGGTAAGGAGCTGGCTGGAGGGCCGGGCGCAGAGAGTGGTGGTGAATGGAGTCAAATCCAGCTGGCGACCGGTCGTGAGTGGTGTTCCGCAGGGGTCGGTGCTGGGGCCTGTCCTCTTCAATATCTTTATAGATGACCTCGATGAGGGCATCGAGTGCACCCTCAGTAAATTCGCAGATGACACCAAATTGGCTGGAAGCGTGGATCTGCCTGGGGGTAGCGACGCCCTACAGAGGGATCTGGACAGGCTGGAGAGCTGGGCTGGAGCCAATGGGATGAGTTTCAACAAGGCCAAATGCCGGGTCCTGCACTTCGGCCACAACAACCCCAGGCGACGCTACAGGCTTGGGGCGGTGTGGCTGGAGGACTGCGTAGAGGAAATGGACCTGGGGGTATTGATTGATGCTCGGCTGAACATGAGCCGACAGTGTGCCCAGGTGGCCAAGAAGGCCAATGGCATCCTGGCTTGCATCAGAAACAGTGTTGCAAGCAGGAGCAGAGAGGTGATTGTTCCCCTATATTCAGCACTCGTCAGGCCGCACCTCGAGTACTGTGTCCAGTTTTGGGCCCCTCACTGCAAGAAAGATATTGAGGCCCTGGAGCGTGTTCAAAGAAGGGCAACGAAGCTGGTGAGGGGTCTGGAACACAGGCCATATGAGGAGAGGCTGAAGGAGCTGGGAATGTTCAGCCTGGAGAAGAGGAGGCTCAGGGGAGACCTTATTGCTCTCTATAACTTCCTGAAGGGAGGTTGTAGTGAGCTGGGGGTCGGCCTCTTCTCTCGTGTCATTAGTGATAGGACCAGGGGGAATGGTTTCAAGCTACGCCAGGGGAAATTCAGGCTGGACATGAGGAAGTATTACTTTTCAGAAAGGGTGGTCAGGCACTGGAATGGACTGCCCAGGGAGGTGGTGGAATCACCGACCCTGGGGGTGTTCAAGGAAAGACTGGATGTTGCGTTGAGGGACATGGTTTAGTAGGAGCTATTGGGAATAGGTGAACGGTTGGACTGGGTGATCTTCTAGGTCTTTTCCAACCTTAGTGATTCTATGATTCTATGATTCTATGATTTGTTGTGATCCAGATGTGATTCAGGACTGTTCATTATCAGAATTCATCTGTCAAGCCTTGTTCATGGATTGTGATGGAGAAAAAGGTGTGCAGTACTAAGAAGGCAAAAGAATGGATTTAATTCTCAGATTAAGTTTCACAAGCTTTATCGTTGCTGCACATGCTCTGCACTGCAACAGCTGACTGTGAGAGTAATTGAAGTGGTAATTAAAGTGTAATTAGACTTGATCCATTGATGTAGATCAGCTTAGTTTCTGTACCAAGGTCATTTGAGTATGTGCCTAAGACAACTTAGATAAGCAAAGGTTAGATGTTTAGAAAAGCTCTTCTGTGGCACAGATAGTTAAGCAGCAGAACTGCTTTCTGATACTGCTGTCACTGCAGATCTGGAAGACATGAACATGTTAAAGGAAGGAAGAATTGCTTTCTTATGGGTAGATGTGACTTCCAGCTATAGGATTCAGAGGCCCATAAAAGAAGTTGCTTGCCCTAAGCCATGTAGCTGAAGTTCCATCAGAAGCCTGTGATAGAGGAGAGAATCTAAACTTTCTCAAATCCTGATGCTCTCTTAAACATAATATTTGATCCACAGTTTTAGTTTATGATATTTTCATTATTTTTTCAATCTGTCTGTCACTATTTATATTTCTGACCTACATACATATAGTTCTCTGTGAATTCAATTTAGATTCTTCTCATGCAAATTCTGTTTTTGTTAAAAATGTGGTTGTGGGAAGACCATCATAAACAATATATGCATTTTGTTTGAGTTTGTTCATTTTGAAGGGAAGTAAAATTATTTGCCTCCAAACTTTAAAAAATGTAGAAGAGAGTACATATTTAGTATTATAAGCAGCATCTATCATTCCTGACTCTTTATTTACATGGGCCTTTGGAGAGAATAGCTGGGAAGGGTATCCTTGCAGGTGTTCCTGACAGAGTCTCTCCTGGTGTTATTCCAGTCATGCATGTACTTTGGGGCAAATATGATCTTAATTTCAAAGTCATGTGTTTCTTATCAGTTTTACTTCATTGTATATTTTCATTTTAATTTCATTTGGCCTTTATTTTCTAACAGAAAAGTTCTATAGAAACTAGAAAATAAATTAAAAAGGATTACTGACACACTAGGAGACACACAGCTCAATAACTCATTAAGGTTTAGAGATGGTTATTACATATATTTTTATTCACAACATGCGAAGTGCAAATTCTCCATCTCTCTTTTGACTGTGCAATGTCAGTAAAATGGATTATGTTTTTTTCATTGCACAGGATATATTGTCTACTAGAATCCATGAAAATAAACACAATAAAAATTGTAATGAAATGTTATTGTATGGAATAATTATTTGCTTTTAAAGTCTTACTATTTCAGCTGTACTAATTGTACAAGCTGCAGAGTTCAATTTTTTTTTGAGAAAAAAAATTAGGAACATGCTTGAATTATTCATGTTTTGGAAATGGCCTGTATGACAGCTATTTTCATAACTCATTTTTACTGCAAGTTTAGCACATACCAAAACTCCCACTGAATTGAGAAATTAGAATAGTTATGATTTTACCTGAAGTATTCTCATGCTTTCTTTTAAAGAAATATCTTTCTTGTTAATATATTGCACAGTGTCATGAATGGGGAAATATAGACCCATGTAATCATATAAAGCTTTTATTCAGCAGGCTATAAGAATTTATTCTCTTTAGCATGGACTATCTTGATTTCTAATTAATAGATTTTTAATCTCTATTTCTCTCCAGTACAGGAAAAACCCAGACCACACATAAATGATACTTTCATAATAGATGGCTAATAAACTAGCAACAAAAAGAACAATATTAAGCCTGGGATATTTTTTTCTGTTTTTTTTTGCCTATAGGAGGGGAGAATCAGAAAATAAAGCTATCATCTCACTACTGTCTTTGTTCTCCCTCCGAGGACCACATGGAAATCTTTTGTTAAAAAGTCTTAAGTACCCTGGGTGCAAAAGAGTAAGAATTGAAAGAATTTTCTATTCAGGGACTCAAGTTGCTCAGTGTATGCAAATTAGCCTGGATCTTGGTTCATGCTTCTCACAGTCTGAATCCAAACACAGTTAGCAGCTGGAACACTAATACCCTCCTTGGAAGAATTAAGCTAGATCTATATTTATTCAGCATTTTTTTCAGGAATCTTTTTTATGCAATCAACAAGGATAATTTACTTGCAGCTGGCTGCTCTTCTATTGCAGTAGCAATGTTGATGTCCCTGAGTACCCCCAAATTAATGATTTCTTGATATATGCTAGGTTATATTGCTCTTTCCTGACCAAATAAACTAATTTAAATATGTTGCTTGTACTACACTTGGATGCTGACCCTAGTAAATTGTGGTGACATCCAGAAAATTACTCATTAGGAAAAGGTATTTAGAATAAATGAGCTAGATATTGAAGGAGCAAATGTGCTATAAATCTCATTTTTTATGTGTTTGATTTAATTTAAAGTCTCAGTTCTGGTCCGTCTTCATTTGGATATTGCTTTCTTCTTAAAAGGATTTTGAACAAAATATACATTCACCTGCCATGGTATTTTGAATATGCTCTTACCTTTGAGACACCTTGGATGTAGGAAAGTAAGAAAAGCATACTTGGCATAACAGTATATATACACATATGTTATATATATATATATATATATATATATACACATATATATATATATAACAGTATATATATATATATATAAACAACAGCAATAACCAAGAAAGAGAGAAGGAGAAAGAAAAAGAGAGAAAGAGAGAAAGAGAGAAAGAGAGAAAGAGAGAAAGAGAGAAAGAGAGAAAGAGAGAAAGAGAGAAAGAGAGAAAGAGAGAAAGAAAGAAAGAAAGAAAGAAAGAAAGAAAGAAAGAAAGAAAGAAAGAAAGAAAGAAAGAAAGAAAGAAAGAAAGAAAGAAAGAAAGAAAGAAAGAAAGAAAGAAAGAAAGAAAGAAAGAAAGAAAGAAAGAAAGAAAGAAAGAAAGAAAGAAAGAAAGAAAGAAAGAAGAGAAAGAAAGAAAGAAAGGAAGAAAGAAAGAAAGAAAGAAAGAAAGAAAGAAAGAAAGAAAGAAAGAAAGAAAGCAACCAATTCCTAATGAACAACTCCTATACATTAAAATAAATAAATAAATAAAATCATGTGCCATATGGCAATTATGCCAAAAGACTGAATTTATTACCAAATAAAACTGCTGGCACATGCATTTCACAGTTTCCTCCATTCCCAACTAGTGTGTTTTTAGAGGTTTTCCATAGGGTTAGTTGCCCAGACTTCTGCAAAAACAACAGTTTTTCCTTATTGCAGGAGGTGTTAGGAAATCAAATCCAACTGGAGCACCAACTGAGTTACAGGCTGGTTTTGTCTCAGCTGCATGGCACATGCCAAGTGCTGATTTTTCAGTGCAGACATTCAAAGAAATGAATACCAAATTCTATTTGTTCTCTTACTGAATGAATTATCCTTATTGTGTTGTTTTGTTGTTATTTTTTTTTTGTATTTCTATAAGATACTTAATATTTCAGCAGTCACTTTTCACTTTCACCACAGTGAAAATATTTTTACACATCACTTTTTCTTTTGATAAATAATCCTTTAACATCTTCAGATGTGACTTGTTTCATTGTCACTGTCATTTTATCAAATGAAATTATTTACATATGCAGAGGTGTATATATAGATATATATTTATCTGTATGGGAATTTGAAAATTCCTGTGCAATTTCTTCTACTGTTTCTTGGTCTCTGTTAGCTTGCTAATGAATACTCACAACCCAACATGATTTTGAGTCTTTAAAAATATTTTCTTAATATCTGAAAATTTGTGCCATCAATTTCCTTTAAAATCTATATTTTTAATTAAGTCATATTATAAAAAGATTTCTTTTCTTCCTTTCTTTTTCACCCACTGCAACCATTCATCTATGAAAGTGGATGTTTGCATCCATCTCAGATCAGATTTGTTCTCTGAGGTCGTGAGTCTGTGATGCTGTTAACATGCCTTTAGCATGCATATTTAGACAATGTTTATATAGACCTTTCAATATAACTTGCATCCAAATTGCTAAACGTTTTTTTTTTTTTGGTGCAGACACCTACTGAATGAACTTTCTTGGTGTTTTACAGTGCTTACTACAATCAAATTCTATTGCAAAAAGAGGGTGAAGGGGTAAATTAGAAGACATGAGATCTCCATGTTTTCACTTGGCCAGGCATGGTGACTGTCACAATTAAGTTGGAAGAGGTCCTTGAGAGGTGAGGGGGAATCCTTCAGCAAGAACAGAGGTGTTTTTATTTGGCAGTAGGGGAAAAGATGCAAGGGAACACGATTGAGCTCCATAACCTTGCACGGAATGGCTTATTCAGCTATGCTTGTTCACCAATATTTCACTCCTGTTGCTGTGATTGGCATGGAGAGGAATACAGGAAAATGAGTCCACAGAAGCTCTCTTTACCGGAACAACTTACTTATCTATAACCTGTCAAGCTCACCAACAGCTAATGTCAGTATATTAAACTGTTTCTGAACGTATTCACACAGCTTACTTGGGAGACCAGTTCTATGAAAAACATCCCTTCCTTTTTTCTCTATATCTTTGAATCTTTTGCCTCTCTCAGGCATCTCCTAATTTGCCTTCCTTGGCATCTGATATCAAGGAAATAGTATAACGTGAATTTGTGAACAATATTTTCAGCAAGTTCACGCTGATATAGAATTTCCCTGAGAGGCAACATTAATAATGGGTTGGCACAACACATTTGCTGGAGTGGATTTGATGCCTTGATTGAGTTTCCGTGGTGCGTTTGTTGTTGCTTTGGGGAACATGTGGATATTGGGTTCAACAGACCATAGAATTTTGAATTAACCTCTCTTTTCCTCTTCATGAATATAATGGCTTCACAATCTGTTCCTGCCTTGGCCTTTCATTTAAGGGAAAGAAGAGAAGCTTTAATTAAAAAAAAAAAAAAAGAAAAAGAAAAAGAAAAAAAAAGGATTTTTGAGAGCATTGTGAGGAAAAATAAATATACATAAGGAAACGTTGATTCATAAGAATTTCTTAGGTTACTTTCCCTCAAGAGCTTCCTACACTGATTCACTATAAAATATTCAGTTTAGCCCTGAAGTGTAAAAGATGAAAACCATTAGCACTAAGTTCAGAAATGGCAGCTTGAGTTACACCCATTGTTTAGGAGAAGCTTATGACGAATTTGAGAGACTCCTGGATAATTTTCAAGATTTCTCTTAAACCCAGTCAGGGGTCTCATTATAGATAAAGGTCTCTTTTTATGGGAGTTGTAATTGAATAAAGAAATTTTAGAAGATTAAGACTGAGGGGCAAAAAAAAAAAAAAAATCAGCAAACCAACAGAAAAGAATAATTTATTTTTCATTTTTCATTTTTATTCCCTGATGCTGTGTTCAAAGAATGTTTTGATTGTTTTTTTTTTCAGTTAACTAGAAATTTGCTCTCAGGGTTTCAAAACAGTAGAGAAAAAATCTGATCTTTACATTATTTCCAAAGCTGAAGAAGGTTTATGTTTTTGTTTTGGTTTTTTTGTGGATGTGTTAGAGAGAGCTACACTCCTGAATTTGAGAGTGGATAGTGGATGAAAGAAAACAGTTACTAGAGGCTATATATGCACTGGTAAAAAATGTGCTCAGGGTTAACAGAAATTTGATGTAACAAAACTAACACGGTGATTTGTAAACCGAGGCAGAGTGTGAGCATGAAATTTATGTTCCTGCCAAAGAATGTTACCTTCTTTGCACATCATTTTTGATCCCTACATTGTTACATTACAAAGAACATAAGCACTACATTTACTCTTTATCTTCAATATTTCACCATATGTTTACTCCTTAAGCCATTTGCATATCAAGAAACATAATCAAGATATTTTAATTCATTAGATGCATACTTTAGCTCAATTTCACAGCATTTTTGTTGTTCATCTCAGAAGCATATGTTTGTAAGCTTTTAGTTTAAAATAATAATCAAAAATAGCCTGGAAAAAATAAGATTAGTAAAAGTTTTTGTTTTATTTTTAATGAAACATATGAACTGTTTTTCAAGTTTACTAGTTTAACCCAACCTTAGCAGCAAGACATTGATATAATCCTCAATTATTTCTCTAACTATATGATGTCCATGATTAATAAGGATAAACAAAGCCTTTTCATACTTTGTTTCCTGAGATCCTTGTTCGAAGTTGTGTAGGTTTTAGACAGCAGTTTAAATCTGGGAAAGTTAAATCAACCTTAGGGACAGACTGTCTGTACTTCAGACTTGCAGTGAATAATCTGTCTGTAATTTACTTGCTCTAAGAATTAGCTCAACTAATACTGATCATTGTTTAGCTCTTAAGAAAACAACGTTTAGGCTTTAAACATTTTTAATCCCTAACAGACACTCTCAAAAGTAGGAATTTCCTTCCTTTGTTTATGAATCACTACATCCAGAAAAAAAAAAAAAAAAAATAAAAAGATAAAAGTTTTCCACTTTTCACTGGTTATTGAATGCTGCATGATCTTGTTTTCCAGATTTTCTTCTCTCTGTTTTAGCTCCATTGTTGCTGACAGCAACAAGCAGTAGCTGTCTTTGCAGCAACACTACCTTTAAGTACCCAAAGCACATGAAGAGTAAGTGGCCCTGCTGTTTTATTATCAGCTGACTTACTTAATATTGTCACTGAGTCATAGAATCATAGAATGGTTTGGATTGGAAGGGATATTAAAGATCATCTACTTCCAAACATTTTGCCATAGGCCGGGTTGCCACCCATGGTATTGGGTTGCTCAAAGCCCCATCCAAGCTGGCCTTGAACTTCTCCAGGAGTGGGATATCCACAGCTCCTCTGGACATCCTGTTCCAGTGCCTCACCGTCTTCCCTCTTTTATTTTAAAACTGTTACCTATCCTATCATTACACTCTAAAAAAACTCCATTTCCATCTTTTCTGTAGGCCTCCTTTAGACACTGGGAGGCCAAGGGATCTCCCTGGTGTCTTCACTTTTCCAGTATGAACAAGTGGAGCTCTCAGTCTTTTTGACCAGCTCTCTTTTAAAGCAAACCATGATATGGTTTGGGCTGCAAGTGCACACTGCTGAGTATTTCATCAGTCAAAAAACCCCAAATCCTTCTCCTCAGAGATGCTCTCAATCCATTCTCTGCCAAGCCTGTATCTGTGTTTGGGATTGCTCTGACCTGACTCAAGACCTTGCACTTGGACCTGCTGGATTGTTTGTGAGATAACAACCAAACATTCCTATTCTTTTTTTTCTTTTGCCTGTGCTCCTTCCATCTCCTCAGACAAGAGTCAGAATTGGTTGACAGCTATACCTTATTTTCTGAGTGGCCAGTTACCCTTTACTCTTAATTAGGGTATAGAGAGCTGAGAATTCCAAGAACTGTAAAAATATATGAAACATTTCTTTAAAACTGTTCTTCCCAGTATTTTTATCTCTACTGTAAAAGTGACAGAGGGAAATTTTAGCAGAAGTTATTATGTTGCCAAGTCCACATAACTGTACTTGATTTGGGAAACCAGCTCCTTGAATGACACAAAATGGAGGCAGCTTAGGTATCAAATCAGTCTGCTTTTTTACACTCAAATTGAAGGTACTTAGCTTGTTACCATATGGAACAAAAGTAATTACTAAGGATGAAAGGAAAAAGCAAGACAATTAGAATGCTTGATGTTTGTCAAAAAGCAAGCTTCTATACCTCAGAATGCTGTAATTCAGGTTTCATGATGAGGGTTTGTGGGAATGCACCAGAAGTAGTGATTTGAAAGATTTATTCACTTACTGCACTGACAAATGCAATGGAAACCTGTTCTGAGACTTGCTTTATACTCAATTGCTTCTTGTAACTGATTCATTTATCAGAGATTTGACTAGAAGGAACTCAGTGTAACATATTGATGTAAATCAGTGCAGAATGAAATATGTTGAATTTCATAGGCCTGCCTGTACAGCAGAGCTGATTATCTCTGTATCTTAAATACCAGGCATTTTCTTTATTTGCACCTGTTTAATTTGATCTTTCTGTAGTAGTATGGTAATTTATAAAGTTATATCGAAGGAATAATTTTAGATACACGGGAATAGTGTAAAGAGATTGCTCATAATTTCCTGTCTTATGTAAATTGTGTCAAGGTTACAAGAGGAGCTTTTTTTCTTTTTTTTTTGTGCCAGAATACTTTAAAAAAATGAATATGTTTTAGAGCATTTTTTCATGTTCTGTGATCTAGCTTCAGAGTAGTTCTTCCGTACAACACAACTCAGGTTTACACGTACATTCTTTCTTCGCTCTTCTTCAGGGACCCTTCAATTCTAAAAGCCATGAAGAAAATGGTCTCAACAAAAGTCCCAGAAGAAGAATCTGGGAGTGACCAAACAGAGAGAATAGGTTAGCAGTCTTCAGTCCCTGTGGTCTTTATTAGGTACTTTGATTTCACCAGGTATGCAACTCAGTAAGCAGTAGGGGCCATGTTAGACCCTTAGCTACGACAGGTTCACTAATCTTGAGTGAAAAATTCCTTAATATGGAACAGAACTCTCATTTGCCTGGGTTTCAGTCTGTGCTTTTCCCCAGACTCAGGAAATCACCTGATTTTCTTCACCTTCCTTTATATGTTGATTCCTCTTCATGGCACAGTGAATAGGATCGAGTACTTCAGAATATGAGAAATCTGGAATCCCTATGTATTTCAGAAGTTTCTATTTATAGGATTTATGGTTATTTTCTTGAATAATCTTTTCTAATTTGAGGGTCATTAATATGTAAGTAATGTGTGTACACACGGCTATGCTATTTTTATCTAATATCCTTATCTTGCCACAACATTTTACATGAATGTAAGGTTTCCATGATATTCTCCAGTGAAATTTGCATATATATAAATAAGAAGATGGAAAATTTAAACTGAAAATGTGCTTTTTTTAGTCTTTCTTATCCAGGAGAAGACTTGAATAAATTTTATGTAGCATATTCATAAAATATTGTCTATTAGAAGTGGAATGATAGAAATATCTCATATTCGCATCTTAAATTAAAAACAAAAATGCATTGATAAATATATAAAATATAATACTGGAATTATGATGAAAAAGTAAAGCAAAAGAAGTAAGGATACACACAAAAAATAGTTGTTTTGTAGTTGACCTGAGTGATGTAAGAGTTAACTCACTAGTTGCCAAGAGAGCTGCATTACCTTTTTTGACTGACCTGCATGATACAGCACCAACTTGTCCAACAGGGCTGTGTTTTTGTTTATCTTTTGTATTGCAAAGACAGCTTCCTTAATTAAGATTTGTGTGATGACTTTAGCTGAATTTTTCTTCATTTAGTCAAAGCCTTTAAATTTCTCAATAGTGCTTTTTATAGTATGCTAATTAGGGTTAATTTTACTACACTAGATGATACACAGATTTAGAAATGCATGTAACAATCCAATTTTGAATGGAGAGAGATCCTTTCTTGGCTTATTCTTGTATTTTCTGTTCTGACCTGCAATTCATGTATAATAAATCATTTTTAGTGCTGGCACAGGTGTCCTTTTGAATTTAAGTATGCTTTTCTTTCATATTGTCTGCTATAATTTTTTTCTGATGTATGGTTCATTATTGCATCATTCTGGTGTGCAAGTATTTTTACAGCATCATCTTTTGTAACTGTTTCTAGTGCCATGGTTGACTTACCTATACTCATTTTTGAGTTTTGAATTCAAACTAATGCACAAACTTTAAAACACCGTATTTGAATGCCCCTTTCAATTTTTCAGCGAAATTTGAACCTATCTGTACCTGATTTACTCTCCAGTCTAAAAACAAATGGCCTTGATCAAGTAGTGGCTGAGAAAAGAATTCCAGAGCTCTCTGTAATTTCAGATACAGATAACTACTTATGGTTCTTTGCCTTACCTACAGGATTACAGTGCTGAGGGCTTGACTGCAGAAATTATTTATGGTAGTTCTTACACATACGGGTAGTCTTTCTCACAGGCTGCATACTTAACGGAATACAGAATTTTCTCTTTTTGTTTAGTTTTGATTTTCCTCTCCAGTTAGATATGAAAACAAATTGCAAGAAGAGAATATAGCTGATGATGGTTGAGAACTTCAAAAGTCATTTAGCTACCTATTCTAGTGTTTCAATATCCTTCCTTAGAAGGATAGGGTTTTGAGCATCTTGCTACAATTTAATATCACTACTTCATCATGGACAAGTCATTCCTCTTTAAAGCTACCTTTTATATCTTTTATATATTAAAAGATTGCTATCATCTTTAGCTTTGAGAATCTCAGGTTGTTCAATCTCAGATCTTCCCGTGTTGGCTGGACTCCTGATAGTTCTCCTTTGGACTTCATCTGGTTTGTTCATATCTCTTGAGCTGCTCAAAACAGGACAGAAACAATCCACCTCAAGTTTTACCAAAACTAGAGCAAAATAGAATTTTTATCTTCTGTATCCTACAGATATTTTTCAGGTTATAGATCTGAGGATATATTTCCTGTAACAGAAAGACACTTTAGATTTATTTTCAGATTAGATCCATTCAGATCTCTACATCTTCTCTTGAAAAGCGTCTACCCATCTAATTATTTTATATTTCACATTTTCACCAACTTGTTTCTTTTAGAATTTTGCATTCTAATCTACTTCACAATACAGTGATGAGCCCAGTTTTGTGCCTTCTTTAAATGCAGTAATTGTATTTCTCCATCATCTACAATATTATGAAAACTTCAAATAGATCAACTAGGGGAAAAAAAGCAAAATAAATGACTTTTACTTAATAGGCTAGTCATATATACAGTTTTACATTCAAATAACAGTAGTTACTTAGACAACCTTTCCCTTCCGCTCTTTTTTGAATGTTTGAGAATTTTCTGTGAGACTTTGAGGCTGTCTAAATGACCTTGCTTGCAACTCACCTAACCACAGGTGCTATTACCATTTTCTGGAAAAAAGTGCATCAAATGACAAAGTTTGTTCTTAAACAGTTGGCTAAATTTAACTAATTCATTTTGCCTGTTTCTTACCTCCTTTTCATCCTTTTCATTGTTTCCAGGAACTTACAAATCATGCTGTTCATTTGTTCCAGGATTTTGTGACTTAGCAACTGACAGTTTTGTTAGTCCTAAACTTCTGCTTCCAAACTTTGTTAAAGATGAATATTGTGTCTTTATATTTCCATTTTATTTTGTCTGCGTCCTTCACAGACTATTTTTCTAATGGTAAAATGATTCTGAGATGCGTTTACCAGTTCTCTAAATACTCTAGGAGAAAGTTCATTAAGAGCATCTGTTCTGTAAACTAATTTACTTAAGTACTCTACAACATTTTTGTCTGCATTTTGAATTGAAGTCATTCCTTTGTTGTTTGTGTTAACTATGGTAATCATCTCCTCACTGTTGACCTTTTAAATTAACATTAATGCAAAAAAAGGTGTTAAATGCTTGGACCTTTATAGTGTCATCTGACAGTAACTTTTCTTCTCCAAAGATAGCAGGATAATGCTTTTCTTTGTCCCTGAATTAGTCACTTTGAATAGACTCAGCTTGGTCAGCACAGGATGATTTTTTTTTAAATTATGTTTAATCCTCCCAGTAGGTAGCTTAAACTAACTACTGAAGGGAATTTTCTATTGACCTTCCTATGTTTGCATTTGTTCTAAAATTAAAACAACTAGTATTCATGAAAAGTTTTGTACAAATAAGTGCACGTTATGAAACAAACAAATAAATAAATATTCGAGACAAAATTAGAAAAGCTGAACTCCAGTGTCCTGACGGTTTAATTTGTTGTTTGACACATTCAAACCTTCATTATTCCTGCACAATAAAAGTGAACAGCTAAGCAACTAGAAATCAGTTAACTGTGATCAGTAAGTCAGAGGATTTGATGATGTAAGCATACCTGATTCTCTATTTTACTACAGAAAACCTTCTATATATATGCTTGGATTTTCTGTAACAGATCCAGAAATTTTTAGCCATAACTATCCTACCAGGAGGGATGAAGATGTTATCAATCACTTGAAGCATGAAAATGTTAGAAAGAAACAAACAACAAAAAATGTAAAAACAAACAAAAACAAACAAACAAAACAACAGAGCTTGAATTTTCTTTGTTTTTTCCTTTAAATTTCAAATTTTGACAATATGATCTCTTTAAAGTCATATGTGATATTGTTTTTAAAAATAGTTAACAAGCACACTCTCTACTTAGCAGGTGGACAGGACGTAATGGAGACAGGGCTTTCTAAGTAATACATCTCCGAAAATATATTTCTCTTTCTCAGTCACTCAAGCAGAATCACCTGAATCATTACATGATTCATTACATGAAAATCTTAATAAGAGAATTAAAATAAATAGAATAAAATTAAAACTTAGTTTTGATAATACCTATGGCAATAGTTATGTAACAATTTATTGCCGTATATTTGATCCTTTATAAACTGAGTTCATTATGCCACGGTAACATAGCTGAAGTCAGTTTAAAACAGTTAAATAAGAATACTTAGACTATTTTCTAGAAGTAAATCCTTCAAAAATTTCCCTACTGCCTGAAGCAGAATGAGATTTTAGCATAGCATAGCAGTTAGCAGTCCAATTTATAGTCTACCTGTATAGTGAAGAAATGGGAAAACTGACAACTAGAAGAATATACTCCCGGATGCGTTTTTCTTCTGATGGGACAAAGCATTGAATGTGAATACACTGATGGTAGCTATTCAAATTTACTATTAGTCACTTTAAGCAGAGCTTCCTGACCAGGGAAGACTGGGATTTGCAATGCTGAAAATGTATTAAATCTGCCCTGGGGAACTTAGAGGGAGACTCTGTTATAAAGGAGATTAATCTTTTGGTGTGAATATGAGGAAAACAACATGAAAAAGTGTGCTTAAAAGCTGAATCTTTCAGGACACAGAGAATCAGTCACCTATTTAAAATACTCTGCTATCAGGCCTTTGGAGATTTCAGGATGTTTTCTTATAACTAGACAACTTGGAAGAAAAACTTGCCCTATGTTATAATACAGGTTGTCAGTGATGCTAGGGTTGCTAATGCACCATAAGCACTTACAGGCAATGTACTGAAGCTGCGATAACTAAATTTCATGCCAAAAATGTCTAAATTATTTGTGATATTTTAACAGCTAAAATGTAGCTACAATATTTTCTAAGGAATTGAAAACATAAAATTGCATTTTACACTGACAGTAATTTAGACTTCAGAGAGGAGAAATGTTTTTAATTCATTCTTATGCAGATAGCATTATGTAATTCGTTACTGCCACAAGAGTGAGGTTTTTTGTTGTTATTTTTGAAACCTATGGACTGTTGCTTGGTTAGGAATGTCAGCTGCTAGCTTGCTGTAAGCACCACAGCAAGCAAAATGAGTGAAATGTGGTTACAGCCTTGAGCACCAAACATCCATCCTGTTTGCTAGCATCTTACAGGAGATTCTGAGTGTGGATGATACTAATTTATCACACTTCCACTTATCACAAGGATGCAATTGGTCTCTCTGAGCTAATATTGAAAGAGTAGACAATGTATGCTGGAGTGTATATCCTGTAGCTTTTATCAATCTGTTTACTAAATACCGTTTTGAATAGCTTAAAATGTTTGCACAACATTACAGGAAAAGAAAAAAGCAAATTAAGTTGTAGAACAATCAACCAAACAACAAAATTATTTCCCTCCATGTCTTTGTATTTCAGAAAATATTGCATTCATTTCTCTGTTGTAGACATAACCATAACATTCTTTTACCATCTCCTAACAAAACTTTTCTACTGTATCTAGGAATTGAGTGGAAGCAACAGTCCCATCAGTCTTTTAATAATTGGAAGCAGGTTGCTCTACCTACGCAACATCTCAGATTTCACTGTTTGTCAGGGGGTGGCATGGCATGAGAAGGCCTTTCACAAATGCTCCAGGTTTCCTAAACCTTGCTTCTTGTCTTTATTAGGTCGTGTTTCATTACCAGTAAAACTCTTTCTCATTCATCTGTTGATTAAATTGAAGGTTTGTGCAAATGCAAAGTAAAGTTTAGCTGATACTGGAACCTGCTGCAGACAGCATGCATTGGCAATCAAAATAAATTATTTGGCAATCAAAGTCAAAACTAAGGTTTTCAAGGGGTAAGTAACTATTCAGTATATAGCACAGTGTGTGTTTAAACATTGTTCTTTGATTTAGGTACACATTAATTGTAATAACCTGTTTCTTTCCACAACAATTTTTTTCCTGTTCTACTCTATCTATTCATTTTATCAAACTTAGCACTAGGTATCATTACTATTATCAATAATAATTTTGTATGCAATAATAATTTTGAGTGGTCTCAAACAAAATAAAATCTTGAATGTTTCTGCTTTTAAAAAAATGACTGAAGATTAAAAAAAAAAAAACAAAGAAAACAATCCCAATTGGCTTTAAACAGTATTTTTTCTTGATAATACAGTCTGAAAGACAATTTCTATGGCCTAATTAGTACATGGAACATTAAATAAGCCCCATTGCTCTTTGGCCGTGTTTGGAGAAGTTGCTTGGCAGTTTAGATGGAGTCTAGACATCAAGAGAAACCCATTTATGCCATAGAATCTGGTCCATAACCGTTTGTTCAGTATTTTTTAAAAGATTGAAAAAATTTAATCTTTCTCCACCTATACTCCCAGATTCTGATTACTTAGAGTCATAGAATCATAGAATCACAAGATTGAAAACGACCTATAAGATCATCTAGTCCAACCGTCTTCTCATTACCACTGCTACCACAACCTTATCTCGCAGCTCCTCATCCAGACGCCTCTTGAACAATGCCACGGATGGCAACTCCACCATGTCCCTGGGCAGCCATTCCAGTGCCTGACCACTTTCTGAGAGAAAAAGTTTTTCCTCATGTCTAACCTAAACCTCCTCTGGTACAACTTGCAGCCATTTCCCTGGGTCCTACTATTTGCCTGGGAGAAGAGGCCAAACCCCTCTTCACGACAACCTCCCCTCAGGAAGTTGTCGAGTGCAATGAGGTCTCCCCTGAGCCTCCTCTTCTCCAGATTAAACAATCCCAGATCCCTCAGCTGCTCCTCATAAGACTTGTGCTCCACACCCCTCACCAGTTTCATTGCCCTTCTCTGGACATGCTCCAGGGCCTCAATGTCTTTCTAGCTTTGAGAGGCCCAAAAATGAACACAATTCTCGAGGTGCAGCCTCACCAGTGCTGAGTAGAGGGGGATGATCACCTCCCTGCTCCTGCTGGCCACACTATTTCTAATGCAGGCCAGGATGCCGTTGGCCCTCTTGGCCACCTGGGCACACTGTTGGCTCATGTTCAGCTGAGCATCAACCAACACCCCCAGATCCCTTTCCTTTTCAGAAACATCCAGCTATTCATCCCCAAGCCTATAATGCTGCATGGGATTGTTGTGGCCAAAGTGCAGGACCCGACACTTGGCCTTGTTGAACCTCATCCCATTCACCTCAGCCCAGCGATCCAGCCTGTCTAAATCCCTCTGAAGGGCCTCCCTACCCTCAGGCAGATCGACACCACCTCCCATCTTGGTGTCATCTGCAAACTTACTGAGGGTACACTCAATCCCCTCATCTAGATCATCAGTAAAGATACTAAACAAGATGGGCCCCAGTACTGACCCCTGGGGAACACCACTTGAAATGGGTTGCCAGCTGGACTTAACTCCATTCACCACTATCTGCTGGGCACGGCCCTCTAGCCAGTTCCTTACCCAAAGAAGTGTATATTTGTCTAGGCCACAGGCAGCCAGTTTCCCCAGAAGAAGCCTGTGAGAGACCATGTCAAAGGCTTTGCTGAAGTCTAGGTGGATTACATCAACAGGCCTTTGCTCATCTACCAGTCTGGTCACCCAGTCGTAGAAAGAAATGAGGTTGGTCAAGCATGACCTGCCTTTCATGAACCCGTGCTGACTGGGCCTGATCCCCTGGACACCACGCACGTGCTGTGCCATCTCACCCAAGATGATTTGCTCCATTACTTTTCCCAGTACCAAGGTCAGGCTAACAGGCCTATAGTTCCCCGGATCCTCCTTACAGCCCTTCTTGTAGGTCAGCAAGCCTCCAATCCTCTGGGACCTCTCCAGTTAACCAGGAGCGCTGATAGATGGCCAAGAGCAGCTCGGCAATCACCCCTCCAGCTCCTTCAGCTGAGGGTGTAGCCCATCCGGTCCCATGGACTTGTAGCAGTGCAGATGGAGAAGGAGCTCTCTAACCATCTCCACCTGAATCACCAGGGGTGTATTCTGCATAGCATCCTAGACTTACAGTTCAGGGCATAAAGTGCCCAGAGGATAACTGATCTGCCTATTAAAGGCAGATGTAAAGAAGGCGTCGAGGACCTCAGCCTTCTCCTTATCCTCAGTGGCCACATTCCCTGCTGCATCAAGTATAGGATGAAAATTATCCTTGGTTCTTCTTTTGCTGTTGTTATAAGAGGATTTTTTATTGTCTTTTACTGCAGTGGCTAATCTGAGTTCAAGTTGTGCTTTTGCCTTTTTAACTTCCTCCCTGCATACCTTAGCTACTTCCTTGTAATCTCCCCAAGTAGCCTGTCCCTTCTTCCAGAGGATGTAGACTTTTTTTCTCCCTGAGTTTCAACAGTAGTCCCCGGCTCATCCACACTGGTCATCTACCCCTACAGCTCGCCTTATGGCACTCAGGGACAGCCTGTTCTTGTGCCTTAAAGATTTCCATCTTGAGGAGCATCCAGGCTTCCTGGACCCCTTTACCTTAAGAAGCGACTCCCATACCCTTAAGAAGCAACTTGATGCATATCTCCACAGCAGTTGTTTTACAATGGACATTTTTTAACTTCACAGTTTGTTCTCTTGCTTGCTTCAGGAGGTTTTTACATTTTTTCAGTCTTCGTTCAATACTGTAACTTTCCAACATAATTCTGAGTAAGAAAGAAAATAGAACTAGATTGTATGTGGAATTACAGTAGGTACTAAGTATAGTAAATATAAAATTATCAATGTACAAGTCAACATCTTGAGAAGATGTTATTGTGATGGAATAGAATTCAGCAAGGTAAACTTGAACACTTTGAATGGTGAAGTAGTAAGACTTGCTAGTTGTACTGTGAAATCCTTCCTCTTATTGATTTTATTTTTCTTGGAGAAAAAATAGTAATAAAAATGGATTATAAAATAAATAAAATCTACAGGGTTTTTATCTGCTACATAAAAACATTCATTTTTAACTGTCAAGACACTGGTCTTCTAATCCATATTAGTTAAACAGAACAGTGTGTTGAAAAAGGAATTGCAGTTAAATCTCTAGCATGGCTGTATTTTTATGGAGGTAAAAAGACAGCTAGCAGAATTGGAAACGAGAACATTTCTTTCATTCTCTGTTGATACAGAGGACTCATTAAATCTCATATCAGGCTTGCAGGCACTATAGAGGTACAGACATTTCAGAGATCTTCAACCTCTTAGGAACTTTGGAAGTTAATGAGCCATCCCATAGTTATTACTTTGTGTTTTATCAGGCTTTGCTCTAGGCTTTTATTTGATTTTTAGATTGTAATGTGATGTCCTGTGTGTGTATGCTGAATGACATCAGGTCTGGAAAAGCTGTATTCTCCAGCATTCCAGTACTGATGGGCTACACCATTCAAAACTCTTGATGCTATTTGAGTCTTCAATGATTCCCCAAGTGTCCCAACATCATTAAGCATTTCAGACAAGAATCAGAAAGGATTCATGAGCTCTTTGGAGTTTCAAGGAAACTTGAGCTAAACTGAAGTCTGAAGCACTAAGTCCTACCAGTTACATTGTAACATTCAAATATTCTCTTATCTAACCATAACATGAATAACACTTCATCTCCTTTACTTCCCTTCAGAGCCATAGGGCATTTTTTGTCCCATGATTGTCTCAGCTCTGTTCTGTTGGAGGCATTTTGTTGTCAAGATGAGGAGCAAACAGTCAAAATGGGAAGGATGACTAGCTGCCTCCATTTCCCACATATTTGGCTGACTGGAAAGGCCATCCATCCAGGGACCTCTGCCTCAAATCCAATGAACATATGGAGAAAAAGAAGAACGGGATGCAAAGAGTTCAGCCCCCCTTGTATTATGATTGTACCAAAGAATCAGAATCAAATAATTTTTGTAATATTTGGAGTCAGCTACTGATCTTACTTACCTGCTTGGTGTCTTCTTTCTGTGAAAGTCAGAAATGCTTAGGAAAAGCAAAAAGAATGTTGTACCAAATGTTGTAAGACTACCGGAATACTTCTCCAACAAACTCCTCCAGTAAAGAAATACATCAAAAAATATTTATAAATCTAGCAAAAGGTAACCTCTCCCCATCTAAAGGTAACTAAGACCACCACTATAGTCAGTGCTGATTTATGCAATCCGCTCATGCATGGCAATAGAGTCAGCATTAAAAATGATTACTTCTCTTGACCACGTTGTGTGTTTGAACTAGTAGGTCTATGACAGAAGAAATTGAAGTTCACTCCTGGATTAAACTAGATCCTTTAGACATAGAAGTCAGTAGCAATACCTCTGTCTTCCTCTTTGAGGTTTTGATCAGAAACTCAGGAGCTATTTTCTTCATCTGGAAATATTCTTTTGGAGAATTTCAAACAAAATTCAAAATTATTCCTCTTCACACATTCATTCTCCTCACCTGCAAAATTCTATCTTTTATTTAGAGACTTTATCCAAGTTTGTCATCTCACTGATTTTGATTACTGGTTTTAAAGTCAGAAAAAAAAACAAAAACAAAAACAATTATCCTTTTTTTCTGAAAATATATTTGTCATTCAAAATGGAATGACTACTGGAGTTCATTATCTTTTGAACTTAAGTAAAAAGTGAAAGAATGAGAGTCAGCGGAGTGAACAGTTTTTCCTTTTGGGGAAGGTTTAAGGAGGTGAGGAACTAAAAAGGCATTTGTTGTATAGCAATCAGGCATTCTTGTGCTGACATGCAGTGTTTTTCCACTCCAGTTGACATGGTTAGGCATCTTCTGACACCCTGGGGGATGTAAATCAGAGGCTGAGGAATTTAGACTTTTTACTCTCTGGAGAAATGTTCATGGTATTTTAATGATTATTTATCTTTCCACCATACATTTACTTAGATGTACGTAGGTTTAAAAACGTATAAATACATATTCCCTTTCAAATATTCAAAAGGTTAAAAAGGAAAAAAAAAAAAAAAAAATTGCCGACCTTTAGCCTGTATGACTTGTTATCATTTTCCTATGCATTTTCCAGAGGTGTTCTAGGAACAGCCTGTTGTACAGCTGTTCTGCTCCAGCTGAACAGGTTCATAGGGAATGAAGAGCTTAGAGCAATTTGTAGGCAATGAAGCAAAAAGAAAAATCCACAAAGAAGCAGCTGATGTTAGCAGCTTTTAAAGAGATTGAAAGAAAAAGGTAAGAATAGGGAATTGAATGTAGAACAGAGAGAGAAGAACATGATTTTGGAAGAAATCTGAATTATGATTTTTCAAAACCAAAAAGAAGCTGCAGTGCTTACCTTATAAGCCAGGCTTTATCCTTTCATGCTTTTTACTGCCTGCCGAACAATGTATCTGCTTAGAATATGCAGACATTTAGCCAATTCTTTACCTTTATTGCACAAATGACTAGGAAGATGAGTCTGACAGCAAAAGCTGTATGTTAGAGCTCTGTCACTAAGAGGCATCTAGACTTGAATCAAGAAAGATGTTAGGACGTGCTAAAATTATTAATTTCATTATTTGTAGTAACATCTTTCTGAAAAGTAACCTGCATGTTAAACTCCTCAAACAATTCTTGCAGTGCCCGTTTTCCTTTTGTAATCTGGAAATAAAGGTGCTTAGTTCCTATAAAGATTATGAAGCTCAGTTCAGGGTATTTTTCACTATGGAAAACAAAACTCTTCATAGGATTGTGATTTATTACTCTGTCATTAGCATTAATAGAAATTGTTATTTGCATCTATTTCAACATTTAATTTTTCATTGCAATAGATCATTGAAAATTTTAAAGGGAAGACACACAGTATGAGTTTCCATAGCTTTGTTTATATCTTTATCACAGAGTCAAGTCCAGCTCCCTAACTTACATCACATCCTATGGGGATTGCTTAGAAAGGCAAGGAAGTTTATTAAAAAAGTGTAATAGGATACCAGATATTTTTGTGTACATATTTTCATAGGGACATGGTCTATACTGAAAATAAATATTTCATGATATAATCCGATCAATCATTATAGAAAAGCAACAACACCTCTTTGTGAGAAAGAATGAAGAAAAACATTTTAAAATGTTGTAGCTACTGCATTTTTTAAAAACACATGCTAATGTTCCCTTTCAGAGTATGCTCGATACTCCTGAGGTAGGTAATAAATATGGTACAATGTCATGGAGCAGAGGGATGCATTATTATTTTTAATTGGTTCTTTTACTACCTGTGGGTGCGCACAGACAACAGAACAGTGTATCAAACTTACTTTTAACCTTTAGACTTAGAAGAAGCTGGACAAGGGGTGCAAAGTGTATTTTAAGTTATTATCCTCACAGTCACCTCACTCCCTCTCTGTTTGTAACTAGTGAACATGAATGTTATCCAGTTTGTAGTGTCAGTCCCTTATATAGTGTTCCACTTAGACCTGTTGTTTTCTCCACAGGTTCTGTCATGCTTTTCCCTCTGCTTTGTGTGACATGCTATAGATTGTGTCAGATAACTTCAACATGATTCCTGCTTAGGGGAAAAAATGTAAAAAAAAATTAAATGAAATTACTTTTGAGTGATGGTAAAAAAGGACAAGACTGGCATATTTTTTTTGAAACATACACGGGTCATAGCTCAGACAGAGGAGTGTGACACTCATGCTTAGAAAAAGGAATGGGATGTTTTTAAATACTGCAGGGTAAAAGAACTAGATAAAACAGAATATTCTTCTATTATGAAGACATTATTATGCCTGAATGTTAGTATTTGCAGCACTGCTACAGCTCGTTTCTTAGTTTCAGATGATAGGTATTAACAGATAATAACCATTTGCAGAGGTAAGACAGAGGGTAAGCGAGGCTAAATTGTGCTTCTACTTTAGAGAAGCCATTCACATTGTGGACCAGGAGAACAGGGAAATTGACTTTGCTGTATATGCGGAGTGGAATGAGAACTATGTGTTTTCTTCCCCTATCCGTCTGCATGCTCTGTCACGCATATTCTCCAACCAACAAATAATGTGAAAAGTAATAATGAAGGCTGATAGAGCAGGGACCACAGTGCTGATAGCCTTTCTTCTCTTCCCTGAGAATCTGTGTTTCACAGTAAGGTATTAATATGAGCATGTTGGTGCCTTTACCAAAAATAGGCTGAGAAAATAATGTGGAGAAAAATAGCATTAAAACATCTTTCAGCAGCTTTGAGGAAGTAGCTAAAAAAAAAAACAACATTGTTATCAAGGGAAGGAGACATCTTATATCTTGTTTGTTTTTTTTTTTAAAAAAAAGAAAGTTAAGACATTAGAAAGCATCAAAGCTAAGGAAAGTGCTAACAAACATTTTACTACTCCTAACTACTTCATTCAAATTTGTACTGTAGTTTTCAGATTAATTATTATATTTTCCCTGTCTAAAAGCTGTTCTGAAGTGGTGAAGAATGGAAGGTTCCAAATTCTCTCTTCACTGAAGCAGATGTCATTAAGTGTCCAAGCATTTACACCATACACGTAATTCTGCCTATGGTTTCGTTTGAGTAAAGCTAGCTCAGCAGCAAAGACAATTATTTTGAGAGAACTTTTATGTTACAGCTCTTTATTTTGCTACTGAGGGTTCTCTGTGTTTATTGACTCCATCCTGGGAATCCACCTCATTTCTTGGCTGCAATGACCTTTGCATTTATAACTTTTCATCAGTTTCCAAGCAGTCAGTTGAAGATGAATGCTGTGGTATTAATATGTTTATCAACAATTCTTGTGACCTGGACATAATTCCCTACCTTACCTTATCCCACCCCTTTCCCTTTTAAGCTCTGCTCTAATGCATTTTGTTGAAATCCAGGAAAAGTATTAGGTTCATTGCTTCTCAGATGGATATCAAGTTTTATGATTTTAGGCTTATATGGTAAATATATCAGATTGCCCTTTCGATCACAGTATACTGCTTTACTTTCTGCTTTAGTGTGAAGACATCTAATATCCATTCATTACACCATGTCAATGCTTCACTCTTATTAGTAACAGTAGTAACTGTAATCCAGTATTCTTCTTGCTTCAGTGTTTTTCAGCCATAAATCTGAGATTACTTTACAAAGGAGTTAAGTATTTTTACCCCTGTCAACATATCAGGAAAGTGAGGTACATAATTGGGAGGAACGGAAACAACTTGCTCCAAACTTAAACTAAGATAGCTAAGCCAGATGAGGGGACAGAAGCCACAATTCCTAATACTCATTACTGTCATCTATTCCCCCCAAAACTGAGGTTATTATGTCCCTATGAGCCTTTTTAAACCACACCCCATTTCTTGTTCTCATTTCTCAGTAAGATACAGTCTCCTTGCCTATTCCTAACAAAATTGATTGCAGGCAATTTTATCAAACAAATATTACATGATGATGCCTGCATGGATTTCTCCAAATACTGACATGCTTAGTTTAAATTAAATGAAGTTAATTAAGTTAATTCAAATTAAGTTTTTACATTTAAAATCTCTCTACTGGAAAATAACCAGATTTAAAGTTTGTGAGGGTTTTTTACTTGTTCAGGTCTAGTTTATTTTGCTACATCCACATGATAAAGATAAACCTGAATAAGGCCTTGGATAAGCAGTACTATCTATGAATATATCTTTTATGCTGTCTAAATATTATTTTGCAGTATATAAAAAAGTAAAATAATAAACAAATGTTTAAAAAATCACCTACAAAAATATACGCTCCATTTGGATGTGACAGTGCCTCTAAAATGTTGTTAATAACTAGTCCTCTAGAAACAAAATCATTTCATTTAAAAAAAGAAAAAAAGAAAGAAAAAAACAGAGGCCGTCAGTCTACTCATGACATTTGAGTGGATTAGTGCCAAATTGCCTCTGAAATATATTCTGGTAGTCAAAGTTTAACAAGAAAATACATACCAAAACACAGTCTGTGTTTGAAACAGAATAAATTTTTGGTAATAATTTACTGAAACTAAATTTAGTTCTCTAAAAGCTTATTTATATGGAGACTTTCAGGAAAATTAATCTGTAAAAACAAATTTAAAGTGGATTAGTTAAACCTAATTAAGTCCCTGTATAGACGTTCATTCAGAATAAAAATTGCTTTGATTTGGTTTAACTTAACTCCCTTCCAAATGAATTACGACTACCAGAGATTTAATGTAGTTTAAATAATCTACTTTAAAAATTAAATGTAGAATAATTTTCCTGCATGTCTCTGTGTAGACAAGGGCTCTGGAAGAAATCTGTCTGTCTGACCCTTTCCCAGATGTTAATACAGGTGTAGATGTTAACAGAATTTCAAATACAAAGTCTTGTAAAACATGTTAAATCACTCTGAGTTCTGAAGTACTCTCTTAAAAAAAGAGACAGAATGCAGGTAAGTAAGCTATCTAATAGGTAGGAATTTATGATATGAGGGAAGGACTATCTTCTAATGGTGCCTAGAAACTGCAGGAAAAGTCTAATCTTCAGTTTTCAGGCTAACTTTTGGTGAGTGAACACGACTTCCCAAGAGAAGGAATGACTGGAAATACTAATTTTCTACAGGTAATAGGAAGATGGAACATGACTTCTATCATCTGTCATCTGTTTAGAACATGATAGGTTCTTTATGCTGAGATTCCTGTTACACACCAGTAATAATCCTGTATAACCAATACAATATTTATATTGTTCTTTGACGGTGCGTTTTGTAAAAGGATAACATTTCTTTCAAAATTTCAGAGTACAGTTTTGTACCATAGGTCTGAGTGACTGACTATTTGAGCAGGCATAAGGTCGGAGAGATTCTTGAAGAAAAATAACACCCATTTTCCCCTGTAGCTGTTCTGTGCGGGAATTAATATGGAAGCTTGGAGGAATGTACAGGCATGGTGACAATGAATTTTGAAAACATCTCTTCCAAGAAAGACCTTAGAGTTTTAAAATAACTTCTCTCATGGGCAGGAGAGACTCAGATTGCAAATGATAACAGTAGCTTTTGTATTGGTGATTTCATAGACTCTTTCGGAGCATAGTAGGTAAATTCTTCCCATCTTGTCTTTTCTCTGCCAGTTTTGCAATCTTTCATTATTCCAATTGCAGTTCAGTTGCAATGGAATGTATTTTTTTAATAAGAGACTTCAGAACCACTATAATCTGGGGCTAAAATGTTTTTATCAGAGTTAAATTATGCCCCTCTACTTAAATGAGTAGAATTAATTATACATTGGTAAGTCCTCCACTCAAGCAGAATCCAGAATACTGAGAATGATATAAGAACCACTGTAAGATGAAAAAACTATGCATAAACAAGTTACTGATACTTAAGAAGACTGATAGTTCTGCATATGAAGTAAACAACAATTTCTGATGTAGCTGATTTCATTTTCAAAATTTCAGCAGTATTGTTCTGTTCAATTGATTTTTACGTGGTACAGTTTAAAAGCTGGTTTTGTTTCTCTTTGCTTGCTTAGTAACAAGCATCAGTAGACAGCAAATTTCCAATCACTATAATGAGAAATGTCACAGAAACACACATTGCAAGAGCACTAACTTTACATACTGATTGCACTGGATTTTGAAGGAAGAGGAAGGAAAAACAAAATAAGAGAATGGAATAACAGAATGATTTTGTGAACTACTTGATAATATCCTTCACATTTTATCTTTATATGAAATAAACCACACAATAATAATGAAACTATCAGTGGTGCATAAATGTCGTTCTCCACACCTCTACATCATCTCTTGGGTAAATGAAAAAATTCTAAGAAGGAAAACCACAGTTAAACTGTGCAAATGGTGAACTGTAAATACAATGTTTAGGTCATTTCGAAAAAGAAGTTTTAACCAACAAACCCAGTTCTGTTGAGGTAACTCCTCCTTCAGGCCCACTTACAAGCCTCCATCTTTTGTTGTCACACCTCTGTGAGCTGTTGCTACTTACCATGTCCATAGAAAACAAGCCCTATAAAAACAACGCAAGTTATTTTATTCTGGATGAGCACACATAATGTTCTTGCAAGTGAGTCAGATAAACCTACAGAAGAGGAGAAGTGGGAAAATGCTCCTTGAGTGAAGGGTAGCTTAGATGACTGCTTTTGAGTACATCTGACTATTGAGTTCAGGTAGTTCAGGTACAAATATGAAAAGAAAAAAAAAACAACAACAACAACAACAAAAAATATTTGTTTAGTGTTCAGGTACATATGTTTATTATTCTTACAGAGTCATTCAAAACACTGAAAGTGATGTATTTACATCACATTTGTAACTTTGGTGCTGAAAATGCTTCTTCCTTTTCTTTTTAGTTTAGTCTCTATGATAGATATTGCTTTGTTAAATATTTTCTGAAATCTCTGGATAATTAAGGCATAAAATAAGTGATTTAAGAGCAAAATGTTGTTTATAAAAGTGCACTTGTCAGTACTGGGGAGGTAAAAAGAAATAATCCTGCCGTGACAGTAGTCCCTCAGGAAGACCTTACCTTCCTGATATCATCCATGTTTCTTGTGGTTCAGAACACTTGTTAAGCTGAAAGGGGGGAAGAGGAGTGCATGACATTTAGACTTGTTGTAACATAAACCATTTCTTATCTCTTCCCTCAGTCCCTCTTCTCTGCCTCCCTTCTGTTTCCATTTACAACCTCACTATCCCTCCTGCCTCCTGGGACCACAACCTTAGTGTAATCTTTGTTCTTCTTGCTTCCCTCTGCATATCTGAGACCAACTGTTTCTCTCTCTCTTATTTTTTTTTTTTTAATCACACACACACACAAAATCCACATTTCCCTTTTTTTTTTTTTTTGATGTTAATTAGATGCTTGGCAGTCTAGGTTTTCATTTCTCAAATTTGTTAATCAGCCAAAAGTTCTTTTTTAGGATTTTCCAAGAAGCATTGATATCTTAGAAGAGCAGTCCAACATGCACTTTGCCTTATTTAGATTTAAAACATGAGCATCTCTATGCCTAAATCCCTTGGGGATCTGGTCTAGCTAGGTGCTCTGTGAGAAAGCTTAACACACACTGACAGCACAGAGTTTAGCAGCAAGTAGTCTTGACCACAGCCACTTACATTCAAAACACGTTCAGAATATAAAGTAGTGCTGTCTTTCTTTCAGAACATTTGCCCAGGAAATGACAGATCTGGGAGGACCAGAATGATGCTAAGTTCCATTATGAGTTTCACCTGGAATTCTGTTGCTTCACTTCATTGGAAGAATATGAACAACAGTATTTGCATATTTTGCGCAGTGTTTTGAGATCAGTTGAAGAGAGCTGTTTAAAAAGATGAACAAATTTTAAGAGAAGCTTTGAAGCATCCAGAGTTTTACATTAATAGTTCTGCATTAATAGTTTTGAGGTGCAAAGAAATGCTGTTATAAATGGCACCACTTATGCCTTGTATTTTTCTATCTATGCAATCACCAAGCAAATGCAGTAGTTAGATATCTTATTGCAAGTCCACGTGGGAGAGCTAAAAGTATGATGTTAATGCAGCTAAATTAAGGACCATTAAGCCCTTGTATGGAAGCTCTTATTGAGAAGTAGAGTGCTTAAGAGAAGATTATTATTTTTTTTTTTTTTAAAGTAATTTCTCTACATTAACTTCATAGCTTCAGTTGATTCATCACAACCTTTCCAATAGCTGGCAGTCCCAAGTGATACCAGTTTTTCACAAAAGTAAATCTTTGGAATCAGACCCTGTGATGGACACAGTGGAAAATCACAGAGAACAGCAAAAAAAATAGTGAGATAGTATAAAGCAGTGTCTGCCTGCCCACTCAAACTGGGTGCTTGAGCTCAAACTTGATGTTTACAGCTGAAGTAAGCACAAAAGTCTGTGTGGCACAAGCTTTGGTAAAAGGATATTGGAAACTGTGCTATGTGAAAATGCTGTCGTGCATCCCATTACTCCATGCAGAGGTTCCCAAAAGAATCATTTTCTTTATGTCTATGGTGCTTCTTCATGCTTTATTAATTTTTGGAGGGATTCAGCTTGGCTACTTGGTTGTCACTTTATTGTCCCAATAAATATCGACTCTATGTAAAGAAAAATATAAAACTGCCAGATAAACCAAACCATATCTTATACTCTAAAGTCAATACAAGTTCCTTCTCAGTCATTAACACAGGAATTCTGCAAACTTTTCAGCAATGATAAGGCCACATCATGGACATAAATGCTGATACTTCTATTCTCTGGAATCACCAATTTTATTTAATAATTAGATTTTGGATGTTGTTTTCAGCTTTCATAACTCACTGATTTCAGTGGCTTCCAACTAATACATTAGCAATCTCCACCTCCACTCCAAACCCCGGCATTATACCTAAAAGTTCGTGAAAGTAAGCATAACTGTGTCAGTTTCCACCTTCAGGGTAATCAGTTACATTTCCATTCTTCAGTCGTATATTGTTTTGCTTATTATAATGCTTAAGTTAATAGAGGAACAACCATAACGATGATAGAGTAAGAAACAAAAGCTTCTATGTCTCATGTGGAAAATAAACAGTATATTTTCTCATTCTAAGAGTTATTACATCTATGAGGGACAAATGTAATACTAGTTGTTACTACTGTTTTTAGGTTTTAAAGGACCTTAATAACTTCAGTGTTTTAGGAGCATAACAACCTTTTTTTTTTTTTTTTTTTTTTTTTTCCAATAAACGTCTTCTCAATTAAAAACATTAAAAAATTAAAATCTTCTGTAGGCATTAGATAGGTTTCATTTCATTTGCATAGATGATGCTAAATATATTTATTAATGTAATTCGGTCACTACTATCTTATAGCATTTAGCTAGGCATTAAGTGTAGACAAACAGAAGTAATATTTGAAAGCATTTCAGTTTAGGGTCATATAATTAAATTTTGATGCTGATCTTCACAAAAGTATCTACCTACAAGGGATAAGCATGACAGTCTTCACAGATAGATGCCATATCATGTGCATTTACTTTATCACAAGTTACAGTGAACTAGGGCTTGTGCTTTTTTCCTCTTCAGCTGTGCATTTTGTTGTTAAAGTGCACATAGACTTGCATTTCCCATTTAGAGAGATCAATATTTCCTGCCCTCCCACCCTTTATTTCTCTCTGCCCACCATTTTTCTTGTCAGATTGTGTTCCCCATTGCTGGGTGAGCAGTTTATGAGAAATAAACCACTGAGGCACATCAAAGCTTATAAGAGGGCCAGGTCAGTAATCCAGTAGCTGAGTTTTTCAATCTATTCTCTTTCAAGTAGCTTATTTTAAAAGATACAACAGAAATAAAACATTATTGTGTCTCCTGTTGATGTTTAACAAAACTATAGAAAGACCTTTTGCCTTAATAATGCCAGTGACATGCATTTTATCTTTCTAATTATTTATTTATAGCTGACATGAAAATGCTTCCCACTAGACATCGCTGACTGCATGAAACCAAGTTCTGCATTGCCTTTGTGAGACTTTCGTTATTATAACATGATTAAAATAGTACATTAATTATGCATCTTGCTATAAAACTGAATACAGCAGAGGAAATAAATGCATATTAATAATATATTAGCTATTAAATTGTATACTTGTCATTTGAATGATATACAAACTGATACATCTTCAGTTCATGAAGACCACCATTCATGGACTTCTAAGTCCATTTACATTTCACTACCATGGAAGGAGAAAGATCACCTTGTTGTGCAGATGAGTACTCTTGAGATTAAGTAGCCAGCACAGCTTTATTGTCAGGCTAAAATTTTCACTAAGATGTGGTAGTAGCATAAAGCATATTGGCCACTAGGATAAACCATGTGCAGTCTACTTTTCATCAAGATAAGTGTTTGAATTTATGAACATTAAAAAGGAGACACCTTGAAACAAGAACAATTCTGACTTTTTATTTTGTGTTTCCTTGTACTGCAGGAAGGCAGACTTTTATACTGAAGAGAAGCCAGCTACATTTTGCTGCACTGGTGAAATATATTGTAGAAATAGATATTTAAAAGTTCTTATAAAGTGAGTCGTGATTAGATTGCTTAAAGAGGAGATTGTAAGACTGTATGTAAATAAAGCATATGAAGAAATTATCTAGGAGTAATGCAATGGGTTCCAAAATCAGCACATCAAGGTGTCATTTCAGTTAAAGGACAGAGCCAATAGATTACAAAGTGCAACTGCAGCCGATTAGCTGCAGCAAACTTTCATTAAAATAAAACATTTACTTTCTTTTGGCTCAAGCTAGAATAAAAATAAATTTGTTTAATATGAGAGCTGCTTGGCAAGATTTGCTGTAGGAAATTAAATGTGCCTGGGAATGTTCGTGCCAGTGAGGTCAGCTGTCATGGAGTGACCTATGTCCATATTATTAAAATCTGCTAGTTGACTATAGAAGGTGAATGCAGGCAAATTGCCAGTGGAGAACGCTGTTAACTCCTAAAGCTTGTCTAACAGATAGATGGGAGAGGCCTGTGTAATTTAACAAGTGTCTGACTTTCAGTCCTGAGCACTTGTTATTTTACAAGTAGTGGTAATGTTGTTGAGTGAGTGTCCAGAAAATAGAGATTTTCCAACAATTTTTGAGATAAGTTCCAAATTTTAGTTCCATCCTTAAATGTCATATGTATAGCTTCCCTCTTTCATAGAGTTGATATATTAGATATATTCTAATTCTAATTTTGAGTCCAATGTGAAAAATAGGGAAAGTTAGATCTTGTAAGGCTAGCTTAAGACATAAAAGCCTTCAACTGTCAGTTACATATGGATGTGTTTTCTCATTGGCTTATTATTGAACTAGAACAAATGAAAAACTTCAGAATAGGTGTGGAGTCTTAAAAGTTGTTTGATTAAACTTATTTAAAAGTTATGTCAGCTAAGATGTTAAAATAATTAACATTAACAATTTCAATTAAAGAGCAACAAAAATAGAATACTGTTGGTATTAATATGCAACTCTAACTTGGGATTTGCAACAATAGATTTGAAAACATATAAAAATGGAAATAATATTTTATGGATTGCAAAAGTGAGAAAGAGTCAAGTACAGTGTCATGGTCAGAACTGACTTTTAGGTCATCCGGCAGTCAGCAATAGAATGAAGATATCTCAAATTCCACATTAAACCTCTATTCACTATGGCACCAGTGGTTGAGCATATAGATTTATTTTTTTCTTAGATAATTTTCTATCCGAAGAAAACTGTGGTTCAGTGACTATTGAAGTCATGCAACATGAACATGACATCCCTAAAGTCAGGAGGTCAAAGCAATATGTGAATTTATACTAGACTAAAATGGCTTTCTTTCTTCCTGTCTCTTATTTCTTGCATTTTCATATCTTCTATGTTTTCTCTGATTGAAGGCAGTAGATTACCCAGTCAAGAAAACTATCTGCTGAAAAGGAGATTCACCTGTATATAAACCCTTACTAACAAATATCTTATGCATATCTTTAAAAAAACTTTCAGTGGAAATAAATCTGTTTATAGTCCATCATTATCGTTGCTCTTGAAAAGGCAGTTTTTGATTTTTTTTTTTCCTAGTATCTAACCTGCATTTCCTTTGCTTCAGGTCCACACAGTCCTCTTCAAAATCAGTTCTCCAAGTCCATTTCTTTCCCTTTTATACCAACTGTTGAAATACTTGAAAATCACTAATGTCTTAACTGTGGAAAAGCTTGACTACTGCGTATATTAAAAAATGAATCTATTCCTTCTTTCACCACTATTTGCAAACCTTATATCAATTTAATTAAGACTTAGCAAACATCTTTACCATTTTTCTTTGAAAATGCGTTTATCTTCTTTCCCTTCTAGAAACACTTTGTTCTTTATAGCAAACAAGAAAAAAAAAAAATCTGAAAAAAAAACAAAAACCATTGTGATGTACTGTTGTACTGTTCAATTTTTTTTCACTTCGAAGCAGTGTTGCACAATTATATACTCACCGTTTGCTTTGTTTTGTAAAAACCCTGGAGTGATTTCTATTAGAGAAAATGATATGCCTGGCTGTTGCATGCTTTGGCTGCTTTAGGGCAGTTCAGAGTAAGTAGGTTTGTATTATTATTATTGTAGTTTTCTGGATTATTACAGATTATTATTTTTCCATCTTTTTTTGTATGGAAAGTTAGAAGTAATTATACTCCAAAAAAAGATGATACCATAGCATTTCCATAAGGCCCATATGGTGTTGCTTGTTAACCTCATATATGTATAACATTAAATGTATAATTCTACATATCAACAGTTTGATCAATTACTTTGCAGTGGTGCTCTGGCAGTGTTTTATTTTCATAAATGCATGCAAATCCTTCTGTTTAAAGCATAAGATTTTCTTAACTTCTCCAAACAATCTAATGGTGTTGCAGCTCACAGAGCACAAAGAAAATCAAACAATATCAGAAGATAATTCCTGCTCAGCTATAGAGATGCTTTCCTTGTTTAACTCTTCAGCTTACTTTGGTAGTGTTTATATTTGTAATTACAGCACCTCCAAGTGTTCCTGTAAGTTATTGATTATGCTGCACTCATCCATCAAGGCTGATGAGCTGTAGAGAAAAAAAGGCTTGACACTTACAGTGTATTTATTTGTGGGGGAGAAGAAGTTGGAGCCATATCCCTGAAGCTTTATAAAACCCTTTTGGTTCCAGAAATCTCAGAAATTTCCAGAAATCTGTAAATTTCATTGAATTATACCATTTTTCCTGGCACTGTCACCAACTGCTCTTGACATGTACATTAATGGAAAAAAATAGTCTCAAACATGAATATTGAAACCTCTGTCTAATTTCAAATAGAAATAGTTCCAGTTTTATCTCAAGACAGCACAGTTTTGAGAAATCTTTTGAAAATCCACTTTGAGAGGAAGTTATTTGAAATTTGCTAAGATACCTGTGCTGAAAAATATTGCAGGGTCTGTATAGACTAACTGAAATATCTTCGTGAAGCTAGGGAAAGAATAACTGAAGTTTGATAATATGCATACCTTTGGTACTGATATGAATTATGTGACGCTTGTTTCATAATACAGAGCAGCAACATAGTGTAAGCTCTAGAAGTTATAACTTTTGTAGAGGCAGTCATTTATGAGTTATGAACTTAACGAGTGTGTTTCCCTTGGGATTTGGGGTGATTCTTTCACTCTCTCCTCAGTTTGCATCCAGCTTTCTTTCTCAGTAGCGTCTGTGCCTTCTAGTCTTTATGTGGGTGGTTAGGGCACAGATATTTTTCGCTGAGCAACATGATTACATGTGAAAACAGACATGTGGATGCGCACATGCATACACTCTCTGTCTAGCAACCATAGAAGAGTTCTCAAATCTGTCTAATGATAAAATAAAAATGCCATGCAAGAGAAGTCACTGCTTTGGGATTTCTTCATACTAGTTATTTGACAATACGCCAAGGCATTACAACTCAGGCCCAAAATACAAATGGAGTTTGGACTGAAAAAGGAGGAAAAAAGCAGCCTAACAATGTAATGCTGAAGTGAGCGAAGTGTTATTCTGAGAGGTGCTAGCAGCTGTGTAAGGAAACAATGGTGTAACATTCTTCTTTCATTTTCAGTTCTTGCTTGTTACCTTCCACGTCTGCATGCAATCCCCTTTCGTGAATAAGATGTGCTCTGATAAAGGAAGTGATGATACATGAAGTTGTAAAGTAACAAAGTGCAAAGTGATCATTGTCCTCTGCCTATCCTCACTGTATTTTCACACCATTAATGGTGTAACTACTAAGACTTGCACTTAGGATCTCACCTTTGTGCTTTCTGTGGTAGTGTCGTATTTGAAGTGTGATGGCGCTTGCTAAAGCACTGCAAAATATCAGGTAATTTTCATAATGCTATTCTGAACAGACACATCGTATTATTTCTCATTGTGTTGGTGGAGAAAGCAAGGTTAAGTGACTTGCTTCAGCTCAAACAAGAAGTCAGTGATTATGATCAGGCATTCATATTCTCGGTCTTTGAACACAGTTTACTTGAAATAACATCGTAATATTAAAAATCACTTCAAATTTTGCCATTGAGAAAAATTGCCAGGCTTTAATAACTAATTTTAGAATTGTTTGCATTAGCAAGTCACTTCTCTGTGTAAAACTTTTAATTCTCCTTCTGCTAGTATTGAGATTTCTGTTTCAGATTCCTTCTCTTCATTCTATTTGCTTTGTTTGTTGTTGCTGTTTTTTGTGTGTTTTTGTTGTTGGTTTGGTTTGTTTTTGTTTTTTTTTTCCCTTCAGAGCTCTTTTATTCATTCTGCGTTCCTAAGCACTTTCCTCTCAATGAGACACTGTCTTTTTGTAGCAGTTGCCAGTTCCAGCCAGTGGAATTGTAATCAGAAAGTACCCATGATAACTGATTTATCCCCCACAGAGACCACACATAGTATGATGGTCTGCACTTACAAAAAGTAGATCCTGTCCACAGCTCAAGTTTGCAGCATGAAGTGCCAGAACAGATGCCAGAAGAATTTACTTTGGTTTGAGCTTTGTGAATGTAATAATGTATGGTGAGTAATGCAGTCTCCATTGATGTTGCTGCCTGTGGTTTCATTATTCGAAGAACAGAGGATCAAGCTTCAGTCCACAATGTGGTAATTTCCCCCAATACCTAATTTAATGGAAGTAATTTCTATTTACACCATATCTTTCATTTGAGAAGCTCTCACACTATAAACATAAATTAATTAAGCTTTATGCTCTTTCTGTGCAGCATACATAGACTTAGGAATAGTGTGGTTTAAACATTATACTGGTGTTGGGAAATTCTTCCTTTCCACATGCTCTGGGCATATTCAACACATGCATCAAATGCAAGAACTGGAAAGGATAGTATAGATAGTAGGGCAGATTAGTTCTGCCCTACTATCTATACAATCCTTTCCAGTTCTTGCATCTGAGTAAATTTGGGGTATGTCTTCCTTAAAAACATTTTCCAAATATCAAGGTAGTGGTTGTGTGCAGGTATAGATCTCCTAAAGGGGTCAGAACAATAACAGCATCTCCACTTGGCACCACCTTCTATGGCAAATACTCTTGATGTATATGACAGCTCTGTCCAGTTAGATTAGTACCTTTTACATCTCTCAGTATAGGACACAGAGCAGCCAGTTAAAATCAGGAGTTTACAGTTCTAACACTATTGATAAATGTATTATAAATGAAGATACTTCTTCTTTTTGAAACCCTGTTTTTTAATTTGCTGTAACTTGTGGTTTTGTTTGCCAACATATCAGCTCTGCTCTGAATAATCTATTGCCTAAAGCAGTAGGATACTGTTCCTAAAGAAGCAAACTGTCAGTGGGAGTAACAAAGAAAAGGATTAGAAGGATAATGTCCAGAAAATGATTAACTGCTGACTTTTAAGTCATAGTGCTACACAACATACGTTGGGTCTGCAGACTGGAAACGTTACACTAATTTTTAATGGCTGGATACCTTGTGCAGTTTTTCTAACAGGTACTTCTTCTCTAAAGTTGCATGATTTCCTACAGTGAAAAAGAATGTAAGTTAATCTACCTAAAGAGAGTATATCTTGACATTTACCCACCACTAAATATATATCCTATTTGGATACTACCTATACAGTTTGGTTTACAAGCAAATGATTCAATTAATGGATCTTAAAGCTTTCTAGGAGGGATGTAGAGGACTTGCTGCTTCAGCAGTGGTTGCTGAAGGCATTTTGACCTCCTAAACTTAGAACACACATAGTGTTACAGGATGAATGGTCCTTATGTTCTGGCAGTGATTTCTCTTTCCCTTCTGAGAAGTGTTTGCATGCTCCTGCAGCAGCTCAGGCTGCTTACTAATCCTCAGGGAGGCTGCAGTGATGCTGCCATCTAAGGAGATACAAACTCCTTGGGTCTCAATACGTAGGAAACATGAGATGCTCTTCCATCTGTGGTTGAATAGTAACCTGGTACAAATAACCTTCTGCTAGAGTATGAGGGCACAGTGGAAAACTTTTTTTTTTTCCTTTTTTTTTTTTTCATTTCTTTTTTTTCCTTTTCTTTTTCCTATTTATTTATTTATTTATTTATTAAGAAAAGCAGGATACATTCCAATGATTTGATGTTCTCAGCCATTAAAAGTCACCATGGATTTAATTCCTGAAATTCCTCTGAAATTCCTCTGAAGCCCTGTATCTGCATGTATGATCTTTGGTGAATTTGAAAAACACAGCAGGGATCTTTCCAGAAGATTTTGCAAATTCTTGTGGTTTTACTAAAGCTGTTTCTTCAAAGTGCTGGAGCTTCCTGAGTAAGCAATTTTTTTTAGTACCCACTGGATTGCTTTTTATTGTATGCAAATTCACTGACACAGATTGTTGGTAGCTGAAAAAGGGGAAGTCTTTTTGTTTGATTTCCTTAACTTCTGCTTTAAAGTTACTACAGTCTGGGTGTCTATGCTAAGTTTAGTTCCTGTATTGGGTTGGCAATACTGTTAGGATGAGATGCTTGCATCTGTCAGAAAGTAAATTTAGTGTTGTAATTGTGCCATGTAATACTTACTGAAGTGGTACAAAATAAAAGGAAGAAACTAAAAAAATCCAAGAGGTTATGCTATCTAATTCTGCAATTGATTTTGAATTTAGAAGTAGAAATATGCTTTGTGTTGTAATCATGATTCCGTTCCACCACCCCAATCCCCACCCCAAAGAAGACTACATTCATTCTATTGAAATGTGGAAAGCTGGAAATTCAGTTTTAGACTGTAAGAGGAAATGAAAAGGACTTCAAGATTTATAATAGAATTTCAATGTCTACTTGAAATCCAGGCTTGAATCTAAGGGCAGTCCTTTCAAGGAGCTGAATTACATCTGTGTATAATTTAATAAATGACCATTGTAACACAAGTTTTTGTACTGATTACTTAGTTCAATTACTCTAAACAAAGAATGCAACATTTTAATAGTCTCTGAAATAAATCTAGCCTAAAAGGATTGCAGAAATGTTGGAAAGATTAAAGACACTTTTATCCACAATTGAATGATTTGAAGCCAGACTCACCTTAAAGGTCATCCTGTATATCAGTAGCAAGGTTACCAATTTAAAAAGCTTAATGATATCTCTTAGCTGATGGTTAAAATAGGTACTTATATTTCGGCATAAATGATCACAAGTTACTGTATGCAAAGAAACACTTAGCCACAGGTAGAGGTTAAATAGATTAATTGGTAGGCTTTTACTTCTATTTACAGATACTCCTATAAAGGGCTGGATTTTTCAAAGAAAAGATAGATGAATTAAACCACAATTTAAAATGAAACATTTATTTTTTCCATTTGAAATAATCAGGTCCCTCATTAGATGGCAAAGCAAGTTCCCCTAGAAAGCCCAGTATTTCAAGACTTAACACAATGTTCCAAAATTATTTTTCCAATTCTTTTTTTTTCCCCCCATTGAATACAGCTGCTTTCATATATTGAAAGATTTTATTTGCTCAGTAAATCTCTAGGTGCCTGTGTTTTCATGTTGTAGAATCATAGAATTATTTGAGTCAGAAAGGACTTTTAAAAGTCGTCTAGTCCAACTCCTTGCAATGAACAGGGACACACATAGCTAGGTCAGGTTTCTCAGAGCCCTGTCCAACCTGACCCTGAATGTCTCTAAGGAAGGGGCTTCCACCACAACTTGTTCCAGTGCTTCACCACCCTCACTGTAAAAAATTTCTTTGTTATATATAGCCTAAATCTCCCATATTTAGTTTGAAACCATTTCCCCTCGTCCTATCACAAAAGACCTTACTGAAGAATCTGTCCCCTTCTTTCTTATAGCTTCTCTTTAGCTACTCAAAGGCCACTGTCAGATTTCACTGGAGTCTTCTCCAAGCCGAACAGCTCCGGTCTTTGCCTGTCCTTGGTAGGGAAGTGTTCTTTCACCCTAGATGTTTCCTGTATCTTTTGTATAGTTTGTTTTGTGTGTCTCAGTTCATCTCCACAGCTTTTTCAGAACCACCAGCAGCAGCCTACCTGCCTGCCTTCCCTCCCTCGCTCCTTCTCTTTTCCTTCTTCCTTTCCTTCTTTCCTTACCTCTGTCTCTTTCCCTCCCCAGAAGTTAGCCTTAACCAGAGCAACATGCTAAGGCTGAGAGGACAGGATACACTGCCTCTAAAAGCCTGTCAATGATGCTTCTTTTTAAGTGACAGGGAACTGCTAGCACAGCTGCACACTAAGGTGGATTCACACTTTTCATTGTTGTTTTTTTTTTTTTCCCTCCATATGAGAAATTTCTCAAAAGCTGTATAGAATAATGAGTTAACTGCTGATGCATGAAACTAAGTGAAGACACTACCTTATGCTTAATGGCAGTCTATGGACAGCCCTGTGTTTTAGAGCCAATTCTTTTTCTGGGTAGACATTGTTGAGGTCAAATATGGGTTTACTCTCTAGACTTTACAGGAAATTTAAGGAGTCTTAACTTCAGATCTGACAGTCCGAGGGTAGGAATGTAGTGAGTTAGCATTAAAGGTACAGCTTGTATCTTATTTCCTTTAAGCACATAATTGCTTCAATTTTGATAGCTCACACAGTACTGTAGATATCAGAAAAGCAGTTAATTTGGGGACTTAATTTATGAGTTATGATCCATTTTAACATTAATTTTCTTTTTTTTTTTTTCTTTTTTTTTTTTTTTTAAATAAAGCAGAATTTAGTGGCCTCAGTGACCATTGTGCCCTCCTTTCCCAGTACTCTTCTTTTCTCTGCAGGCTCCATTAGTTACTAGTTTCCTCCAGTATGAGAAAACCAAAAGGGAATAAGGCAAGGCAGCAAGTCTAGAAAGACTGCAAACTGATGTTTCTTTGCCTGCTTACTTCTGCTTTCCTTTCTCCTGTCTATTAAAGTTGCTGCTATCACTCATATTGCAGCTATGGTTGGAGGAGGGCAGCTGGGGCAAAAGGGGACTCAGGCAGTAAGACCAGCAAAAGCAGATGCTTCTGGATATTTGTTGCTGTGCTTAAAAATGCCATGTTAAAATCATATCTTAACATTGTAGATAAAAAATGGTCATCATGTCCTTTCCGTAGTGTCAAGCTAGGCTGGTTGCAGAAGAATCAAACATATGTCATTTGATGTGATAGAGAACTTCTGTCTAAGGTACAGGCAGGAAGAAGAGATGCGCTGGTTGGTAATGACTAACTTAATGCTAAGGGCTCAGCATATACGTAGTGAGGATAGATGAAAGAGGCTTGAGTTGCATCTGCCTGCATTTTTGCTCAGTACTGAATGGTCTTCTAAACTGAAAGTGCATCTTCAAAATTGAATTTTCTACTTGAAAAAAACAACAATTAACATAAATGCATTTTGCAAGGAATTGCAAGCAGATGACTGTATTATATTATTTTAATTCCACAACATTGTTACTGTCAGAAAATCTACTTCGATTTATGTTTACAAATTTATCTTTAATACAGTTATATTTTTCTTTATGCATGATGTTTAACTTATTTCTGATTTGTGTTCTTGTGCTACAAATTGTGACAGGAAAAGTCACCACCTTTAACTAGGATAACGATTTCATTAAAAAAAAGAATCTACTACTGCAGAGATCAAACCCTTTGGCTTGTAAATAAGCTGGGGAAAACACTGTCAAAATGATTAAAAGGTCTTTGAAAATGCAATTTTAACAATCAAAACTAAATTAACTACCAGTTAAAATGATTTTGTGCATTAAAAAGTGACTATAAAGTGTGAAACCAGTAGCTTCGTATGATGTAAGTCCATAAAAAGGAAACATCAAAGAAACACACAACTGTAAAACGCTAACAAAATATTTGGAAAATTAACTGAAGATTGGCCCGTAGGTGACTAGAATTTGTGTGAATACAAGAAAAACTGTTCAGAGCAAAAGCTGTGAAGCAAGATAAACAGCAAGAATTTATTTGAAAATTCTTTTAAAGAGATGCTCTAACTCGATTTAAATGAAAACACTTGCTTTGGTGACTTAACAAATTGGGATGAGTTGGTAAGAAAACATGAAATGTCAGATGCTTTGACATGATAGAAAATATCACCTTTCAAACACCCAGCAGAATTTCAGAGTAGCTTCTAATTTGCTACTTTGCCAGTGCTGGGAAATGATTGCAGTATTTCCAAATGTCACCAGAGTAGTTTAAATCATGCCATACACAAGTGAATTTCTGAATATTCTTGGAGCGTTTCCGACAACTGAGTTCCTCTTCACTTCGGCAATTGTCTAAGCCAGAGTCTAAATACCTCTCAAACCCATCGATTGGTTTGGGCTAAAGGACTTTAATCACTTATATCACAGATTATGTTTGCATGCTCAGTACTTTGATGGGAATGAAATCCTCTTGTTAAGCTACTGTTGTGCTGAAGTCCTGTGTGCCAAAATATCTGCTGATAAAATCTCCAGCTCTCCTGTGTCAATATATGCATACAGCTGTTCATGTAGTGAGGCTTCTGGGTTGTGAAAAACCCTGTCTTTTGCATAATTTCAAAGCAGATATTCTTGCTCTTGAACCCCCTTCCTACTATCTTTCTCATGTTAAGAGGATGGACTCAACCTCTCTCTACTCACCTCATCTGCCAGAAGAGCTTATTGTTAAAACCCCTTGGTTTGTGTGCCCGTATAGAGGGAGAAGTAGCAAGGACAGATGACATTCCCTGTTCCTTAACTCTCCTGAAAGAATTCAAGACATGACATGACAGTACATGACCTGACTCCTACTCCATTTGGAGCACTTGACTCCAGAAGTGGGAAGAAGTGTCTTAGGGATAATCATGGCACGATAGGCTGAACTATCTGAGCTGTGGGTTTTACACATCCCAATCTCTTCTCTTTGCTTCTGACTATTTTCTGCATCTCCTTGTTCAGGCTGCTGGCTTTTGCAAAGCTATTCTTAAGCACTTAAAATGGAAGGAGAGCCTGACAACGTAACAGGGATCTACCCAATCCTTCTTTGAGTGCCAGACAATTGCAAATGCTTAGTCCCTCTTTATTTCATCCTGAGCTAATTAGTACTATGATTAGAAGAGTGGCTGCAGGCCATGACTTGCACTGCCTTTACCAGTGGTGGAGTTAAACCAATGTAACTTGAGAAACTGTATGCTTTACCATTAAGACTCCTGTGAAAAGGCAACTTTCACTGGTATGTGATAAAAAAAAGCAGCGTTGTTTTTCATGGAACAGCCTTGCCTATTGTTCTGGCAATGTTAGATCAGATAGTGAACCTGCTGAGAAGCACTGAATGGGATTTGTTGGGGCAGCTGCCTCATATTGCTATCCAGGTAAAGGGGAAATTGTAAAATCTGACAAGGTTAAAACATAGAATTCCTAGAAGCAGCCAGCACTAGGAATAAAGTGTAGGTTTCATATGGAGTAGCATTTAGTGATAGAATTAGAGGGAATGGCCTCAAGATGTGCCAGTGGAGGCTCAGGTTGGATATTAGGAAATTTTTTTTCTCTGAGTGGTCAGGTTCTGGAACAGCTGCCCAGGGAGCTGGTTGGGTAAACTTCCCTGGAGGTGTTCAAGAAATGTTTAGATGTTCTCCTAAGGGACATGATTTAATGGTAAAATACTGGTGGACAGTTGGACTAGATGATCAAGGAGGTCTTCTCCTTGTTGATTCTATCATTCTGTGATTAATTCTATTTTTATTGATAAGTCAAGTACTCAATAGGGTCAAAGTTTTTCTTATTTCAAGGAGTTGGCCTATACTTTTGCTTGAAACAAAACAGTGAAACAGCTATCTCAATTATTTACAGAATGCTAATTTTATGCTTATGTGTTGGCAGAAAAGTAGAATAGCATTAATTAGTCAGAATTATTTTCTAGCACAAACATGTTTTCTCCCTTTGGCTAGGACTATATTAGTAAAGAAAACATCCAGGCCCCTCTCTGGTCCTCTGATAATGCAACACAGTTTGCATCCTTATGGCTAAAGCCTCTCCTGTTCTTTTGCCCTCATCTAAAGAATAAAGTCCTGATTTGTGCTGCCAGTTGGAAACCACTACCGGTTTCTTCTGTTTCACATGCAATACTCAGACACTACCTGGCAGATGCTATTTGGCATGCTTAAAAACTATGGGAGTGAGTGAGCTACCAATTGAACAGTTTCGGTAAAATCCAAATACTGAACACATAATTGCGTGCCAGTGCTTGAGCCCTTGTGTTTTGTATTATAACTGTAGGGAGAGCCTGTTGTAAATGTCATACAACCAGTACGCAGGGCTCATGCTGAAGGAATAGCTAAGTACCTGTGCTGAGCACGGAACTTAATTACTAGTCATCTACATACATAAATAGTGCCATACAATATTTTTAGCTTAAAAGACTGCCCAAACATTGAGATGGGTTACTTAGGAGGTTTGAAAAACCCATTTCTGCAAATGTTTAGGTAGGTTATATATACCTGTTAGGCAGGTATCTATAAAGAATACTTAATCATGCCTCACATTGGGGAGATAGCCATGTTGATCTCTTGCAACCTAATCAGCTTTGTTTAATACTGTGATTTTATAATGCTTCTTTGATGAAAGTTATGGCAAATAAATTACAAATCTCTCTTGTATTAAGTAAACAGTTCCTCTGTTTGTGTGCATTCACTGACATGGACTTACACAATAGTAAAAAACAATTTTTTTTCATCTCAGAAATATTGATGTTACAAAAGATTCCTTTGTGTACTTTGATACTGAGATTTAGTCTGTATCTAGAAACTCATCTGTAGTTATGGATGTAGAGTACATTTTAAGAACTAAAAAATAAAATTAGAAATACATGTGCACATTTTTTCTTTGATGGTTAAAGAATACTCAGAGACATTTCTTGTTTACTCAAAATTCTTATAGCAATAAAAGAAAAAGCCACATAAACATTTGATTTCCTAAATAACTAAATATAAAAATTTCTTATCCATACATGGAAATCCCTTGATGTTAATCTCTTCTCCTAATTTCTTGTAGTCCCTTTCCCCCAGGAGCATTCACATAGTATTGTCTCAGGATACACAATGCTAAGAATTTAAGAAGTGTTTCTCTCTTCTGTAAAAATATTAGTATTTCAGGCTGTCACTAATATGAAATACATTTACAATTAGTACATAGAATGAGTATTTTTTTGCTAAAAATAAGAGCTATCATGAATTATGTCTTATGGAGGCATCATTTGAAAACTCAGTTGTAGATTCAAATAAAAACAAAGAATCCTTGGAATCCTACGTACCAAAATCATAGCAGAAATCATGAACATTCATTTTTGTGTTAAATATCTGACACATTTTCTTGCAGTTTTTCTTTAGTGAGCATGAAAAGTTAGAAGCTTATCAGGTGGCGTTTAGTGTTTATAATACATTTGTTTGGACAGATGTGCTTGTAAAATTAACAAACCATCTGAGTTATTAACATAGTTCAAATAAAGCTTGTTTTATCTGTGAGAAGGAGACTGATTCTTTCTTCTTCAGACTTCCTAGAAGACAGACATTATTATTACAATTTATTGGGTGACACTGTTTTGTGTGGATTGTGATTGCTGGTTCTCCTTGCTTTTTTTTTTTTTCCTTGATATGTTTATTTATAGAGGAGTTATGAGACTGTGATTGAAGGTGGTAAAAATGGTCCCCTTGGGCTTGAAAAGTGACTGACCCCAATCAGCAGGGCTTGTTGTCAATGATGCTGGCATCTATTCACGAGTGAGTGGAAAGTAGTTTCCTGTCAAGTTTAGTTAGGATGTTTTGTTATTTTTTCTTTTTTTTTCTTCCTTTTTTTTTTTTTTCTTTAATCCAATGTCTTTGTTATTATGTACAGTGTGAGTCCTGTGCTGCCTTACAGATACAAAGAAGAAAGCCTACTTTTAAATAGGGATACCATTATAGCTAAATTTTGGTTCAATGGAGTTGCCAGTTAAGAACTTTCTATGGATGGTGAGGACAGATTTCTCCAACAGTGAGTCCTGTCAGGGACCTTTAAAAAGTACAGACTTATGATTGTGTTTCCCATCACAGTCCAGTCTCCTTTATCTTCTGCCTTTGCTGTTTGAAGCTAACTGTGATTGTGTCTTTGCACAATATGTTGTACAGATGATATCTGAGGCTACGAAGGTGAAAGAGAGAGTAGAGATGTGTCTGATGATGGCAGTTCGATGAAGTACAGAACATGCCTTTGAAGGATATTTTTTGATTCTTAAGTGAAATAGCCAAGGGGGAAAAAAAAAAAGTGCAGTTTTCCATGCTGGACATTTATTTACTTTATGATTAATAAAAGTAAATGTGTGATTTTGTATGGCTTTTTGTTTGTTTGTTTTTAATTTGTTGAATATATTTACAAAAAAAAAAAAAAAAATTGTTGAAGGGATTGGATCCATGTTTGACAAGACGTTATTACCCCTCTCCAGGAGTGACTTCTAATTTCCTTTCAACATTTCTTCTGTAAAAAGTCCATTTTCCTTTGCAATATTTTTCTCAGTATGATGGTCTGGCACTGACCCTTTACTTTTGATAGAACCAAGCAGATACAGTTTTCAAGTAGCCATTTTATTTCTTGTTGTTGCTTGCTATTGTTCCTTTTATTGTTCCCGTGGTGAATGACTTTAACTCATGTCATTTTCCCCCTCTAACTTCTACTGTAGAAGAAAAAAAAAAGAAAAAAGGGAAGGAAATTACTGGAGGAGAATGACATTTTTCACACTTTTTTGATGGTCAGAGAATTTATTAGAGTGCTCTTCTTGACAGGATGGTTTCAATTGCAATTCAAGATTTGTTTCAGATCTGAGTGAGAGCCTAGATCTGACATGGTGGACAAAGGTGGCTTTGTTTAAAATCTTCTCCCATAAGGTATGGTATTAGTTTCCTCTTTTGGAAGATTGCTGCTGGTTTTGGTTATTAAAGTGTTCTGAGACAAACAGGATGTTATTGTAGAAGTGACAAATGTTATTACTAGCAAAAGAGTTTAATTAGATACCACCTTGCTCATACTGAGAGGGGCAAGGTCTGAAGTGGTTGCAATATAAGTTTTTTTCAGGATTTTTGGCCCATTTTTACTAGGATTTTTTTCTGCCTTAGAAAATGCCAGAACACTACCACATGCCAGAGGATTGCTTTTGTTTCCTGCACATCCAGAAGCAACTGTTTCTCTCTCTCTTCGTTTGCTACCTTTTGACACGCTTACAGTGAGGAATGATTGAATATCTGATTAACATCACGTAAGAAGCATTTTTGCCCAGTTTTCTGACGAGATGCTGAACCAGTCCAAATCCCTTGAGTCTTATGCAGGAGGTAATCCCACGATCCAATGTCAGCATAATCCCCCCAAGACAGCTTAAATATTTGTAGTTCTTTCTTAAATCAAGAAATCCCTTGAGGTTTATACCAATCCCAATTTAAAAAATGACTTGACCTGAAAACCCTGGAGGAATGTTTGAAAGAGGTTGTCTTGCCTCTGGCTTCTTGGCCAACTTGCTCTAATAAGACATGAATAAGATATACAAGGTCCTAATTTATAATATGATATGAAAATTATACATCCAGTGAAAGGCTAGGGGGAAAAAATAAGGGATGGCAATGGTGATAGAGACAGCATTTATTGTGATTACTAGAAGGGGCCCTCAGTGGGCTGGGATTATTGTACTTTAAGTGAAATTGATTTTGTTCATGATTTGATTTTAATCTAGTTTAGATGAATCAAATTCTACAAGGAACAGATATTTAATTTAGTACATTAGGATGAAAAGGACATCAGTTCAGAGAAGTTTAATGCGTATGATGTGATAAAAGCAGTATCTGATTATGAGAGGGTTTTTTTTTAATAATAATTCCTTGTTATTTCAGTATTTCTTGAATATATTTTTTCTCTGCATAATGTTTTTATTAAATCCAGCCAAGATTCTAGTCTCTTTAATGATATTTAGGCTGATTGCCTGAGCTAAAACAATAGTAATAAAAAAAAATTGGAGGAGGAAAGGGAAGAAGACAGAATTCCAGACTTACACACTGATTTTTGCTAGATATCTGCAGTTGGAACAAACAGAAGATCCTCGCTTGCCTCCTGGGTACTTGCTGCAGGCAAACTCCTTTGCAGAACAAGTCATAGCTGTCTTGTTACAGACTGCAGTTGTAAACAGAAAGTCTGTAGAAACCAATCTCCTGCAATTTTCCAGTCTACTGTTTTCTAATCTAGGGGAGTTGGAATGCTTTGCAATTTGGAAGTTGGTTGCTGTTGAAGAGAGGTCTCCTACACTTCAACAGTCAGTACCAGATGGATCTGTTTTCTTAGCTTAACACCAGAGTTTCTGATAGCCATCCGTGCAGAGAATGCAGACAAAAGAAAGTTCAGATAGTGTATCTGAAAAAGAAACTCAACTTTCTTTTTCTTATACAATAATTTATGTGAAAAATTTCCTTCTTTCTCTCTTACTTGGCATCCAATTCAGAGGGTTCTTGTAGGGTAAGAAGGAAATACTCTTGATCCTCTGGCTTCCTTACACTTTCTTAGCACATTTCTTTAGGTTGTTACAGATAAATCAGAGTTTTCTCGTTGAGAAACGTTTTCTGTTTAGATGTCTAATATCTAATCTTTTATGTGCTTGGGGAAAAGTTAGTTGTGGTGGAAGGGACTTTTGATTATAATCCAGATTCACAAAGATCTGCATGTGTCACGGTCATCTGCATGGGAAAATAAGGAAAACAAATAACGAAGGAGAAATCTTACATCCTAGATGCAGGGCAGGACTTGGCAGAAAAGCATTTTAATACATCAGTCTGGAAACACTTGATTATATGTCACCTAGCTGTGCTTGCTTGTCTTAAAACAAATTAGAAGTGCTTTTGCCCTCTTTCAAAAAAAAAAATGTTTAAGATTTTTCATTTGCTGAAGTGCTTCACAGAAAAAAAAAAAAAAAGCAACAACAAGAAGAACAAAAAAAGAAGAAAAAAAAAAAAGAAAAAAGAAAAACAGAAAGCAACTGTATAGATTTCACAGACTGTCCAGAGGACGGGACCTTCCCTTTCAGTGCTTAAATCTAATTGTATCTATCTTAGGCTAAAATGCATCCTTCTTTAACTTCCCCTTCTGTGTTACTGGGGGAACTGTGGATAATTGTCAGATGCCTCCTGTTTGGAGGCAGAATATACCGTGCAGGAATCTCTAGAAAGGAGTTCACATTTATGTAAATGAAATTAAGATTTTCAAGAAGTGCATGCAGTCTGTAAGGAAAGCATTGGGTGTCCCTCCTTACTACACTGTTTCTAAGCTAGTGCCTATTAGCTATTGCTGTGGTCCCAGCACTGTGGTCACTGCAGTTCACTATCAGAGGCTAAGAGGTACTGTAAGAGGCATTTGAAGGACAGTGTGGTCTGGCATGATAGAGAGACAGTTTCCCTTTCTGGTTTGTAGGATAGGTTCTTTTTTTGAATATCCAGTAAATAGCAATCCCTGCAAGTCTGATGAATCAGCACAAGTAGAAGTTCTATATTTTATTATCTTATACACATACTGTGCCAATGAGTAGGTGTATTGTTTCTTTCTATCCTTAAATGCATACTTGCTGTAAGCAACAACTGTAATGTGAGCATGCTATTTTAAAGCATTGAAAGCATATACATTTTTTTTTTCTGTTGTTGATCAGTTGGCATGGGCAAATAAGACTACATTTTTTTGGATCACATGAATTTCACATGGTATTCGAATGAAGGAGTGTTAGATATGGTAAGGGACAGAGCACTGAGTTTAGTTCATGTTGTATCAAAAATCTTGGACTTCTACCACCTGCAACAACTATAGTTTCACTCCATCTCTTTCTTTTGCCTTGTAATGCTGGGAGTAATGAGAATTTTGTTGTCATTACTGACTGTAAGTCCTGCACTGAGATTACATCTGTTCATTTAGCTAGAGATTTTCAGGGACTTGCAAAAATTGATTTCCAAACTTTGGTCCCTCCATTTTGTGGTTTCAACTCAACGAGCAGTCTTCAGTAAAAAAAGATTGCACTCTTACATTTATCTAAAAACAAACAAACAAACAAACAAAAAACCTAGAACATTTAAAGCTAGAGAATCATATTTTCTTTACATGGAAATGCATTTCTAATTTGCTGAATGCTTTAAAGCAATGTGTTTTATATTGAAATGCTAACCAGTATTTCTTTAAGAAGAGAAGCGTAGAAGGGAACAAAATAAACACTCAAATCTGGACATTGCATTGATTAAATAAACTAATCTATTGTAATTAAAAGCTTGAGTATATTCTTATTTTTATAGTATTGTATTTCCTCGCTCATGCAGGGCTTTAAACTGCTTAAAACCATGAAAGGCTATATTCAATGTCACAGATGCATGCAGGAGAATGCAAACGGCATGACATGTACTTGTCAGTGTCAGCTGAGAAACGAATTGGCATGGATTGTTCAGTGGAACAATAAAAGAGGTGGTGTCTCTGGGACAATAGCTTTAGCTGGCAGAGCAGATGGACTGTAGACTGGGAGATCTAACTAATCCTCTGTCAGAACAATGAACAAGAGTTTACACTTTAGTTGGCTACACTATAGTGAAGTAAAACAGAAATGTGTGTGTATCAGTAATTCTGAGTGAGATCCATCAAGTGCAATAATTTTGCCTGCAAAGACTGCTTGAAATTTTAAAGAACTTGTGAGTGTATCAGCATAGATATTCACAGGAAATCCAGAAAATTTACCTCTGTGAACAAGCTCTTGAATCTGAAGTGATAACACAATTTTTGAATAAGGAATTTTCCACTAAAAGTTCCTTATAACTTCTCTACATTCAAATTGTCTGACATTCTCCTTTACCAACGTCTGCCTAGGCTCAAATTTTGGAATATATCTGGAGAACAGTGAAACACAAAATACACTGTTACACCCTTATCTGCATAATAATAATAATAATAATAATAATAATAAAAGTTTCTCTGTTTATTGGAAGAAAATTAGTCTCTCTGCATTTTAGAAAATGAGGTTGGAACTGGTAAGAATGTATCTTTTGCTCATTCTTTGGGTGAAGCGCCCACATTCAGTCCACTCACAAGCACTGCAAAATAACTCAATTTGCCCTGGCTTGGTAAGAGCATTTGGCAGCTAAGGTCTATGATTTGTGTCTGAATTGAGCTTGTTTTGTGTCTCAGAAATCAGTGATGTGATCTGACTGCAGATGAATCAACCGTAAATGGAAATACCCATGTATACCAGGGTGAGCAGCCCTTTTCTTGCTCTATGGTCCTTGCTCTTTGTCTGCATAGGGAGGTTCTCTTCGTTGTTTTCTTTATTTGTCCACTTGATGTCTAAACAGAACTGAGAATTAAAGTCCAGTTTGGTTGCAGTGAGGTGAGGAACAGGCATAGAATATGAAACAGGAGCAAGAAGTAAGAGATGGAAGGATCCACCTGAGGGGCAGAGGGTGGCACGTGAGTGCTGCTGCAGCTAGGTAGAGATGTGAGCATTGGAAGTAATAGCAAAGATGATAAATGATATTGGCAAGATAAAAAGGGCATATGAAACTGGGAAAGCTGTGGCAGAGACTGAAGAAGAACAGTAGCCGAGGAAAATGTAGGAAATTGATGAGAAATAAAAACATGTAGTTGGAGAGAGATGGAGAATATTAATGAGGGCTTTCTGGAAGTTTAGATACTTAATTCTGTGGGGTCTGTAGAGTCAGTCAGATACCTACAGTGAGAAATTCAAATCAACTGTCTGTGCTAGACGTATGAATTCACCCTCTTCATTATCTGGAAAGGGAATTTAGAAAAGAGTGACAAGTGACTTAAACAAAGTTTTCATTTATGTTAAGGCTTGCTCACTGCACGATTCTTCTGATCTCTGTGACAACCTGCAATGCTCAAATTCTGATGTACAGGATTCCCCACACTCATTATTGCAGCCAAGACCAGTGGGGATTCTGTTCTGGGCATGTGGGAGGCTTCACAGCCCCAGCCACAGAAAAAGCAGGACCTGGAGCTCTGAAGTTTATTTCACAATTCTATATTTTGGTTTCAGCAGGTGCACATCAAATTTCCTTCATACAACATGCCTGGCAATGCTACTCTACTGCACAGTGATGTTGTGTGGATAATTGTGATATTTCGAAGAAACAACAAAGCTATAATGGGAGAAGCAAGAACCCTTCAAGAGTTATTTTCATTTTTAGTCATGATAGGAACAACACACTAGTAGATAGGGATGGGGATCATAATATGCCCTGCATAATCCATGATGAGATGGTTTTGGATCTGCTCTGAAAGCTAGATGCTCACAAATCCATGGGGTTGGATGGATTGCACCCTAGAGTGCTGAGGGAATTCGGGATGTGGTTGCCAAGCCACACTCCATCATTCTTAGTCCTGGCTATCTGGGGATGTCCCGCTGGACTGGAGACTGGCAAACGTGACATCCATCTTCAAAAAGGGCTGGAAAGATGATCCTGGTAACTACAGACCTATCAGTCTCACCTTCGTGCCGGGGACGGTTATGGAACGGATAATCTCAGGAGACATCATGGACCAGTTAAAGGTCAACCAGGGGATCAGGCTCAGTCAGCATGGGTTTATGAATGATAGATCCTGCTTGACAAACCTGATTTCATTCGATGACAAGGTGACCCTCTTAGTGGATGAGGGTAAGGCTGTTGATGTGGTCTACCTAGACTTCAGTAAAGCCTTTGACACTGTCCCCCACAACATCCTCATGAAGAAGCTGACTGCCCACAGTTTGGGTGGGTGTACACTCCTCTGGGTGAAACACTGGCTGGATTGCCAGGCCCAAAGATTTGTGGCTAGTGGAGTTAAATCCAATTGGTGACTGGTCATGAGCGGTGTCCCCCAGGGCTCAGTACTGGGGGCCACCCCTATTCAACATCATTATCAGAGATCTCGATAAGGGGATTGAGTGCATCCTCAGTAAGTTTGCAGACAACACCAAGTAGAGAGGGAGTGTTGATCTGCCTGAGGGGAGAAAGGCACTACAGAGGAACCTGGACAGAATGGATCGAAGGTTAACTGTATGAGTTTCAATAGGCCCAAGTGTTGGGTTCTGCATTTTGGTCACAACAACTCCAGGCGACCCTACAGGCTTGGGGAGGAGTGGCTGGAAAGCTGTCTGATGGAAAATTAACTTGGTCTACTGATGGACAGTCAGCTGAATATGAGCCAGCAGTGTGCCCAGGTGGCCAAGAAGGCCAGCAGCATCCTGGCTTGTATCAGAAATGGTGTGGTAAGCAGGACTAGGGAAGTAATTCTGCCGCTGTACTCAGCATTGATGAGGCTTCACCTCGAGTACTGTGATCAGTTTTGGGCACCTCAGTACAGAAAGGACATTGGGGTGCTGGAGCAGGTCCAAAGAAGGACAGCGAGGTTTGTGAAGGGCTTGGAGAATAAGCCCTACAAGTAGTGACTGAAGAAGCTCTGGTATGCTTAGGTTGTGGTTGGACTCAATGATCTTTGTCTTTTCCAACCTGAGCAATTCTATGATTCTATGAACATGCTGGAAAGAGTGTACGGTGCATTTACTGAATACTAAATATGAAGTATACAAGAACTGCTATTTTACAAGCAATGTCTAATCTATGCAATCAATGAGAAGAAATAGCTAATGTCGTCTGACAGTATAGATAAAGGAAAAGAAAACACAGCAGTTGTTGTTTTGGCATTCCCTAATTTCTGGTAACCTGATTTCATGGTGTTAATGTTCTGTTGTATTATTTCAGCAGTACAGCTTTCCCCAGTGTTCAGGCTACCTACTCACTCTCTTTATTTATTGAGTTTTTCTTGGAGAAAAAAAGAAGCAAAAAAAAAAAAAAAAAAAAAAAAAAAAAACTATCAAAAAATTGCGTGCTTGCTGGGAAGGAGTTAAATAACACAAGCCTTTCAAGCCTTTTTTTTCTACTTTGTTAATCTGGACACAGTGTTAGATTCAGAATTGCCTACAAGGTTATCTACCCTGTTAAAGCTCAGAAGAATTTTCAATGATGCTCATTTGTAGTAATACCTGTTGGGGGAAAGAAAGAGCTTGTGCAATTACAACATCTCTTATAGCCATTGCTTATCAGTGTCTGCCTCTGAGTCAGGAAGCCTTTTCTGGCTTGAGCAGCACAGTGAAGAATGGCTCCACTGCCAGCAAAATGGAAACTCAAAACAAGATTGAGTTTAAATCCACAGCTGGGACTTGAACACTTGGCACCAGAGATCATAAGGTCATTGCCGTAAGACAGAGAACATTCATGCATAGTGTGTAAGAAACACATCGTTTTGCCAATTCTCACTGCAGATTTTCACTGGCTTGTGTATACTGTCCAATAGATTCCCATCTTCCTAACCTGCTGAAAACAAACAAACCAAATCTGCGTGAATTTTTTCCCTTTTCTATGGCCAGACAAAAGTATTTAACTGCAGTTATTTCATTATTGGAGTTGTTGCTTCCAACAAAATAGTACAAAATAGATTTTAATATGCTTTTGACAAAAGATACACGGTGTCCTATGATATATGATTAAATTGCTCAGGATATCAAAGCTCACATAACTGAAGATGATTTTTCTGTTGTTGTTGTTGTTTTGCTTTGTTTTCTTTTCTAAAACATTGTTTGGAGTTGGTGTGTCTTTTAATGTTTTGCATATTCAGCAATACATAACCACTGAAGTTAGTAAAAACTTAAATTCAGAAAAATAAACACAGATTGTTTACAAAAGTAAGACTTTATTAATAAATAGATGGAATATCACATATTTTTATTTCTCTATTTATTCAACATTAGGTATGTTAGCTTGCACAGTTCTTGGTAAATTCAGATGGGCAAAAGGGAAAGTGCTTCTTTGTAAAAAGCCAGTGTGACCTCTGGAACTAGAGTACATATTAATCTTACAGCCAATAAACTTGCCTGAAAAGTACATAAAATGCAATTTAATAGAATCAGAGGTAATTGTTTCTTGCTGTGAAAGAAAGATGAAAGATTCATTGAGATAGAAAGCAGAAATCAGCCTGGTTTCAAGGACTTAGGGTAAAACTTGATACTGTACACAAGAAAATAGGCACAGAGACAGATTTGGGAACCCGTGGAGGACTGAATCTTCAGGAATTCCAGTGCATGCAAGAATTTTTAAATGAGAAATAAAAGCATTGATTTGTCATTCTTTAAATATTTTTTTTGTAAATTTTGCAATTACTAATGTAGTAGTCTCCTACATATTTAATATGTTTTGTCTTTCCCCTAATAAATATGACAAATTTGTCAGAGATTAGATGTATTTTCAGCTATACTTTTAGACAGCAGAGGGTCCTCACAAGGGAGAGCTTCTGAATTCCCTAAGCTTTGAAAAACAGAGCTCAAGCAGGATAATTGAAGTGCCAGACATAAAGCCATATTAAACTGGGTTTCGAAGATTAAGCTGCTCGCAGACATCCATGCACTGTATAAAAACTAACAAGCCAAGCAACTGGTATTCTGAATTTTGCTTCCAAATAACATGACTGATTGTTTTATTTATGGTAAATGACGTAAAACTGAGAGCAAATAATACAAATAATGTACAGCAAAGACTGCCTCAATATCTGAAGAAAAACATCAGAGCTACAAAAGGTAGAGTTGAAACTTCTAGCATTTGACTTAAATAGTCCTTATCATTGTGAACTAATGGACAAAGAACTTCAAATTTAATAACCTAATGATTTGGAAAAAAATAAAAAATCCGTCTAAACTGGATGAAAACTAAACACCATCTACAATTTGCTGAGTCAAAACTTAATAAATAAATAAACAAATAAATATATATATATATATATTTGCTTTTAAATTTTAAATGTGTTTTAATGTGCATAGTGTTTTGGATTTGAACAGGTTCCCCGAAGTTGCTCAGTGAAGCTAGTATTCTTGACAATCCAGCAACTTCTGTTTAGTGATCAGCCGCTTTGGGTTTCAAAGCAGCTGATCACTAAACAGAAGTTTAATTTGGGGTTTTTCAGATCTGTGGCTCTGGTAGGAATTGCAATTTTTGAGGTTGTCCTCCTTGCAGAATGAGAGATAAATACAGAGAGAATTGGACCACTCAGCGCTTTTGGTCTCCAGGCATCCTCACAAAGCACCCCTGGCATGACTAACAGCCCTGATGGGAGTGCTTAAAACTCCCGTTCACATTTATCAGCAGTTCATCAATTGCAGCAAGCATGAACCCAAATATTTTTTAGTGTCAGTGAACACACAGTCAGAGGAGCTTCGCAGGGAAACTGAATAGAACTTGCAGTAATAAGGAAAAAGTCACTTTTCTGTCATTTTGTTTATTTATTTATTTATTTATTTATTTTGTGTAGTCTTCTTAACCTGCCTTAACAAAGCTTCCCATCAAATCCCAGATTTTTCAAGGTGTTGACAGTTTACAGGCCGGTTCAGCCTGGTTCTGTGACTAGTGGGGTGGAGGGAATTAGCAAAATCCACACCTCTGGAAAAGGGAAACAGGGGATCCCAAAATAATTGAAAAAAACAGGGGCAATGACCTGAGGAGAAAGAAACTGATTTACTAAATATGGTATTGGAATGCAAGATAACACACTATAATACAATAAAATTAGAATCAAAGCTCATAAATCAAATACAATGAGAGTGTCTGAAAAGTGGATAGTCCTCACCATAACATTGAGGTGAGATGCTTACTCTTGTTGAGTAGCAGGGAGGAGAGCCTGGTGAAGAAGAGCACATCAGGTGACTTTGCCAGGGGTTGTATCTCCTCTCTGACTGCAACGCTCCCTGCGTCATGTAGTTCTGTTCCGGACAGGTGCCCAGAACTGGAGCATTAACACTTTAACTCCCAGTGCACTACATGATGTTATGATGTGGAATACCGATAACAAAAAATCGTAAAACCATGACATTCCACCCATTATTCTACATCGCTACATCATGCTTAATATATACAAACAAACTATAATTACTAAACATTAAACACACACATATACATATACATTTAATTACTGACTGCACTCCCCCAATATCAAATTCCCTTGTGGTACACATTGAACATCCCCATTTTTAACTCACCAAGTGGACCCAGGTTCTTGGACAAAAACAATTCCACAGTGAGGTTTGCCCTTCCCAGAGTTGGAAAGACCCAAACCGTTTTTCCTAGCATGTTCTTTACATGTACTACAGGGACCTTATCTCCCTTGACAGTATGCAGGAGCTGGCAGAACCATCGCAACTGATAGATTCTCAAGTGTTGACCAACCAGGTGGCTTCTGCCAAATGCTTCTCCCAGTGCTTAAATGTTCTGCCACCCATTGCTTTCAACATGGTTTTTAGCAACCCATTGTAGCGTTCAATTTTACCAGAGGCTGGTGCATGATAGGAAATAGGGTAAATCCACTCAGTGCCATGATCTTTGGCCCAAGTATTTACAAGAGAATTTTTGAAATGAGTCCCATTATCTGACTCAATTCTTTCTGGAGTACCATGTTGCCACAGGACTTGTTTCTCAAGGCCCGTGTTTTGGGTGGTAGCATGGACTACTGCGTATGTTTCAAGCCACTCAGTGGTTCACAGAATCACAGAATCACAGAATCACCCGGGTTGGAAGGGACCTCAAGGATCATGTAGTTCCAACCCCCCTGCCTAGCAGGGCCACCAAACATACACCTGTGTATGTATATGGTGGTTGCCTCCACCATAGTAAGCACATAACACCACCGCGAGATCGTGGCAAGGTGATATAATCAACCTGCCACACCTCCACATATTTATACTTTTGTCATTGCCCTTCCTCCCAGAGAGGTTTCATCCTCTTGGATTGTTTAATTATGGCACATGTTTCACAATCATGAATAATCTGTGCAACAGTGTCCATAGTTAAGTCCATCCCTTGGTCTCTAGCCCATTTGTATGTCGCGTCTCTTCCTTGACGGCCCGAGGCTTCACGGGGCCACTGAGGTAGAAATAATTCACTCTTGTATTGCCAGTCCAGGTCTATTTGAGCCACCTTAACTCTGGCAGCTCAATCTACCTGATGGTTATTTTGCTGTTCTTCAGTAGCCCGACTCTTCAGCACGTGAGCATCTACATGGCGCACCTTTACAACCATATTCTTTATTTGGGCACCAATATCTTTCCACAGTTCAGCAGCCCAAATAGGTTTACCCCTTCTTTGCCAGTTGTTTTGATCCCACTGCTGTAACCACCCCCATAAGGCATTTGCTACCATCCATGAGTAAGTATAAAGATAAAGCATTGGCAACCTCTCCTGTTCAGCAACATCTAAGGCCAGTTGGACAGCCTTTACCTCTGCAAATTGGCTTGATTCTCCTTTCCCTTCAGTGGCCTCTGAAGCTTGTTGTGTGGGGCTCCACACAGCAGCTTTCCATCGGTGATGCTTCCCCACGATATGACATGATCCATCTGTGAACAAGACGTATTTCTTTTCATTTTCTGGTAGTTCACTGTATGGTGGGGCCTCTTTAGCTTGCAATACCTCCTCTGCTGGTGATGTTCCAAACTTTTAACCTTCAGGCCAGTCCATGATCACCTCTAAGATTCCTGGATGACTGAGGTTCCCCATCTGAGCTCGTTGTGTAATCAGTGCAATCCACTTGCTCCAAGTGGCATCAAAAGCACGATGGGTAGAGGGAATCTTTCCTTTAAACATCCAGTTCAGCACTGGCAGTTGAGGTGCTAGGAGGAGCTGCTTTTCAGTACCAACTACTTCGGAAGCAGCCCAAACCCCCTCATACACAGTTCAGATCTCCTTTTCATTTGGAGTGTAGCACTTTTCAGACCCCCTGTACACTGCACTCCAGAATCCCTGGGGTCAGTCTCAGGTCCCTCCTGAGGCTCTTTGCCACAAACTCCAAGTGAGACCTTTCTCTCCAGAATCAGTGTAGAGAATGTTCTTTACATCCTGTACCGTCCATACTGGCCCCAGCGCCAAAGCACGGGCTATCTCCTGCTTAATCTGCTTAAATGCCTGCTGCTGCTCGGGACCCCACACAAAATTATACTTCTTCCAAGTCACCTGATAGAGGGGGCTTACAATGAGGCTGTAGTTTGAAACATGCATTCTCCGAAAACCCACTGCACCCAGAAAAGATTGTGTCTCTCTCTTATTAATGGGAGGAGACATGGCAGTGATTTTGTTGATCACATCTGTCGGGATGTGATGACGGCCATCTTGCCACTTTATGCCTAGGAACTGAATTTCCTGGGCAGGTCCTTTCACTTTGCTTTGCTTAATAGCGAAACCAGCATGCAGAAGGATCTGGATTATTTGCTCTCCTTTCTCAGAAACTTCCTTTGCTGTGCTCCCCACACAGTAATGTGATCAATGTACTTTAAGTGCTCAGGAACTCCACCCTGTTCCAGTGTAGATTGGATCATCCCATGGCAAATGGTTGGGCTGCGTTTCCACCCCTGGGGCAAACAATTTCAGGTATATTGAATGCCTCTTCAGATGAAAGCAAATTGTGGCCTAGATTCTTTGGCCAAAGGAATGGAGAAAAAGGCACTAGCAATGTTACTGGTGGCATACCTCTTGGCTGCTTTTGACTCCAGTTCATACTGGAGTTCTAGCATATCCGGTACAGCAGCACTCAGTGGGGGTATGACTTCATTCAGGCCATGGTAGTCCACCGTCAACCCCTATTCTCCACTGGCTTTACTCATCGGCCATATGGCACTACTAAAAGGTGAGTGAGTTTTGCTCATCACTCCCTGACTTTATAGTTGACAAATGGAGAGCTAGTTATGAATGAAAGGATTCTAGTTATTAATGGAGAGCAAAGAATCCCTGTTGGTGCGGTACTATAGTCTGTGCACCATTTTTGTAGCAATCCGTACCTGTTGCCTTTTCACTCATAGCAACCCCACCACAAACAGATCTTCTGACAGACCAGGCAAAACAGACAACTGCTTAACATCATCTGTGTCTATAGCAGCTATTCCAAAGGCCCATCGATATCCTTTGGAATCCTAAATATCCACTTTTGAGGAAATCAATACCAAGTATACATGGAACCCCTAGGCTGGTCTCAATAGGGTGCTTTTGCCTGTCTTTACCAGTGAGGCTTATCTCAGCCTCCAACACAGTCAGCTCTTGGGAACCCCCAGTCACCCCATGAATATAAATTAGTTCTGTCCATTGGTGACTCCAGGGCATTAGAGTGCACTGTGCACCAGTGTCCACGAGGGCCTTATATTTCTGTGGTTCTGATGTGCCAGGCCATCTAATCCACACAGTCCAATAAACTCTGTTTTCCCTTTCCCCCCACCGGCTGAGGGCAGCGCCCCTCTATTTGTTATCTCCATTTTTCCTACAGCTATTGCTGTGTCCCGCAGCAACTGGAGCAATCACCTTTTTGGAGAAGTTCACCTTGGTGGTTAATTTGTCTTGTAATTCTTTTACCTGTGCTTGAAGTGCAGGAGTAGGTTGTTTATGCCACTTCTTCATATCTTCATATGGTCACGTAGGTAATGCCACAAGGCAGAATGTGACATAGTCTTATTGTTGTCACTTGCTCAAGCAAGAGGACATCTTCTTTTGATAGCTGAGACATTGGATGACACTGGCTGGGAGGAAACCAAGTTGATCAGCCTCTCCAGTAGGCTGTTTTGGGAATTCTGGTCCCCATTGAATGTATCTGTTACCACCATGGATCCATCAGCATTAGGCACTGTTGACAGTTTGTCTATTATATCTTCTTGTTTGCTCTCCATTCTGTTCAGCTTTTCAGCTACCTTTACAATGGCTGAAACACTTAAAAGTAACTCAAAGTCTTGAAGTTTATTAATCAGTTCATTTATAAGGGGTCTTCTTTCTCCTCTGCCATACATTGCTGCAAATGTACTGGCATACCTTTCTGGTGCAGTCTTTGTGAATGTACACCAAATGTTTGGTGTACACCTGGCTCTCTCAGGATCATGCTCTTGGTCTGGCTCATCAGGAGTGAAATCGGGGCTATGTAGCGTCTCCACCACAGCGTATTCTCTCAAATAACGGATGCCTTTTTCCATATTAGTCCATTTCTTTTTCTCAGGCATCAGATCGTCTTTGAAGGGGTATCTTTCTTTTACAGATAACAATATGCGCTTCCAGAGGGTGAAGGCCTGGTTCTGGCATGTACTAATGTCTCTGTCAATGGCTGAGTCCCTAGCAATGCCACCCAGTTGGCGAGCTTCTCTACTATCTAGCCACACACTGTTGGCCCCATTGTCCCAGCATCAAATAACCAAGTAGCAATAGGCTCATTTGGGTGACGTGAGAAGTCTTTTCTCAGACTTCAAATTTCATTCATTTTCAGAGATCGATCAGCAATGGTAACAATATCTTGCTCACCTCTTACTCTTTCAGGACTTCTTGTTGCCCTTGTAGGCATTGGTGACTGTGGTCCTACTGAGTGCCCCTCCCCTTGACTCAGGGGTGCTTCTCCTGGATCTCGGAGCCACTCCTCTGGACCTCTTTCCTCCTCTTTCTTCTGTTCTGAGTCAAGACTCATTTCATTTTCCGTCCTCTTACAGGGGTGACTGAAATCAATTGTGATGTCTCCTGTGGTTGGTCAGGTTGATCAGTTCCGATGCTCTCACCCTCTAGCTCGGCTTGGCGTCTGTCTTGTTTGATTATGAGAGGATTTAGTTCAGATTGGAGGGTGTCTCACTCAGTTTGGAGGCTGTCCCGTTCAGATTGGAGGGTGTCGAGTTTGGATTGGAGGGAGTCTCGCTCGGATTCAAAGGCATCTCATCGAGATTGGAGATTCCTTCTCTCATCTCGGAGATTCTCCCCTTCGGCTTGGAGACTTTCTTTCTCAGCTTGGAGACACTCTTGCCAGGTTTTGAGATTCTCTCTCCTGGCTAGAAGACTCTCTCTCTCAACCCAAATTCTCTGTCTTGCCTTGGAGACTCTCTCTTTGGATTCGGAGACTCTGTTTCTCAACTAGGAGACTCTCTCTGGACCTGGAGATTAACTCTCTCGGCTTGGAGTCTCTCCTGGAAACTCTCCTTGTCAGCCTGGAGACTCTCTCTTTGGGATTGCAGGGAGTTTATCTCGATTTGGAGGGCATCTCTCTCAGACTTGAGGACATTCCTCTCAGATTGGAGGTCTTTTCTCTCAACAAGGAGACTCTCTCGCTCAGCCCGGAGATTCTCCCTCACAGCTCTCAGACACTCTCTCTCAATTTCACAAACTCTCTCCCTTTTTGGGATACTATTGAATAAGGCCCGATAAGCGCTAGCCAGGCCCCAAATCATTTGTGCCTCCTCAGATCTGCCTGAGCCACAACATTCCTGCCTCAAATAAATGTTTAAGCTCTCAAAGTCTTTCAGGTGTTCAGAAGTAAAGTTCCATGACACTAAAGATGTCCATCTCTCTAAAGTCTCTCCCAAGCCTCTCCACACTCCCTGCCACTCAGTATCCTCTGGTTCTGGAGAGGGCTTCCTTGAAATACAATAAATACAAGTACTGACTGAAATGATGAACAGTAAATTCAGGGAGATTAACAATGCGATCAGGTGAGCATTCAAAAACTGCATAAAGGATTCAAAGGAGAGACTGGGAACCTGTTTAAAAATCCCAAGTTCTGTGAAGTTAGCAGCTCCCTCTGCAAACAGGTTTAAAAGAGAAAGTGGAATCATTTTTTTCTCTCTTTACAGAAGCAAGATAGCAGTGCTCTAAGTTTACAAGTATCCCAGAATATTGGCAGTCCGCCTAGACTTTCAAGGTCAAGTTTTCAGTGAGCACCAGTGAAAAAGATAAACTTTCACAATGAAGCTTTCCGAGAGCAGAGAGAGATTCGTTCTAAAAAGCTAAAAAGCAGCTGTTGCCCACATCCTCCACCAAGAATGTCAACGGTTTACAGGCTGGTTCGGCCTGGTTCCGTGACGAGTGGGGTGGAGGGATCCGCAGATCCACGCCTCTGGAAAAAGGGAAACAGGGGACCCCAAAATAATTAAAAATGGCAACAATCTGAAGGAAACAAACTAATGTACTAAGTATATCATCGGAATGCAAAATAACATACTATAATACAATATAATCAGAATTGAAGCTAATAAATCAAATGTAATGTGAGAGAGAATGTCCGAAAGGTGGATAGGCCTCACCACAATGCTGAGGTGAGATCCAGTTGAGCAGTGGGGAGACGGGAGAAGAGCCCATGACAAAGAGCAGATGAAAAAGAGCGCATCAGGTGACCTTGCCAGGAGTTATATCTCCTCTCTGTGACTGCAAAGTCCCCTGGGGAATGTAGTTCTTCTTCTCTTCTGGGCAGGTACCCAGGACTTGATCATTAACAGTTAAACTCCCAGTGCCCCACATGATGTTATGATGTGGAATACCGAAAACCAAAAATTATAAAACCATGACTAATCTGCTTAACAGTTCCCCACCATCCATTCACTTAGATCTGTGTTGCATTACCTGTTGGCAACTGAGAACCTTCTAAATAAATAACTCAGTTTAACCTTTACTTAGCATATTATTTTTACAAAAAAAAAAAAAAAAAAAAAAAAAAAAAAGTTATTTTAAGTCAATGTGAATAACACCCAGCACCCTCCTAAATAAATATTAAAATTAGAAATTTAAACTTGCTTTTACTTGACACTGCATTTACCTTGGCAGAATAAAAATCAGGTTCCTAAAATATAATGGGACAGTAACCATTTAGCACCCACCTCTTAATCATTCATTCCATCTTTCCATCTTTATGTATTAACCACAAAGCTTTCTTTCATTCTGATTTATTTTTATTGTACTTTCTCAGCAGGCTTGCATAATGTTACTTTTTTGTAGCTTCTGCATGCAAAGCACACACACTTGCAGTGATCCAGGCTTTGTTTGCTCCATTTCAGGGGCAAATGAATTTAAAGAGAAGTATCATGATATCTATCCCTCTTCATAGTTTCTTTTATAGCAGGTTGCAAGTTATGTTTGACCACTATTGTATTGCAGTAATAAACTACAATGACAAGAGTACTGATATACAAAGGAATCCATTAACTGTTTGTAGCTGTGATTTTTTTAATCTATTGTATACGCATTTTAGTATACATTGTGCTGAACAAACTGATAGCTCATACATACTACAAACCAGATTCAGATGGCTTCCCTCTTACAGAATAGCTTTGTCTGCCAGAGCTGTTGTGGAATTGTACTGCTGACATTTCAGCCATTGAAAGTGGCCTTTCTTTGCTCTAATTAGGCAGCTGAGACTGTCAGCTTTTTCTATGGAGAGAAATTTCCATGATATTTGTGGTAGTTCCTTCTTCAGGAAGAATTAACTCTGAAAGGCACATCTGAATAGAAAAACTTGTTACTACATGAATGGATCAGATGCAATGTGTCTGAGAGTGTGATGACTAGTGAACTCACACATGGAGTACTCTGTCCAGTTCTGAACTCCTCAGTATAAAAAAGACACAAATATACTGAAGAAAGTCCAACATGCAGCCGCCAAGGCGATCAAGGGACTGAAGCACCTTTCTCTTTGAGGAGAAGCTGGGAGAGAAGGCACAGGAGATTTTATGAATGTCTATAAATACCTGAAGGGACAGTGCAGAGAGGACAGAACCAGACTCTTCACAGTGGTGTCCCCTGCCAGGGCAAGAAGCAATGGGCACCAAGTGGAACACAGGAGGCTCTCTCTGAAAACAGGAATCGCTTCTGTACTGTGTGGATAATGGAGCACTTAGATAGGTTGCCCAGAGAAGTTATGGAGTTTCCTCCTTGGAGATTTCCAAAAGCTGCCTGGACATGGTCCTGAACACCTTACTCTGAACATCCCTGCTTGAGCAATGAGTTAGAGTGGATGAATTCAGAGGTGGTTTCCAGCCTTAATAGTTCTACGGTTCTGTGACTGCTGCTGAAGACACACTGGCACAGGATGGACAGTTGGCTTAGCTCTGCTCAGACACATAGACAGATAGATCCAAGAAATCTTCATCAAAAACAAGTTGTATATATCTTAGGTTTGTTTCTCTGTGAGCATAACAGTCAGAACTATTGTTGGCTGCCCTGTAGAGATTTTCATGATGGCTATCAGGATCTATTCTACATACTGTGATTAGTCATTATATGGAACAGACTCATTTTCAGTGCTTTTTCTGAGTTTTGAGTGAAAAGTTATATTCCTTCTTTGAAGCAGTGCCTCTGTACAACATATGGCAGGATTTGCTAACTCTCAGATTCCAGGGCATATTGAAAATGATACACTGCATGAAGAAGGGAGGTGTTACACTGCTGAATTCCCCAAAATAGAATCATAGAATGTCTTAGGTTGGATGGGATCTTAAAGATCATCTAGTTCCAACTCCCCTACTGTGGGCAGAGTTACCACCCACAAGACCAGGCTGCCCAGGGCTCCATTCAGCCTGACCTTGAATGCCTCCAGAGAGGCGTTCCACAGCATCTCTGGGCAACCTGTTCCAGCACATCATTACCCTTTGAGTGAACAACTTCTACCTCACATCTAAACTAAACCTCCCCTCTTTTAGTTTAAAGTAATTCCTCTTTATCCTATCACTATCTGCCTTTGTAAAAAGTCAGTCTTTCCTATTTAAAAGCTCCCTTCAAGTACTAGAAGGCTGCAGTGAGATACCCTTGGAGCCTTTTCTTCTTTAAGTTAAACAAAACAAACTCCCTCAGCCTTTCTTCAGAAGAGAGGTGCGCTAATCCTTTGATTATTTTCATGGTCCTCCTCTGGATCAGCTCCAACAGTTTCACATCCCTCTTGTTCTGGGGTCCCCAGACCTGGATATGGTGCTCCACATGGGGCCTTACAAGAGCAGAGTATAAGGGACAGACCACTCTCACTCTGCTGGCCACACTTTCTTTGGTGAAATCCAAGAAACAGTTGGCCTTCTGAGTGGCAAGTACACACTGTTGACTCATGTCCTGCTTTTCGTCCACCAGGACCCCCAAGTCATTCACTGCAGGGCTGCTCTCAAGGATTTCTTCTCCCAGTCTGTACACATATCTGTGATCACCCAACTCAAGTGCAATACCTTGCACTTGGCCTTGTTGAACCTCACTAAGTTCTCATGGGCTCTCTTGATGACATCCCTTCATTCCACGGTGTCAACTGCACAACTCAGCTTGGTGTCATCAACTTGATTTTTGGTTCTTCCTGAATGATGGGTGTGTGCCTGGGGCCAGGCTGGGCCACTCAATGGGGAAAAGCCACCACCTTGATGGCATGGAGAAGGGAGTGGGCCATGAGTTGGACATGCCTGGGTTGCACTCTCCTTTGCCTCTCTCTTCTGATCAATGTATCCCTCCTTACTGTTTCTCACACTCCTCGCCAAGTTTAGTTCCACATGCATCTTGGCTTTTCAGATATGCACAACTAGATGGTATCTCTGTATTCTTCCCAGGCCACGCATCCCTGCTTGTACTTGTACTTTTCTTTCTTTTCTCTCAGTTTGACTAGCACATCTTTGTTCAGCCATGCTTGTTTCTTGTCTCTTCTTCTTGATTTCTTCTGCTGGGAGCAGAGAGCTCTTGTGCTCTCAGAAAGATATCCTTAAATTGCTTCCACTTCTGTTCTGTTCTTACGATAACTTGCCAATTGCATTGCATTAGAATCTTCCAGTAGATGGATTCCCTCACTTCAGTAAAACATTCACTCTAAGCTCTCATTAAGTATCAACGAAATGTCACCATCTCCTAGAAGCATGCTCTAAGATTACAATTTGCAGCTGCTTTCTGCTTACTTGCAATGATAATCTGTGATAACTTCACTTTAAACTGATTTTTCTTTCCCTTCTCTACTTCCTCTTCCTCCTTTCTGTCCTCTTTGCTTGTAAGAGTTTAATTCTCACTAGCCTGCCAAAAAAAGTAATTATAATTACTCTAAATATCCAGTGGAGATCAGAGAGAAGAAAACAAATCATTTTTAGAATTCTAGAAAAAAAGATGGCAAACATAACCTGAATGTACTGACAGAATTGGAAGTGTGTGGGCTGGATCACTAATTTTCACTAGGACAGGCTTCATTAAAGAGAAAAATATGGTTAAATTAGACACACTTATGTAATGAAGTACTTGCCTATCTCTGATGAGCACTTCTGATTACCTGTTATTAGAATTCTTGTACACCTAAACTAAATTTGGATGGAAAACTGTCTACACAGCTGTCAATTTCAGAAAGAAGCATTGCATTTGCTTTTCAGTATATAGTCATTTTATTTGACAGTAAGATGCTGGGCATCTTAACTGTAATAATAATGACAGTTTGTGTGGGATCGAACTATACATATACGCAGAAAATACACACTGGATTATATTATATAGATTTCTTGTTCTTTTTGTTAAATTGTGATCTGCTGAACTCCAGTGAGACAACATTAGCAGATTGCAATAGCAACATCCTAAGGAATTTTAAACAGTTTACTGGTCTGTTCACCAAAGTGCTACTGTACTTCATTATACACTAGTTTTATGGTTATTAAGGCATACGTTTAGCACTTTTTATGACCTCTGATGGAAGGTCTGGAATGTAGGTTGGGCAAAAATATCACAGATACACACTTTACATTATTTAGAGTTATGATGATATTTTGACAAAGACTGTATTCTTGCATACTTGGCCTATACCATTAAATAAAAAGAAGAAAAAACCTTTTTTATGTTGCTATTCAAGATACCTTGAGATCGTCAAGCTGAAATTCATATGATTGGATCAGAAATCCTCTGTAGTCAATGAAAAGACACGTTAATGCAAACAGACTCTATTAGACTGAAAATCTTCTTCAGACCTCTCCTTATTTTTAGAGATTACTTTTTTCTCTAATTCTCTTTACTACTGAGTATTTCTAACTGCTCTCTTGTTCTCTGTTTTTTTTTTTTTTTTTTTTTTTTTGTTTGGTTTGGTTTTGTTGTTGTTATTTGTTTGTTTTTCCCCTAATACCTTCCTCTTTCTGGGCTTTTATTTTTTATCTCACTATTAACTTTCGTAGACTTCTATTAATGACTTAAATTGCTGTCTTTTGTCTTCATTCAAATAACTCTTCAAAACTCATTCTTTTTATTGTGCCTTCAGGGAGAACCCTTTGACTTAAGTAAATCTGAAATGCAAATAATATACTTGGCAAATATACAATACATTTAATCACTTTCTTTGGAAAACTGTGGTTTTCCAGCATAGTAGGGTATATTCTTATTTCCCAAGTGTTTTTCCTATATGCCATTTTCTTTGAATTCTCTGCTTTTTCTGTTTATTGTTGTTGATGAGCTTCTGCACCTGGTTTGTTTCCACGAATGATTTCAACTTTTTTTTTTACCCAAAGTTCTTTTATTTCCTTATCTTCACACATGGGGTTAATACCTCTGCATATATAGAAATGAACTGTGTGTTGTGCTTAAAAATGTGCTGATGTACTATGCTGCTTTGCTTTTACCGAGCAATCACATCTTTAAAACCTGAACAAATTTACCTGAACATCTGACTGAGGTCAGAAATAAAATACATGTTAACATTGCATACTAATAAATTGTCTTGTGATTTTTTTTCTGATTTTTGAACATTCATTTTATGTTTCTCCATGTAAGTATAATGAACCTTTGCCATTACCTTCTATGGATATTGCTGAAGACTTCATTAGGAAAATGGTGACAGGTAGATAGGAATGCATTTTAAACCTTTCTGAATATTGAAAAAAAATGAATAAACTAGTTTGAGGTAAAATATTTCTTCTATTCTTTCTGTATGCTTTAAAACATCTGTCAACCTTTCCCTGTCGGTGTCAGGACACAAGTGACATTTGAACAACAATTTTTGTTCACAAGTGGCACATCTAGGCTGTCTCTAAATTTTTTCTTTAAAAACAAGAGCGACTTCTCCTCCTGCCCCCTCACAAAAAGATATTTATCTATCTATATCTGTATCTATCTATCTCTATCTCTATCTCTATCTATATCCATGTCCATGTCCATATCCATATCCATATCTATACACACATATATATATCCAAAACTTTAAACCCCAACAATTCCATAACAATGCCATTTCAAAAGAAACAAACATACAGCTCAAATGCTTCACATGTCATTTTTCTGTTTTAAGCAGAATTATAACATGAATCAAATTTGTTCAGGTTTTAATAAATTTAGTTAGTTTTTCGATGTTGGTTTATAGTTTGTGATACTATCGGAAGAAGCAAGAAACTCTTCTAAATTCCACTAAGCTCATTTGTGCGAACAATACTTAAGTATTAAATGATTTCTTTCTACCGATATTTTGCAACCAAAGTTGAAAGTAATAAATACAGAAACCAAATTCAATCTAGAAACATTTGAAGTGAAAGGCTCAGTTTTTCTTCAGCTGGGTTAGAGCTCAGGGTTAAATACAAAGAGGTTATTATGAATTTGCTTCTTAATAATTGTCATTATCACAAATGAATAGAATAATTGTTATATTTACTTTTTACTTGTGTACTCACATAAAATGGCATGTTATCTCAGGCAACACAGTTGCCTTATTCTAATAAGGCGCACTGAACTTCTACTCCAGCAACATTCTTTTTATCAGATATGTGTAACCGAACACTTATCCATGAAGAAAATATAATGAGAAGAAAAGTAGGGCTGCTTGACATAAAATAATATTAAATGCAAGACACTTGCATGATGTCCTCTTCAAGATCCGAAACTTGTTGGTTATCATTGGTTACATTTCAACAGGAGGTCTGTTTTTTGTTGTTGTTGTTTTGTTTTATTTTTGTTTTTTTTGTTTGTTTTCTTGAGATATGTTTCTCTTTACAGTTGACATCAAGCTTTCACATCAAACCTTCACATGTATAAACAAGATCAAAAGTTTTGAAAAACTTTAAATTCCTCAGTCAGCATCTCTTTTCATGAGCTCAGTCAAAATGCTACTTTACACAGAGAAGTATGGCTGTTTTCCCTGATTCCTTGTAGTTATTTTTTGTAACCATGTGGAAAAAAATTATTAGTGTTACACTCTGAGGAATGGAACAGAATCAGACATTAGGGTAATGGATCTGGTCTGGATCATAAGGTCTGAATGTAGAGGTATGGATTTATAAGGAATAGGCAAAATCTGTGGGATTATAATGGGATTGTAATATTCCACGCTTTTCAATTCTAAACTGGTTGTAGTTTTTTAAATTAAATATCAGTGGATCTTCATCCATAAACCTGCATTTGGGTAGCCTCTGCATAATCAAAGTTAGAGATGTGAGCAGGAAGGGTGCTAGAAGACTGGCAGGAAAGACACTAAAGGACAGGAATCTTTGGGTTAAATTCATACAAATAAATATCAGAAATGCTTGTTTCGTTCCGTTTTATTTTTAGAGATAACCTCAGGATCAGAAAACTAAGAACTTACTGAAAAATCAGTGAACTCTTAGAAAAAATATGATGTTTTCTGAATGTTTTATGGTCTCTTCTGTCATTGAAGAACTGGATTTTCTGCTGGTGTGAGACAGTATGGTTCAATCAACATCATTTAGTGACTAATACTGCTGGCAAAAATGGGATTGCGAGAGTTATATCTATTAAAATTAGGTTTCAGATTGAACTCCCTATCTTTGTTTATTTTATTTTGTCTAAATCTGTTCAAAGACTGTTATTGCTTATTTCTTCCTCATGACCACTTGTTTCACTTGTCTGACCTTAAAAATATTAAGATGACATCAAATTTTAGTGCACAAGACATTGTGATATGTTTTTAAGTGCTGCCTGTTTCTGTTTTACTAACTTGCTCTGTAGATCATCTAACTTCTCTGAGTTGAGCTGAAAGCCTTGTATTAGGAGCTGTAGCTATCAGTGGAAGTAAGTGAGTTGCCACTAGTTACAACTCCTTTTTTTTTTATTTTTGCCCCTTAAGCAGCAGTAGTCAGGAAATGTGGGATAGGATAAAAAAAGTCAAAATAATTGGATCTAAGAAATCTGAACATACAGCAGAGATGTCGAGTTTCTTACAGGTAACTGTAGAATTTGAATAATTTAACCTTTAAAATGTTGTTTATTCTGTTGTGATCAAGAGGAAAAAATGTCACTCCTTTCTTTTGCTGATGCCATTTACAGGGCATGATTACAGATGCCTGGTGTAGGTGCTTGTGTACAAGGAGCCTTCAACTCAGTGAGGAGCCTTGCTGTGCCACGTAAATCATCCAGAGCAATTAAATTTATAAAAAAAAAAAAAAAAAGAAAAAAAAAAAGAAAAAAAAAAAAGAAAAAAAAAAAAAAGAAAAAAGAGAGAGAGTGAGAGAGAGAATCACACTTGAATTTACTTAGTATCATTCTGGGCATTTGGCTAGCGCAACCAGATAAAGGAAATCTTGCATAGACTGAAAATAACTTCTGAATCTATTCACAAAATCATGACAATATTTTTGCTTTGCTAAATAGGAATTTGTGATTGCCCAATCTCCAGAACTCTGAAATAGGTGGCTGCCAAGGCAGGCTGCTATATGGCCCAGCAGTTCCCTGTGGGCTGAGAACTGGGGATGTCCATATAGAGGTTCAAGGATGAGATCTCACTATCACAGCCTGGAGAAGGGGGCACCAGAGCAGTGCCAGATCCAGGCATTGGGAACCTCCCCAGGCATGGATTGAGACACGGCTTCAAGTCAAGGCTAAGCTAGGTGTCAGGCCCAGACCCAAACCAACTGGATGAGGGCAAACCACAGGTAGGGATGTTGATGCAAGTGGTAATACCTACTCTTCATAACGTATTCCGCTGTTACATCCTTTCCTGCATGTGGAGAGGTGCTCACATTGCTGTTAGCCATTTGAAATTGCAGTTACAGGTTACTAAATCAAAAGAAACATTGGGACAATGGGTTCCAGATGCCAGTTTTTCATTTTGCAACCTCTCGAAGTTAGAAAGTTGCTATTCTTATGCTTTTACTTGGGGAGATGAAGCTCAGGCTATCACTGTCACACTGCATATTAGCAGTGCTGTGCGCTGCCTGGTACTAGTAATTGCAGAGCTGGGAAATTTGTTACTACAAAGATCCTTATTCACAGAGTCATTCTCATACGCTCTTTGACAACATAACCACTGGTGAGAAGATGATGGCGTTCTGGTTAGTTTTAATATTCCTATTCTAGGAATGTCAACTGAAATGTTTTCATGGTAATGTGAAAATAAATGAAAGATCATATTCCTACTCAACAACGCTTGAAAAGTCTTAAATCTGTTTTATCCTAGCCATATTTCAGCTGCTTTGAGCTCTGCAGGGGTCAGTTTTATGAACATGTCCAAAACATAATGAGGTAGTAACCATTGAGATGCATGGCCAACAGGTGATACCTACCCAACAGCTACTCAGCCTGTTTAGAGCAACAGTAGAGCCAGGGACATCAGAGATCAAACAGGTTGTTTAATGCAGTCTCTTCCTTTTTAATTCTAATTGTGTATCAGAATCATCCATTTAATAGTGAGTACAAATATTTGTGAACAACATTAGCTCTCTTCCCATGAAAGTTTGCTCATAGGATGGACAAGGAGGAAATGCTTTGTGCACTTTGCTATTTAGGTCAGACCTTATGCACTTTATTACCCTAGTGCCTTCCAGGAAAAAAAAAAAAAAAAAAAAAAAAAAGAGTTGTATTTTCTGGAATGCATTGCTTCACCAAGTCTAGAATATGTTCTATTATATGCTATGCCGCTTCAGATAGTCCATTGAAAATACACTGCTTGCCTTATGAAGCATGGCCTGTAGCATGCCTTAGGGCATGGCACTTGTGGGGCTAAAGTGATAGCTAAGTTACTGTATATGCACTGTATAGTTGCTCATACTTACCTCAACATAAAACAGCACATTTACACATTAGACAAGCACAAAATGGTCCATGTGGAACTACTTTCACTTGAGGCAAAGTTTCCTTGTAGAAGTCAGAAATATATATATATTTTAATTGTGCAAATAAGCAGGAAAGAAAGAAAAGAAAGAAAAGAAAAAAAAAGAAAGAAAAGAAAGAAAATTTGTATTCTTTTTCTGTTTCCAGGGCAGAAGAAGGGACGTTTGCCATTTTTCTCTGATTTTTTTTTTTCTCCTTTTATTTTTTCTTTTTTTTCTTTTTTTTCAGGAATTGGAGAAAGACTAAGATAAAACTTTTCTCAGAGGTGTAACCCAATTTCCATAGAAATATAAAATGCAATGAAGAATATGGGAAAGTTTTTAATGAGCAAATTTACTTTGTGTTTGATTTATGTGGAGCTTTTTGTTCAGATGGGCAAAAGGTGGAAAAAGAAACAGCTGTGTTACGATCTTTGTCTGGGATGAAAAAAGAATATCAGAAAAGATGGATATGCATTTCTCATTTCCTAGGGAACCCCTAGTCATTGGACATATAGGTAGCTGCATATTTGAATATATTCCAAGATTAATCTTCCAGCTTGTGTCACTTGCATTCTACTTCAAACATTGGCATATGCCGAGAGGTAGTTTAGTACAGAAATAATCCCTCTACTATCCAAGTTTGCTGCTCCTGAGATTTTTATTTTTATTTAACTTTTTCACTATTTTAATACCCAGTTATTTTCATTCCAGATTTTGTTTTCCCTGAGGACTTTTCTAGAAGATACTTAATCTAAAATATAGTAAATAGTTTGAATTTTTTGGATTTAGCAATTTAGGTGTAGGTAGGCAGTGATAGTTCTGATAAGACTGTGATTCATGAACAGCAGGCAGTAATTCAAAAACCAAATTCTTGTCCTTTGAGCTTGTAATGCTCTATTACCTAGAGAAGAATAAAATAGAAGTCTCTCCCTGAAGACAATGGAACTACTTCTGAGAATGAAGCCACTGGGTCCCAGGCACCATACTACAGAAGTATGCTGCAAGTAAAACGCTTGCTGAAGTAGCTGAGGATTTTTTTTCTTTTTTTTCTTTCTTTTTTTTTTTTTTTCCTGTGACTACAAAAGCTTTGTCAGTTGCTTTTCAAAGTCTAGCACATTTGTGTTTCATGGAGATCTCAGGACTGCTTCACAAGGGGTGGTCTCTACAGATGCCTGGGCCTGAATAGACAGGGTAATCTGGAAATCAACCTCTCTAGCATGTAGTGCACTGTGTGTTAAGCCCCTATTTTAATTTACAGTCCATAATATAGTTTCTTTGGCAGAGATTCATAAATCTCCATTTCATCTGTACGACGGCTGCATGATAATGGAGCTTTCTCGGGTGCTGCCTCTATCTCCACTAAGCCTGCCTCTTAGGATGTGTGGAATTTAGCAGTAGGAATATCATCCAGTGCCAGTCCTCACAGATGCGTAGCATTATTGAAAATGTGCTGGTGACTCACATTGTTATGCAGGTCCATGGTCATTAAAATTTTATCATATAAACCCTGCTGTCTGCACCGAGGAGGAATTGAGAGCGTTGGCAGAGGACAATCACATATTTTATCAGAATCTTCTGAAAGGGAAAAACCAGAAAGTTAAGATTAAGAAGGAACCAGAATAATACTCTCTTTAATTTGAATATAATTCAGTGTCAAAACCCCTGAAAATGATATTTGTCTACTACACCTCATTTTAAGTTTTTCCCAAGAGTGGCTCAGTGTCCCATGGTTGCACAATAGTTCAAACCAGTTGCACATAATTTTCATATGCTTCTCCTGTAAGGCAGATATTAATCAAAGCATGCCACAGACAACTATAGCAGAAGGCAGCAAGCTATGGATTGTAATAACATTGATTTATCAGAGGTCAATATGTCAGATTAACGGGTTTAGAGTTGTCCATTTGTGGTGTTTCCTAGCACAAATACAGCTTGAAACTGTCAAAGAGCTAATTAAGGAGAGTATTCTGTAGGTAAGAGAATCAAGGAGTTTCAGCTGGAAAAAGAAAATGCAAAAAAAGAAAAAATAAATAAAGCAGCTAAGCCATTTATTGGCCAAAATCTTTCATTTATTGTTAGAAAAGGATCAAATGAACTGACTGCTTTGGACTGCTTCTGGTTTTACTAATATATATATATATATTTTTTGTACTTAATAACTTGCTTGTGCGTGCAGTATTTCCTTTTCAGTTACAATTAAAAATAAATTACAAATAGAATATTATAACATTAATTGCTTGTTAAATAACAAATACATATTTAGGAAATGCTTATTCTGAAATAACTAGAAAATATATGAAAAATTTGCATTTGAGATAAGTTTTTCAAAGTGATAAGCCCTTCTCTGTTCCTTACTACTTGACTACATATGTGAGATAACTTGATGTACAGAAATTACCTGTATTTCACCCTGAAGATAAAGAGTTTCAGTTTCACATCACTTTTTATATCAAGGCCTATTTCTCAAGAAAAAGAATGTGTACTTAGATTATAATACATCAAATCAACAGCCCATTTGCAAACTTTAGTCTTACTGTTTTGACCCTATAAAAGTTAAGATCTGTAGCCAAATAATTTCTGAGCCGTATCTAGATAAATATAAGAGCTATTCTGAAAGTAATGCCTCCTATTTTATGATGTCAGCCTGCAATATCAGGGACAGATGTTGGTCATATGGCAGTAGAAGATGAAACTGCCCACCAATTTCCATTACATTTTGTTGCCATGGGGTAGATGATAGCAGAAGAGAAGTATGACGGAATGACGTCTGAAAGTGCGTATGAAACAAATGTGTGTAATTGAATTCCTCCCTACAGAAAAAAATGGCACCCACTGACATTCACTGATGTTTGATGAATGCTTATGGAGACCTAACAGTGGATGTGAGCACAGTGAGGCAGTGGGTAGTGCATTTCTGCAGTGTAGACAGTGATAGTAAGTCACCTCCAATGCTGCAGATTTTTAAGAGCATGTCATGCAGGCTCCGTTTGTCACTGGTGAAAATATACAGCTAATTGTGTTGAAAAATAGTGTTCTGTAAATGAGAATTTGCTCTATTGAATAGTATTATTGTGCTCTTTGTATCTGTTGCAGTTTCCATGGAAACATATAGTTAGCATTATTTTGTAGCCTACATAGCCTACATAAAACATACTTCTTTCAGAAGTGAATAAATATGAAGGAAAAGCCGATCTATTGCAGGTTAAAAGTATTTCCATTCTCATGTTTTATGAAGATACAAACTATTTCAGTGTTGAGTAGACTTCAATGATTAATGTATTCAAGAACAGGAAACTTCAATTTTCCAGTGGGCAGAAGACTGACTGTTCTCGCTTTAAATTGCAAAAAGAGGGACTTTTTCCATAAAGAATTAGGACTAGAGCTTAACACTTTGAAGGTGCTTAAGAAAATTACAAGTGTTTTCTGAGCAAAAAATATTGTATTTTCTCATTGAGTTGTAATGTTCATCCCTGGATTTAACAGTAGTTTCTCATTCTGAGTGTTTCTTCTGGATTTCTTTTTGCTTTTTAATATACATTATATATACAATATATAATACAATATATTGTATTACAATTACAATTGTAATACAATTATATATACAATATATAATATACAAAATAACATTGACTTTAGATCAGATGCTTAACTGGAAATTTTTTACCTTTGTAAAGGCACATATCATCCCAGTGATTTTATTTCACTTGGGAATTGCAAGTGTTGCATTTTTTCATTTTTGGCTTCTTTTTCTGCAGATGAGTGCACCCTTGTTCATGTCAGCATTAGGTTAGATTTGTATAAATAGAATAACTTTGTTATGTTGACTTGCCCCAAGTTTTCTAATAATTTAAGCACAAATTTCACTCAAATAGGGTCATGCACTATGGTGAGAATATCTTCTGAAACTAGATACAGAAAACCAACAATGTTCAGAAAACTGCCTGTCCTCTCAAAATGACTTTCTATTCTCAGGTGCATGTTTTGTTTTGTTTTGTTTTTATTTCCTAAATTTTTACAAGTGAACTATTTTGCATATATGAGCGTTACTTGCCCAAGAATGGCAAAATAATTTTTCAGAAAAGAGGAACTTTTTCTAGTGTAGCAATCTCTGTACCTTCATCTGATTCCACCTTTATCATCTGCAGTGCAGACCCTCTGTAAAAGAAACATGCCAGGTAGAACAGTGAATTTGAAAAGCTTTGTACGTCTTTCTTAGAGATCAGTGAGTTTACTGCCATGGGTTCAAACACAGTAGAAAGAAATAAGCAAGGAGTTTTGCATAGATTTCTGTTTGCTTTTTTTAATTTACAATCCTTTGGATGATCTAGCTTTTCATAAGGATAATAATAATCAAGGCGAATATTATGGGTCACCTACTGAAAAATAACATGTTTCTCTTACTTGTTTAAATAAAAGATCTGCTATCTTTTCTGAATATGAAGAATTTTAAAAAAAAAATTACCATATGCTTACTTTCTATTAAAAATGGCTAGATAATTGCACTTCTGATCTCTGATTAGTTTTTGTTGACAGGGTTGCTATCATGTGTTTAAAATTGAAAACTTGAAAATACTTCAGCAAAGTGAAGGCTCCTTCTCCCTAGATACTTAGATTATTGTTTTTCTTGCTTGTGCTTGTGGAAATATTTCATGTCCTTAGAGCTGTAGTCTGCTTCCTTGCCAGAGAAGATACACTCAATTCTTATTTATTTATTTATTAATGCATATAACCTTTTGAAATTTGTAACTTGATGAAATCTATTCGGACTTGTTTTCGTGGATCTAGCAAAAGAGAACTCTGTGATCTCAGAACTCTTACTTTGCTTAATATTACTGTAGTGATAAGCTTTCATAAAGGTCTTTGAAGAATGTACTAGAAAAATTGTCATTTTCAGTATTAGCTGCATGACCTGATTTTAATTTGTTCCATTTTCAAATCAAGTAAAATCTATTTCAGTGCAATATTAGATAAAATCAAGTCAATGCAAAACATCAATTAATAGAAATCATGACTTCCTCTGTTGTGGACTGCAGGTAGAATTTCAGCTTCATATAGTATAGAAGCTTCACTAAAGTGTGAGAAAGTGGCTTTACAACACTTGACAGCCTTCACTTGGGGCATTTATACCAGCTATAATCATCGCTGTTATCATTTCTTGCATTCCCTTAGCTGTAGGAAACGATGAGTAAGAGTAATTTCATAACGTGTATTGATCACCCAAGTATTAATCTACTCAAACAGTATTTACCACTTGCTTAGCACTTTTCATTTCTTTAAACATAAACAGCCTTCTAAAAAGTTGAGTTAGTCTGTATTTTTTCATTTTCCTTACAGAGGAAAAGAAGCAGAAATGTGACTTGGTGACTTCCCCGAGTCATGATCTTACAAGGGCAACTGAAGTGATGTAGGCCCTTGTGCTCCCTGAAATGGAAAGAAAGGCAAAGTGGCCAATTTCTATAACTGTGACCGTGTCTGTTGTTTCTGTAAGAGCATATTTTTTGTCTCTGTAGACATTAGTTCTCCGAAAATAACAACTTCTGCACTTGCTCTTTCATACAGTTGTTTAGTCTCTGCTTATGCTGTTTCCAGGCTTGAAGAATGGATGCAAAAAAAAACCAACAAAACAAAACAAAACAACCATGGTGTATTTCTAGGATTGAGTATGAGGTTTTGTTGCTCATCCTCCTGATCACAGCATACAGTCGATCTTAGGAAAAGGTGCTTGCAGGTAAGTCCAGTTCAGCACTATAGTTTTACCAGAAGTAGTACTTCATTTTTATCTCTTTCTGTCAGTACTCCAGCAGGAGCTTTCTGGGGACCTTGAACAATGTTTTCAGCAGATAAGATAATATAGTGCACACACACTGATTCCTAAAAAGTGTGCTTTCTAGCATACCATGTTGATAGCACAGTAAGTAAACAGCAATAACTACCTCTCTGGCATACACATCCACAGCTATCGCTGAGGGACACTGCCATCCAAAACCTTTTCTTCCATGCTGTGCTGCACAGCTGGGCATGGGCACCGTGATTTACGGTCCAGTGACTGCTGTTCCAGCTACCCTCCTTTGAACAAAATTTTTGCTTCTAAAATAACCACTCTGTGCTTTGTTCTTTCTTTGAAAAAATCAACCGAGTTTTCCACCAGATTTGTAAAATCCCAAATCCTTTTGTTTCAATGTCAAATACTTCTTCCGTTGAGCCCTTTTAGATGTCAGGGTAAAACCTTCCCTAGGCTGATTTAAAGGCAAAAGACAGAAATGGGCCACTCCATGCTTCCTGTAAACAGTTTAGATGAGAACAATGCACTAACAGTTTCATGCAGTTTTCAGAGGCTGCTGAATTTGCTGGATTGCTGAGTCATTGACAAGCTGTCGCATGAACGAGACAATAATTTCTTTCAATTAGAAGCTCATACAGGCAGGAATATCTTTCAAATATCATGGAGATAAAATGGAAATTCTGCTCCATTTCAATGACTGATTTCTCTGCTGCCATAGAACAAGCAGCAGATAATGGAACTATGCATATTCTTACAGACATCAAACTTCTTCCCTCCTTTTCTTTTCCTTTCTTCCTTTCAATACTTCCTAACTATCTTTTCTAAATTCATTTTACCGTTGGCTGACTGTCACTGGTTACCATAGCAACAACCTCTGGTAGCAGCACGTCTAGGATGCCCGATGCAAGCATCTTCACATTTGAGCCTTGCCAAGGCTAGCTATTAATCCAGGGTTATATATTGGCTCAGCACTGCAAGATTGCTCTATTTTCTTCCCCTTTAGCTTGCTGCCAATCTGATTTTCCTAAGTTGGTCACTTTTCTTTCTGCACTTATCTACTGAGCAATCTGGTGATAACTTTCATTCTTTGATCTTTTCACACTGGTTATTTTGGAGGACTGGTTACATTAAATATCTTTAAAAAAAAAAAATTAAAACAGTTCATTAAGGAAACTTTTTCTCAGTTTGTTTTCTAATGTAAAAGAAGGATTTGAAGTAATCTTTGGAGAAGTGTTCACAGTTTATTAGAGCAAATTTCACTTGCATTCTTTTCTGATCTTTGATATTGTCTCGCTCTAATTTATTAGAGGGAGAGGAGATTCTTTGATATATATGTATATGTGTATGTGTATGTGTATGTGTATGTATATATATATGTATGTGTATGTGTATGTGTATGTGTATGTGTATATGTATATGTATGTGTATGTGTATATGTATATGTATATGTATATGTATATGTATATGTATATGTATATGTATATGTATATGTATATGTATATGTATATGTATATGTATATGTATATACATCCGGCGTGAGTTTGAGAAGTAACGGTTCAAATGTTGGTCCAAACAGTCTATTACAAATCTTGATCAGGGAGATGGGGAAGGAGAGGACGGACGCTATTATGAATTAGGGTAATGGGGAACAGAAGAAGGGTGATAGAAAAGATAGGAAATAGAAGCAATGAGTCTTTATAGGAAGCAAGATAGAGATAGTCACCGTCATGGGTAAAGCATAGTTTGTGGTTCAGTTGTTGATCTTCAGTAGAGGTGGGTCGTTGGCCATTGTTCCATTGACGACAACGGTGACCACGGCAAAGACAGCAATCAATTTCCAATGGCAGTACCAACTTATTTATAAGTGCAAAGTGGTTGAGTCAGCTCTTTTAGGAGTGACAGCAACTGGCTTTTGGATCTCAGCAGGAACTCCTTTTGTTCCTATCTCCCTGGCCTTGCCAGCAGATAAAAGGGAGTATGGAGGCATCAACTTGTATCTCGTTTTCACAAGATACAATGGTATCATCCCCCAGTCTCCCATAGTAAACAGGAGTTATTTGGTCACAGGATTTATCTTCCGCCAGTAAACAGTCCAGTAAACAGTTTTGAGCACTCCCTTCCAAAGGCAAACAGCTCCAAATAAATGCTTTCAAATGTAAAATTGTCCAGACAGTGATGTTGATTGCCACACAGCAACACCCACCGCTCATCTCCTAGAGTCTTATCACAAGAAATACCTCAGGAAGCAAGCTTTGAGCCAAAAAACAAAGAAGGATTCATACACATATGCTTAAACATTTTGCATGAGATAATAGTTACTTTTTTAGTAAGGTAAGGATAAATACATATAATATTAGAGTTTTTGGAGACAGGTAGATAGTATGAAAGAGCTGTGAATGATGTGGTACATAATGGCAGATGTGAAAGGTTGAAATGCTCTTTAAAATTTGGTAAATCCCCCTACCTTCACCATTAAAGACCCCCTAGTAGCACTTTGCTGTAAAACAGAAGTAGCAAAGTAGTTAAGAGTAGTTGGTTGGGAAATGAGAGCTGAAAGAGAAAAGTGCAGTGCAGTGATTGGTTTGATTTGCTGAATAAATTGCAGTGTTCAAATTCAATTTGTATCAATAGAAAAAGCACTGTACCCCTGCAGAGTCTGTCACACTTGGTATCCGAAACTCTGATACAGCTAGTCTTAAACAATCCTTTCACCATTGTCAATAATTAAAACAAAGAAACAAACCCAAACTCTAGATAAGCAGAATTTGCAAATTTATTCCACATATAAAGAAAAACAAGAGCAACATTTCTTTGGGATATTCTTCCCTTAAAAAATACATGATACATTTTAAATGTTGTGCTATTCTCAATGGATTACTTTAAAAGTAGCCAAGGGGTACTGTTCATTCAGTAGAAGGATTTCTCTTTATTAAATGTGACTGAAAGCTAGAAGCATAATGTACTGTCTTCTTAATATAGTAGAAATTGCACTTTGATAATTAGCACCTATGATGTAAAATGCATAAAAGTGAAGGCTTCTACATTTGTACTCAGGTAATTGATGTTTATCCCTATTTGTAATCCCTGTAGTTTTTTGTGATTGAGAATAGTTTCTAGGGAGTGTTTTTTTTTTTTTTCATTTTGGCTTGGATTGGTTTGGTTTGGTTTTCTCTCAAACCTTCTTGGATAGGTTTTGCAATGAGCAATTCATCCAGGAGCTGAATTCTCCTTCTTTTTTTTTTTCTCTTTTTTTTTTTTTTTCTGGAGTTTGGAAAAAACCCATCAGGTTTCTTTAGATGTATGAGTTCAAACTGCTGTGATAAGAGGATAGGATAGGATAGGATAGGATAGGATAGGATAGGATAGGATAGGATAGGATAGGATAGGATAGGATAGGATAGGATAGGATAGGATAGGAGTTCCTAGGAAAAACTGGGCTGAACTTATAAATTATTGATATAAAATAATAATTCCAGAAAGAGGGAAATTAATCTTAAGACAAGGTATAATGTCTAATGTGTGGAAGCTTACTTGGACAAACCCTAGTAGATTTTAGGGGAATTCTTCAGGACTTTATAAAGTTGTGAACCTGACTGAGGGAGCAATCAACTTAATATATTCTGTTATAGAGTTTCATTTAATTCTTGTAGAATGGAAAAACTGTAAATTATTTTTTTGAGAGAGTAAATAGGGCTTAGTGCATCATTTTACCTTCTCCTGCATATAGAGTGAGTAACTTCTGCCCTACCACGGAGTTGCTACACTCATATCTGATTTTAGTCCATATCTTGCAAATTCTGTTGTTATATGGTAAGGGTTGCTCAGCCCAGCACTAAATAAAAACTTTAAAATGTTGCTTATTAATTACAGTTGACGTTTGTGAAATACAATTGACAGTTGACGTTAGGGTCAGATCACTTTTTGATGAAAAATGTCCATTTGATAAATTTCAAAAAGCACTTTTGTCATTGGAACCCAAAAGACCTATGGAAGGTTCTATAAACTCCTTTTCAGCCTTCTTTAACATTAGCTTAACACTTGAATGTTTAATCAAAGTGTTTGGCAATTAAATATTAAACATAGCCATTTTCCTCTGGACACTTAAACTAATATTAAAACAGAGTGAACATGAGCATCTTGTTTAATTATTTTTAATGGTTCCAGTCAAATTCCAGGACTGAAATACCAGCAGTTATTATAGATCCAAAGGAAATCATGTTACTTCTATTTATTCTTCATGACATGTATTTTTACCATGTGAGCTTAAAATATTTTTATTTTCTCCAATGCATAATTCCTTTTACTGTATGGAAGTTTGGCATCTTGATACTCAGTTTCTGATGGCTGACAGTAAGGAAGTTTTGTACCTAACATAGGTAGAAGTGATAGTACATTGTCAGAAATATATTATAAATTTTGAATATATATCATTGAGTATTTTTAATTAATTTAAAAATAAACAAATAAATAAAAAACATATTTTTGCCCTATGGATAGTGTGAGAAGTTCACATTATGGTTTAACAGCCTCACACATACTCAAGATGTTTGGAAAAATTATTGTTTTAAATTTGTACTTCCATATGAAGTATATATTTTAAAGAACATACCTAACTGCTTAGATTAATTGCTTTGTATCTGCTAAACAAAAAACAACAAACCAACTAACAAGAAAAAAAAAAGCTTTGTTTCCAGTGATGAATGATTGCAAGATGTACCCTTGGGTGCATCAGGCTCAGAACTGCTAGTTGGTCAGGGGAAAGGATTGTCTCGCTCTGCTCTGTGTTGATGCAGATTCACCTTGAGCAGTTGGGTGCCACAATATAAGAAAGACATAAAACTATTAGAGAGCACCCAGGACAAGGTGTATGAGATGAACCTGAGGTCATTTGGTTTGTTCAGTCCAGAGAAGACTGAGGGGAGACCTTACAGCAACCTACAGCTTCCTCCTGAGTGGAGTGGAGGGCAGCTTCTGATCTCTTCTCTCAGGTGACAGTGATATAACCCAAGGGAACAGCATGGAGTTGTATCACAGTAGGGTCAGGGCAGTGGTCATGGCACCAAACTGTCGGAGTTCAAGAAGTGTTTGGACAACACTCTCAGAAATGTGATGTGAATTGCAAGTGTGGAGCCAGGAGTTGGGCTCAGTGATGTTGATAGGACAAGGAGGAATGTTTTTTAAATTAAAAGAGGGATGATTTCAGTTGAGATATTAGGAAAACATTTTTTAATCAGTGAATGTTGACATGCTGGAACAGGTTGTCCATAAAGGTTGTGGATGCCCCATAAATGGAAGCATTCAAGGCCAGGTTGGATGAGGGGCCCTGAGCAACATGATTTATTAATTGGCAACCTAACCCTGCCCATGGTAGGGGAGTTGGAACTAGATGACCTTCAAAATCCCATCCAATCTAAGCCAGTCAAAGATTCTATGGTCCTTGTGGGTCCCTTCCAACGTCAGATTCCGTGATTCTACGATTGTCACTGATGAAATATGGAAGGCAGTCCAAAAACAGAGTATTTTGACAGCAGGCCTCTGATCAGTCCACTGAATCACGTTAAATTAAACTCTTTAACCTAGGTCTTTAACTTTGTTCAACAGTTAAACTGGTGGGTAGGCTGACTCACTACCTTCAGGCTACACAAAAGGAACAATTAAACACTCTTTTATATAGCCACTGCTGGAAAAGTCAGAAGCAGTGCCATAAAATACTTAGCTGAATGGTAGCACTTGTGCCTACCTACCTGAAAAAATAAAAGGTGTTTTCTGAAATGGGAGTTCAAAGGCCAGTGGATTTATTGGCTACAGCTGTGAAGGTGAGTGGCTAAAAGTAAGAGCAGAGTCAAGGCCATTCTGCTGTAAGGATGACAAGAAAAAAAAAAAAAAAAAAAAAAAAAAAAAAAAAGAAAAAAAAGAAACAAGAACACTCTGAAATGGGGGGGAAAAAAAACAACAACAAAAAAAAAACCAACCTCTCTCTTTCTGAGTTCTGGGAATGTTTTGCTGATAATGTTTCTTTCTAGGCATTAAAGCTGTATTTTGTTTACAGTTTTAAGACAAAGTCAGGTGTCCTGACATTTACTGTAAGTAAACAGGATTGTGTGAAGGAAATATTTGATGACTCCTTATTTTCTACTAGCAGAGACAGCAAATAAGTTCTCTGGTAATGGCAAAACATTCAAGGTAAAATATGCACGGCAGCATTAATTATTGCAGTATATTAAAATCTAGATGGATTGCTGTACTGGTGTCATGCTTCAAAAGCATGGTCTTTTCTTACATCATTTTTAATACATCATTTTGTCAGAAATGCCATATGTATGCAGCACTTGCCACAAATGGAGAGGTTTGCCTGCATTCCTGTCAAATCTGTTCACTTATAGAAATCTATAAGGCACTTTGGCCAAAAGGGATTTGGTTTTCTAGCGACAGATTTATTGGTTTGCTGTACCTGTGTTCTTGGTGGATGGACAACAGCCCATTTTTCTGAGGGCTTTGTTCCTTTCAATCGTGCTGCTAATGAAGATGAGGAGTTTCTTTCTACACATCCTTACTGACTCTCAGGCCTTTCTGTGAAGAAATAAAGTCCTGAATTTTGATTTCTCTTTTATTTTTAGAACAAGAAGACAAAAAGTGTTGATTTATTTAACAAAAGAGATCAGTCTTAAACAATGAGGTAAATGATTCAGGAGGGTTTTTAGGTGAAACGTCAATAAATGTGATCACAGGTCATACCTACTCAGCTATTTCTTGATCAGTTGGCAGAGCTCTGTGTATGTTGGTTAAACAGTGCCATTAAGCAGTATGTTTGTAATAGAGACAGTTAAACCATAAAAGCCAAATACTTGAAACAGAATTACTACGCTAGTCACACAAAAACAGGGGCAGACAGCTTCCTGAAGTTGTGACTTCTTGATATGTAGGTAAAAACCTACAAGTTAAGAAGAAATTGAGAAGATGTTCAAGGCTGTTCCTCTTTTTCTTTCCTGAGTCTGAAAGATAAATAATGAATAACAGCAAAACAAGTCTAGCAGTAAGAGATGAGCTGCTTTTTCTGCCACGTGACAATTATTTGCTTCATTCATGCCTTGTAACTCTGCAGCTTGTTGTCAGTGTTTTTCTTAGTCTTCCTGTACAGAGCCCTGGAGCGTACCCACACTAGTTGTTCTTGGAACTGTATTGAAATAATATCTGCGATTCAGGCAAATGGAGGAGGTGAATAGAAAAGGGAGAAAGATCTAATTTGTAGTAACTGGATAAGTACTTCTCATGAACTTGCGTTTACTTGCTCTTCACAAAGAATTTTTTTTATTTCCCAGGTTGTAACCCTGCATGTGTTGCTTTTTACTTTAAACCAGATAGAGCTGTGTATGTCACAAAGAATTTATAAGGAAGAATCCTTGAGGCCAGATTTGCTACTGGCTTCCTGTACACATGTTCTTTATCAGAGTTATGCCAAAATACAGAGACATCAAAATAGTAATAATATTTACATATCAAAAGTGCACAAAAGTAGATGCAAAACAGTGATTTGTTAGGAGTTTGCTCATTCACCTTCCTGAATGATGAGCTGCAGCACTTTTTCCAAAGATTTGTGCTACTTAAGAAGGTTTACCTAAGGAGTAAGAATATTAAGAAATAACACTGAAACACAGGTAAGAGATAAGTTAGTGAGCTTTCTAAATGGATGACATAGACCTGTGTGTTGATTGCTTTCTCCTGTTTATTTATTGATTTATTTGGACCAGGGCATGGAATGGCAAGAGCTGTTGGGCTTCCTTTAATTTCTGGCCTCTTTGACTTCAAGTAAAACTGCAGTTGCATTTCTTTCGTTGTAGATGTTCTGGAACGGAGTTGCTCACTACTTCTCATTGAATTCACTGAGAACTCATTTGCTACAGATAGTCATTTTAGGTACTTGACAATGATTTGATTAGTTACTATTTTGTTTCAATCAGATCACACATTAGCTAACATGTGTAGCTTTAAACTGAAAAAAGTTCATAAACATCTGTTCCAAAATATTACAAAATTACATCTTTTCTGAGATAAATTTAGATCTAAAATATTTTTAGCCATATATTTTGTTATTCTTGTTGGTTTTTTTTTTGTTTTTTTTTTTGTTTTTTTTTTTTGTGCTTTTTTTTTTTTTTTTTTTTAAACAGGGCTTTTAAAAAAAAATTGCTCTGTTGGGATATTTCTTAATTCCTATTAAATTCATAGGCTTGAAAACAAATTGGGAAATGGAGATGAGAAACTTATTCATGAATGTTAGGAATCAGAAATGATAGTCACCTTTTTTTTTTTTTTAATGTTATACAGTTTATTTTACTCTATGTTTTTAATTGCCAGATAACTTCATTTTCAACAAAATGTAACTGCTGAAGGCAGTTCTTCCCACAAGACACAATTATCTGCAACTCATATCCAGTTTACATTCTAATCCATTATTAGCAAGTGATGTTTTTGGTTCATTTATATCACAACGACATTCTATTTCAAAATGTGTAGTCTAGTGAGATACGCTACTTTCAAGTATGTAAGTATTTATAGCATTTTATGCTTTAACAATAAAGGGAGAATCTTTCCAAGCTGTTTTTCAAGCATCTCTCAGCAGAATGAAAGAAAATCATATAAGCATCAAGAAAGTAGTATGATAGACATCAAGAGAAAAAATGGAATATTTATTTTTGTTTATCAGATAATTTGAAAAAGTCAGATAAAGGCTATGTTATTCTTTTCATTTTAACCAGAAACTTTTTAACAATATCTACGTAGCAGGAAGATAATATTCATATATTGTTATTTTATATTCAGTTATTCTTATTTCCCAAAATACACAGCTGCTCTGTCATTTTAAGATTTAGAAGTCACTGCATTTGCGTTTTAACGATCAATGGCAGTTGTTGATCTGAGTCATTAATGAGATTTTGACTGCATCTGCATTTAAACCTTGTATATTCTGCAGGAGACAGAGTATGCTTGGAGAATGAGATTTCTGTCATAGTTATAATATCGAGTTTTACATGCTTAAGCTGAGAGGATTCTCTCTGCTCTACCTTGTGGAAGGTTATATCGTACAAACTTTCTGTTAAATGAGAAGGGGCAGAGGAGAACTCTTGCTGAGATTTCAAATACAACCTTTTGGTCTATGAGCACATAGAAAATGGCCCTTGGGCGAAGATACTCTCCACTTCTGTGCTGAGAGTGAAATAGAAGAGAAGTCTCCTCAAAGTGAAATGTGATTTTGTAACTCGCTCATTTATTAAAATGCTATCTATTACTTCCTTTGAGGGCAGCAGAGTACCTTGAAAATGACAGATTGAGTGCACATGGTGTCACTCGGGGGATGTTTAATATAATGTCATAGATATTTGGGTGTAGTAAAAATCTAGTAAAGCTCTTAAAAATGGCAAATAATGATCTTCCCAAACAATATCCAAATTGTAGCTCTCACGCAAAAGGAACCTCTCCTTGTATTTTGGTTTCTTAATGTGCTATCAGGGGGTTTCTGCAACAGTAATAGCTTGTTTATAAGTTAGAGAAAAAAAGTACATTTTTTAAAACTACACAGTGAATTACTAATAGCATCTGCCTTGCACTCTGCCTTCTATGATATATGTAGCCTTTGTGTGCTTTCACTCAGAGACTTGTTCTGTCTGCTTCATATCCATGGGAACCTGGCACTAGTTAATTTCTGCTTACCAGTAGGCTAAATGTAATTCTCAGTTTTACAAAGTGACAGAATTTTCCAAATTAGGAGTTAGTGAAAATGTGAAAAAAAATAAACTCAGAGTTAACTATGATAGAAGATTTTTCTACAAGAAAACTTTATATTGTATTTAATCTTACTGAACAAGAAGTAGTTCTAAGTGCCTCTCTGGGAATGAAAATGATTCTTAGTGCAGCCTTATATTTTTCAGATGATTACTAATTGTAGTCTGAACAGGCCAATTGCTGTTGCAAAGCTCGAACTACTAAGCATTAGGACAGGTGAGAAGTAGCTTCAGAGAACTATAGGAAGATGCTGACATGAAGTACTTTGAGCAATGTTTGGACCAACCTGTTATTTCAAATATCTGTATCTTGAAGACAAAATCTGTAAATTGCCAAAGACAGGACGCTAAGAGGTACACTGAAGTAAAGTAAAAAAATCAACTAAATATTAGTTTTCCTTTTCAAACCTTGTAGGCCTACTACTGTTTTCTGTTAAGGCAAACAGTAATAGAATGTTAGTATCATCTAGGTTGAATAAAGCCTGACTTACAGACTCCCATCACTAAATCATGTCCCTTAGTGCTATATCCACCTATCTCTATGGATGGCTTCTTCCCTGGGCAGTGCTTCCATTTATAATGCTGGACTACCCTTTCTGTGAATACATCCTTTTTAAAGTCCAATCTAAACCTCCCAATCAAAATTTGTGACAGATTCCTTGTATCCTATCACTTGTCACCTGGGAAAAGAGACCCATACCACCTTGTGGCAATTTTCTAGTAGGTTGTTGTAGAGAGTAACAAATTCCCTCTTCTCCTCCTCTTTTCTAAGCTCAACAAATCCAATTGACTCAACTGTTCATCATAATGCTTGTTTTCTATTTCCTTCACCAGTTCAGTTGTTCTTCTCTGCACATTCTGTGGCAACTCAATGCCCTTTTTTGTGGTGAGGGTCGATAACTGAACACGGTAGTTAAGGTCATATCTCACCAATGCTGCATACAAAAAGAACAAACACTTTCCTAGTCCTGCTGACCACTCTACGTCTGTTGCTGGACAGGAAGCCATTGCCCTTGGTTACCTGAGCACATTCCTGGCTCATTTTCAGCTCTTTGTAGAGCAGCACCCCCAGGTCCCATTCTCTGTGAAACTTTCCAGCCACTTTTCCCCATGCCTGTATGACTGCAGGAGGTTGTTATTACCCAAGTGCAGGGCCCAGAACTTAAGCTTGTTGGATGTCCTGCAATTGTACTCATCCCATTGACACAGCTTATCCAGATCCCTCTATAAAGCCTTCCTAATTTGGTAACATCTATGACTTACTGAGGAGGTACTTGATCCCATCAGCGAGATCACTGATAAAAAAATTAAAACTGGCCCCAAATCTGTGTCCTAGGGGAAATCGCTGATGACTGGCCACCAACTGGATTGAACTCCATTCACCGTGATGCTTTGAGCCAGGCCAGTTCTTCACCCAGCTTTCTGTATGCTTGTCCAAGCAATGAGCAGACAGTTTTTAGAGAATACTGTGGGAAATAATGTCAACTAATTCACTAAATTCAGGGTAAACATCCACAGTGTTTCCAGTATCCACTTATCTTATATAGATAAGTGAAGGAGAAGGAGGTCAATAGAAGGAGATTATAGAAGGAGATCAAATTATTCAGGCAGGACCTGGTTTTCCTAAATCCATGCTGGCTGCTTCTTCTCACCACCAATTGTCCAGTATATGCTGTGTGGTGGCATTTATGATGATCTTCTCCACAATCTTACCTTAGATCATTGTCAGGCTGCCAAGCCCCAAATTCCCTGGAATAATTCCTTTTTGTCCATCTTGCATATTGCAATAACATTTACTCCAATCTACACAGACACAAAGAGTTACAGTGTCATAACTGCTGCTCTAGAAAAAGTATACTGAAACATCCAAATTCCTAATGTAATAATTGCTTTATAGATTATCCATTATTCAAAGTTAACTGTTCGAATCTGGATGGCATGGAGAGTTCAGGGACAGACACTACTTAAGAAATTTTTTTAAGAATAATTAAAGATGATGTCAAAGTTGAAAAGAACAGAACAGAATCTTCATCTTTTTCAAAATTAATCATTTACTGATTAAGATCATTTCTTCATCTAACTTGTTCATACAAATCTTCTGATTTGACTGAAGATCTACTTTCAGTTCTTCTGCATCTTCTTTTACAGCTATGAGCTTATCCATTGGCTTTTGACATGCTATATTGGAACTGCAGCTTGTGTTAGCACTAAACCTTGTTATATGAACATTTCAGAACTTAATAACTAGTTAGAATTTCATACAAGTAACTACAATTGCAAAAATCTAATTCTCTTAAAGAGTTTATGACTATGGAATAGTGTGTATCAGTCCTTTATCAGCCTGGATAGAAGACACAATGTCCATAGCTGTTAGGTGCCTGGCCTCATCTAGTTGTTAAAAAACTCAGATTGTAATGTGTTTAGGACTTTCTCCATTTATATTCCTTTATCTCATGTCAGGGATTATGATGGAAAGTAACAGAAACCTCTTCTGATAATGTTATCCACGAGCACCCTCATTTCATGAGGTAACTGCTTGCTATCAGAGACCCTTTGGAAGAAATGAATAAGCTAAAAGTACTGTTGTTATGTTTGAATACTGAATATTGTGTCGATGAGGAAAGAGAAATGGAGAACAGTTCAAGAGAGAGCACTGGTTACCATAAACTGAAAACTCAGTTAATATCATAAATAATATGGTCCTAAATGTGTATCTCAGCAGTGATTCTACAGACTAAGTCTAATTGCTCCAGAGATTGTTTTTTCATCATTTATCTTGCTATTAATGACTATTTCAGTGAAAAGCAAGCAAGCAAATGAACAAAATACACCATACATGGTAACTATTTGCTACATAGCCCTATAATGCCCCTTGTAAACTTAAAACCATGAAATTTACCTTATTGGTGGAAATAACTACTGGCTAAAAGTAAGGCTAAAAGTAAAGTCATGATTTCAAGCCTTATTCTGCAGATACCTTATACATGTAATTAGTAAATATCATGATACTAATTATATGAGTAGGAGTTACAAATTTGGCCCTTGGACAATTCAGAGTTCTGAGCAGAGACTAAGACACTAGTAATTTTGCTGCAGTCATTGCAAATTTTGTCTCACATTACTTGTGTTTAAATATTGGAAATATTTAATGTTAATTTCATATTATACAGAATGTCTGAACAAAGGAATTAATACCAGATTATATTTTATGGAGTAATATATAGAATTAGGTTTATACTGAGGCAGTTTGAGCAGAGAAATTATTTCTTATTGCTAATGATGAAACATGATGGTTTATTTTAACATTTTAAAAAAGGACAAATGAGAATCTTATATGCATAAAGTATATATTTATGAAGTTAAAGATAAGTTATATTTATAACTATACTTAAATGTTAGTTATGTTTATACTTACATTAAATATGGTTAAGCTTTTTGAATTGCTCAACCAGTTTCATGGAAGTATGGCTTGTGTCCTCATGAGATTTACAGATTAAAAAAAGCTGTCATTTACCAGTTTCGTCTTCCAATCATACTATTCCCAACTGACACACCTGAGAAAAAGTTTTTAAACTTTAGAAAAAACAATTCAGAACCACTATGCACAGTTCAGTATCTTTCACTGATGTATTGAAGTTAAATCATATTATATGCCAAATGATATGTTAAAAAAAAAAAAAAAAACTATGAGCAAATTGAAAGATTTCTGCATAGATTTGAATATGATTCTGTTTAGTATATGAAGTTGCAATAGTCTGGAGAACATAAAATTCAGTAGGCCTTAGTTTCAATACATTCAAGTGCATCTTGAAATTTCACCTTGGGCACTGAAGCTCAATTTGTAATTGAGCAAGTAATATTTCTAAATTTGGAAAGTTCATTTTTAAGAAGTGCTGAGTTCTATATTGTAACATTCTGCACATTTATTCTTTTATCATTTAAAGTATGTATTAAGTCTCTTTTCTGTTTAAAAAAATAAAAAATAAAAAAATTGCCATAATGGAAGCAGATGTGATATACTTCTCATTGATACTTCTTCCAAAACTTATTTTCAGTACACAGTGACACCAAACAAAAGTGTACTCTTTCTTCACCTTTGATGCTGAAGTCTATTGCATCACTAGTTAATTCCATGCGCATTTCTACCTAATCTAATTAGAGCTAGACTTTTAACATGAAATGTTTTAATACATGGTAAGGGAACATCTATTTATTTGTTCATTCCAAGCAGAATGTGTGACAAAATGACACATAACAAATACAAGGTAAAGGAGGGAAACAACAAACAAACAAACAAACAAAAACAAAATAAAACAAACAAAACAAAACAAAAAAAAAACGTGATTTAATGTGCAAAACAAGAAGACAGCATGCATTTGGATGAAATGGATGGGATAATGTTATTGTGGGAAACCTACGATTTGGTACAACCATAATGAAAAATTCTATCAATTATTTTAATAGTTATCTGTTATTTCGTAGAATCACCTCCCTCGACCTGCTGGTCATACTTCTCTTGATGCGACCTAGGATATGGTTGGCCTTCTGGGCTGCAAGCACACGTTGCTGCCTCACGTGGAGTCCTTCATCAACCAACACCCCCAAATCCTTCTCCTCAGCGCTGCTTTCAAGCCATTTTCTCCCAGCCTGTATCTATGCTTGGGATTGCTCCTATCCAGTGCAGAACCTTGCAGTTGGCCTTGTTGAACTTCATGAGGTTGACAAGGGCCCACTTCTCAAGCCTATCCTTGGTCCCTCTGGGTGACATCCTTCCCTCTACTGTGTCAACTGCACCACTCAGCTTGGTGTCATCTGCAAACTTGCTGTGTGTGCACTTGATCCCACTGTCCTTTAAAGATAGTGAAAAGCATCAGTCCCAGCACTGATTCCCAAGGAATGCTACTTGTCACTATTTGTTTCTTTACTAAGAAAGTGAAGGTAAATTAGTGGAAATAATTTTCAGTAATTAAACACATTTTTCGTCTGAAAATAATATTTTACTTCAGGCCATGCTTTTTAACTGATGAAAAAATCTAGATCAGAGGACTTGACTTGTAAAGGTAGGCTGGAGGACTTGAGGAGGTAAAATAAAAAGAAAAAAAATCCAAAATGTTGATAATTTAGCTATACCTACTGATATTTCACTACTTCTCTCACCATATGAAATATAGAGATACAAACTAACTTAAGAGTTTATCAGTAAGAGTAAAATATCCAGAATTACAACTCGTAATTCTGTATTTTGGCAGAATTAGAATCCACTTTTTGCATTTGTATGGCATTTAATGAGAAAAAAAATGCAATTCACTCTGTTCCCAGTAGATGGCTTTCAAATGAAAGGTATTTCACTGTTTCATGATTGTGGGATCGTTAACAATGAGAATTAAGTCTTAACAAAATATAAATGTACAGAGCAATATACATACCAATTATCTTTAGCTCATATTGGTAAATATTCATAGTCTGGAAACACCTCTCGTATTCCTGTGATACTAGCAGTATTCATACTTTTTATTATACCACATAACATATATTTGGGGTTTTTTCAGCCTTTTAAAATTTAAATCTGTATTGTTGCAAACTAGCTCCTTCTCTTCTGAAAGTGAATACTGTACTACAGTAGCATATTTACAGCAGATCATGTCAAGTGCAATCCCATGGACTGTATTCAGACTAAAATATCTTGCAGACTAGCTGTAAATCTTCAGACATATCTCAATCATATGGTAAGAATAATGTGGATGTCTCAAAAGATAGTATTGACACAAGTCATTGATTTGAGTACTTCATTGCAGCATTGTTCTGGGTAAGGCAGCTTAAGCCAGGAACATAAACTGCTTATGCCACTTTATTTATTTATTTATTTTCTTGGCAAATGAAGAAAATAATCACAGGAACATAACTGATTGATGACACATGCATCTAGAAGTAGAGAAAAAATAAACTGTAGCAAAACAGAGGCAGTCATTGGGGCAGATGAGCCAAGGCACACCACAACTTTCTTTGAAGTATCTAGTCACAGCTCAGTTAGGGCTGCCACATTCTCTCAAGCATGGTCAGATATATTCAGGCCATCTTTATAGTATTCATTTTTTGAGCACTGTCCAAATTCAGCTTCTCTCTAGGGCAGTTACAGCCCTCCAGCATTTTGTTTAGCCTGCTAGCCCTACGAATGTAGCTACTCATCCTACCACCCCCAGTACTTTTGCTTACTTTGTAGCTACCCTCAACCTCCTCACAGAACTTGGTAGGTTTTGTGTTGGGTGGCTGTCAAATGAAAGCTATAGTAGCAGTAAATAGAACCTGTATAAATTTACCTATAGGGTTTATCTCCCTGCTATCTAGTTTAATAGCTTCTGTTGAATGATGCCTGTGACAAGTTAGTTGAATCTGAATTTTTGAAAATTGTAGGTGATCTTAATTCTATGTAACTAAGTTGTCTTTTAGTATAATACAACTAATAATAAAAAGACTACTACCATTTGCCTCCAAAACCTCTATTTTTATAATACTTAAAGGTTTTCTGTCCCTTCTCTATTTGAAAATGTAATGAAATTCTTAATAGGAGAAGGAGGAATTATTATGGAACACTGTTCAAAATCAACAAACTTGTTCCTACTAAGTATATTTCACACTATTTTTGATTCACTTTTCAGTTAACGTATCTGCTTTGAGAAAAAAAGCTCTTTTATACTTGTGTCTACCATTATTTACTTGCAGTGAAAGTCTTCCAATAGGAAAAGCTCAGGAAAGAAAAGCTGATGAATGGGAAAATAAATAGTTTAAGAACAAAAGGTAGGAGAATAATACCTTATCTCTCTGAGCAGCAAGAGAGGCAAAAAGAAGAAGTAAATATGGTAAGGAAACTGTGGAGAATAAGAGGCATAAAAGGCAAAGTATGTCTTATTTGGAGATATTGCATATGTTTTACAACTGCAGAAAATGAAAAAAGATGTCAATAGCATAGCTGGAGATTAAGATTGGGCTTGAAGACAGTTGGAGCACATGGAATCAATTGCAAAGCTGCTACAGTTAAACTGTATTTGGTTCTGCAGCTAGAAATTACACCATTGCTCCAAGTGCATGCCGTGGCACATTGCTTAGAGCAACAATTGTGCTAAAGGACGATGGGTGATGCAGAAATCCAGTCAGCTAACTGGGGTGAAGTGAAATATGGTAAAGTACAGGATAACTATTCTGTGGAAGAGAAGTCCAGAGCCCTAGTAATAGCATTTCAGTGACTCATTTTTACAGAGTCTTTCTCCAAGACTTCCCAGATGTTTCCAGAGAAAAAGCAAACAGAACAAATCAAAGAACAAAATAATCAAATAGCCAAAGCAGGAAGAATCCAACTCTAGAGATCTTTTCTCCAAATTCCTTTTAGAAGTATTGTCTTTTAAAATATGAAACATGGGATGTAACCTCTCTTTCAAAACTTTTAATGGTTAGTCTGTGTAAGACTCCCAAGAATATCAAGAGTTGTAAGTTCCTTGTCCTTCTTTGAATCTTGGTAAGCTCTTGACATCAGTGACATCCTGTGGCATTGAGTTCCATAATCTAATTATGTGTTGCATTAAAAAGTATGTCCTTTTATCACATTTGGAGCTGCTGCTTTTCACTTTCACTTAGTGTCCTTTTGTTCTTGAATTATGAGATGCAGGACTACTGAAGCTCCTGATCTATTTTCTCTGCCACTTACCATTTTTATACTTTCATCATATCCCTTCTTATTCATCTTTTTTCTAAGGTTAACAATTCCATTTTTTTTCAGTCTTTTCATATGAAGGCTTCTCTGTATGCCTAATTATCGCAATCACTCTTCTCTGAATACCTTCTAATTCAGTAATATCCTTTTTGTGATGGGGTGACCAGTACTTCACACTATTCCTGAGGAGGGAAAATTATTGATTTATATGACATTATATTTTCTTTCCTATTCCTAGTTCATTTCTTATGTATCTTAACATTTTACTTGCTTTTTTGACCGCAGAGGCACATTGAGCAGGGCTTTTCATTGAACAGTCTGCACTGGGGTCCAGATGTTTTTTCTGAGTTGCAGCTATTAATTGAGATATCAGGTGAGGTGTATGATTTGTTACACTTTTTCTCACCAATATGCTTTACTCTGCATTTAAAAAAATGATTTTCACTTCCTTTAAGGTTGCCTATCCATCTAGCTTGGGCAGTTATTCCTGAAGTTTCTTGTCTTCTTCAGACCTGATTACCAGACTATCTATTTATCTATCTATCTATCTATTTTGGGCGATTTGCAAATTTTGCCACATTACAGATAATTAATTTGGTTTTCCTTTCACATTAATATATTTTGAACACCTGGTCCTTGTATGGCCCTTGAAGCACCCTGATTTTTTTTTTTTTTTTTTTTTTTTTTTTTCAGTAATGCAAATTGTCAATATGCATGGGTTTTTTGTTCTTTTTTTTTTTTAATCTTTGAGAAAATTTCTGCTTCATTTTTCATCCTATTTCAGAATGATTTATTCTCTGATTAAGATAGAGAGGGAGTTAGTCTCTTGGCAGAAGCCTTGTTCTTGTCACATTTATTCATTGAATCTAACAAGGTTAGAGACTGGTTATCTTCACAATTACAGCTAAACATTCTTGCATTAGCTATGCTCTTTGTGGCCAAAAGTATGGAAATTCAGGATAGAGAATGAAAAGTAGTTAGTATGCTAGACAGATGCATGCAAAATTAAGATGGGAGCAAGCTTTTAACATAGCAGTTCTTAACCTTGTCTTGGTGATAATCCCAGCAAACCAGAATATAATCAGTCTAAATAGGCAAGGGTATAAAGCTTACAAAAAACAAAAAGAGAACTCCAAGTTAAAGCTTTAGGCAGCTGTTACTTTTCCAGAATTTATTCCAAAGTCTGATATAAACCAAGGTGTTTTCAGATTTCTAGTCCCCAGAATTCTTGTGGAAAAGGGGAAAGGCAAACCTATTTTTAGGCTTTGTATGTCCTAACATCCCCTAGGCCTGCTTATTTCCTGGTGTCTCTTTCTCTTTCTCTCAAGCGTTCTCCATCCTCTCCCTGAGAGAGTCAATGTCTGCTTGATCAACCCTGGCTGCCTACTGCATGCAACAGACTCCACCACCTTTCTTCACAAGGAAGATTGCTTGTGCAGAAGAAGGCTTCTCAGATACTTTGGACACCTTGCACTGATGCATGCCACTGCCTTGAATTCAGAAAAAGAGATCCTGAACATATTGGTGGAAATGTGGTCAGTCACTTGCAACTCAGACCTTACCTGTTTGGTAAAGGAAATAAGGACAATTAGAACTTCCTGTGATATTTTCAGAGCTTTATCTGAAGGAAATGAAGTAATTTCCATACAACAGTCCACTCAGCCCTAAAACAAACTATTATGGGTGGAATGGAGGTTAAGAACAGGTATCAAATCTCTATTTTCTGAACAAGCTTATTAAAATGCTAGCAACATTTCTACAGCTAGTACTGAAGTTTAATGAGATTTTAAATTAGAATATGGAATATAATCTATGGCTATCAGTGGACCAATTATACATACATATATATATGTGTAATTTGTTGTTGCTGAGCAAGCTGTTTTGATATAGTCAAATATAAGATACTGAATTATAAGAGTGTAACAGTAAAAAATAACCACTTTGACATTTATTCTTCTGCACAGCAACACACAAAAATATCAGTATAATATAACACAATCAGAAATACAGAGTTTTTTATTTGAAGAATAAGAATAGTAACATAATGGTGCTCTTCACTTAATTTTTCGAAGATTATAAAATACCACAGTGCTTATGCAACATAAGAAACTGATAGAGATAGAACACAAATTGCACAGTCATATCTACTAATGAGCATAATATATTAATGATCAAATATAAGAAATTGTACTGTGTAGCATTTAGTTAATTTAGGAAAAAGATATGTATCAAATATATGAGCTCACTGCAATGAATAAAAAAAAAAACAAACAAATACTTTTCACAATATACTTGCAAAATTAACAGAAACTTAAGAAAAATTTATGTCTTTACAGTTTACCAGTCAAACATAAGAAAATGACTTAATGTTAAATGATTGAAAAATGAATTTTGCTGAAGCAGTGCATATGGAAAACAGTGCAAATACTGAGTCTACTGTTGGCTTTGTACTGAAAATATCTATACTTTATATTTGCTGTGGACTAATATAACTCCTGAAATGTGTGTGTATTCAGGTAGTGTAAGAGATTAATATATGCTTTTTTAATGGTACATTTGGGAGAATATCACAAAATATTTTTCAACATCACTAGGATGCTGTCACTCATTAAATGGAGCCTGTATCCCACTGCTTTTTGTTGTAAGCCCAGATAAAATATATAAAGAAATAAGCACTGAGACTGTAACTGAAATAAATCTATATCTTGATAATATTCCATGGCAGAGTTGATGCATTTTTCACAGGATTTTTTGTTCATTTTATTTATTCTCTAAAACCTGTATAAAATAATATGAACATAGAAAAATTTTAACAGTGCTTTTCTGTCAGCCTTCGTGGTTTTCTGCTTTCCTGAGAAGGATGAATATTCCTCTGTGTTCCCCAAACCTCAGTAGGGTAATGAAAGTCGTGAGAGATGCTGCATTTTTCAAATGTAGTTTTAATGCCTTCCTTCCCTGCCATTTTGTTACTGTCTAGCAGTGACTTACTTCTTGAAAATGGTGACAATATTCATATTTTTAGTATGCAAACATTAAATGAAGCAACACAGTATAAATAAGCTTTGAAGGACTACATTGGCTAACACACCTCTGTGTTTGGTAGGTCTTGTTTCATATCCTAATCCGTGAAAGGAAGCCTGTTAGCTTCAGCTAACATGGAGTTTCTATGAGCATTTGGAGCAGGCTTGAGTGGTGGTTCTTGTTGTTTGTTGTTGGTGGGGTTTTTTTGTTTTGTTTTGGTTTGGTTTTGGTTTTGTTTTTTTTTTGTCTTAGGATACATAAAAAATAACCCTTCTGAATTTTAGATGAATTGTTAACCTTTTTTTCTAAAATTCAGAACTATAAAAAGTTTCTGAGTAAGTTTCTTGCTTTGCTATCCCACAGTTAATCCAGAGCTGGGACAATGTATTGCTACTGCAGTTACTGGTGATTTCCCTCATGTATGCTATCATAGAGAGTTTTTAGGGTGTATCTTAATAGATTTAATAGCCTTATTATTTAATAGCAGGGGTAACTGTCCTATCTTCAGTCTCTCATTTGTTTTTCATCCTTCATCTGTTTTTCCTTAATTTCAGATCTCACTGATTTTGAACAATTAAATTAGACTGGCCTTTAACTTCTAGTTTTTGTTTCATATTGCATTGAGCAGGTACAACACAATACCATTCTTGCAATGTTAACATAGGGCTATAGAACAAAAAAACCTGAAATATAAATATATGTAATATTTTGTTCTGACTTTTTCCTTAACATGTAAAACTGCATCTCATCAAGTAATTTCTTTCTATAACTTCGAAAGTATGCATATATACAAGGTACTGGGAATTCTTGTCTGAAAATTATTTTAAGAAAGCAAATTAAAAATGCAGTATATGATCAGAAATTTGATAATAGTAATACTGTCAATATTGCATCGTGACTTACTATTGATAATATGTATTGATAATATATCACTATTGATAACATATATTAATGATATATGGAAAAATATTATTTCTCAGTTAAAAGAAGAAAAAAAATAAACTTATGAGGGAAACATTCCAATCTTCTGTAAAATAAAATGTTAAAGAAACAATGGTTTGCACACAAAAATCTCTAAATTGGCTCTCAGATTATTTGTTTTTTGAAATTTGTCCATAGCATTAACTGAGAAATGTAAGATTTAAATAGGGTATATGACATCTTTCCACCTCCCAGTGGATTTGGTAAATCCAAATAAGTAGCTCTATCATGATAGGTAGTCTATGTGTCTTTATATAGATTCAATTAAAAAACTATTCTTTTTACTTAAAACCTGCTTCAAGATTCCCTCTTTCCATCTCCATGTGGTTCTGCCTGAATGATAAATTTGTAGTAATTAGTGTGGTAGAAATTATATTTGATTAGGAACAAAAAATATTGTTATTTTGATTAAAATTATTTTCATTCATTTTACAAAAAAAATTAATAGTCATTGCTGCACACACATTTCTTTCAAGTTTAAAGAAGCTTGGACTGTCTTAATCCTTTTAAAATCTTTACAGAATATTATATTGTCTATGAGTTTACCAACATGATTCCTATTAATGGAATTCCAAGATAATTCTAATGTTAGGATATAGTCCCATAACCTTCTCCCCTACCATTGATACAAAGCATTATACATTTTCATTTGCATTTTGCAAATGAGATAGAAAAAAAAAAATTGTCTTCCTTTTCAGCCTCTCATCATGTAATCACATTTAACATTCTTTAACTAATTAAACTGGTACTTGATACATATAGTGACCAAGCCTTTTCTTATGGCTTTGTTGAAAGGCATACTTTCAGAAGCTGACCTTGGATTACTTGCTGTTCTTGAATGGCTTGCAACTCTCAATATGTTGAATTACTTGTGAAATGTGGATACAGTTTTAGCATTAAATCCTGGTAGTAAAGAACTTGAAGTCTTATATAATTTGTGTAAGAGATGATAAAGTAAACAAAATCAATGATATACTAGGAAATCATTCAGACATAGACAATGCAAGCCTTTTTGTGACATAGATTTAAAAAAAAAAAAAAAGTATATAAATAGTACCCTTAATTTCCCTTTGTCTTGAGACTTACCAAAGTAATTGCCAGTTGAAGATCTATGTTGAGCCAATCAGGAATCCATTATTAAGCAAATGGATGATCTTTGTCTTCTTGGTAACAGTTGTATTTAGCACAACATGAAATGTGTTGCTCTAGTCATGGCTCTAATTGGCATCTTTGTTGACAGTCTCAGAAGAAAGGTCAAGGCATGGCTAGGCATCAGACAGATACTGTCTTGCTTGCAGAAGCAGCCTCCTTGGCTGAATGCTGCAATTTATTGACAGATACACTTTTTAGTAAATTTCTGTGGGTAAATATCTTATACATTTATTTTTTCTTTTCCTTTTTCTTCTTTTATGCTTGTCTTAATGCTACAGGCAGTATGCTGTGTTAAGTCTAGGTGAGAGAAAGTGAAATGATGGTGCTAAGATAGTGAAAAAAATATCTGCAACCTGAACGCTTAATAAATTAAATCACTGTTGACAGGAAATGTTTTACTCAAGAATAGGAAGGAATAGGAAGGAATGCAAGAAAGCATTAGCATTACCAAGACTGAGATACTTTAGTAACTGGGAAAAAAAAAAAAAAGAAAGAAAAAGAAAAAAAGTAGATATTAGAACACCTACGTTTAAAAATGTCTATTCCATATGTAGTCAATTTCTATGAGGGAGGCACTTCTAGAGGGTGATTCAGAGCCCTAAATTAGTTGACTAAAGTTAGACAGTGTGAATGCCTCCCACGGTACCAATATGTTGCAGAAGGACAGAAAGGAGGGAAGTGAAGGGAGAAGAACACAGAGTGATAAGGACTATAAATGAAATAACTCTAGAGCAAAGTTTAGAATGTTTGAAATAAATGGAGGGGTTTTTTTGTTTGTATTTGTTAAAGTGAAGATGAATAAGTTTGATGTAACACAAGCTCCAAACCTAGTAGCATCTTCATAGTTAGCAAGCAATGGTGTATCACCTTCCACTGTGAATTTCTATACTGCACTTATTACATCTATATTATATATACATCATACATACACATATATTACATCTATATACACAGCTGTTCCCTGATTACTAGTCAATATGCGAGGATTAGCATACACATATAGATAATTACTGCTTGAAATAGCTTATAAGAGAAATAAAAATAATAAGAGAAGGCAAACAAAAGAAAGAAGAATGAAATTATGTGCCCAAAGTCATCAAGAATAATATCTCTTTCTTAGTATATCAGGAACTGTAAGCCATAATACCCATGATTTGCATGTGTGAAAGCATTTCTAATAAACACAACTTTTGGGAATTCATTTGTTTAAAAGAGCTTTGCCTTTAGTAAAAGAGCAAATATTTACACCCACAAGTAATGGCACCACAGTGAACAATCTCATTTGTATTCATGATTGGATAGAGCTCTTGAAAAGATAGTCCTTTCAGAGTATTTATGACTCTTCTATTCTTGATTATAATAATTCATTTGGTTTGTAGGCACCATTTTAGAGAGAATTAAAAAATTCTGTATTCGTCTGTCTGTAAATTATTAGCTCATTAGTCACTGTAAAAGTGGATGACAAATCTTAATCTTTCATCCTCAAAACCAAAGGTTACTAAGGATAGACATCACATGTGTCACAGACTTGCAATTTTTTAATTTGTGTTTAACATCTATTCAGAATTTTTCCTGGTATTTAATAGGAGTGCCAAGGAGCTTTTTGGCATGCATGGACTTCCATGAACACACATAGTAATAGCGTGTATTTATTCATTTATCTTCCTACATCTGTTATCTCATATTGTACAGAACTAAAAATAAAAATAAAAATAAAAATAAAAATAAGAATAAAAATAAAAATAAAAATAATTTGCATGTAACCGTCTATTGCTGTTCCTTTAGCTCTGAGCAATTTTCCATTAGATATTGTCATCCCTGTGCCCCTTATTAAAAATATTGTGGATTAGGGAGTCAAACACTGAGAGGAAATGGGATGAAAAAGAAAATTCTGTTAAAATTGGTGGAGACATTATTTCATTTGCTATTTGCCTTAATGGACTTTCACTTTCTTGACTCACTGTAATGTGGTTCAGTTTAGAAAGTTTGGAAAGTTCATGTTCTTAGCTTTTGTTAAAACTAATATGTGAGTCATAGGTCATAGTTTCAATATTTTCCACTTGTGAACTGAATCACAGAACCATAAAATGGTTTGGATTGGAAGGGACCTTAAAGATCATCTAGTTCAAACTCTCCTGCCATGGGCACCTTCCACTACACAAGACTGTGTAAATCCTCATGCATCCTGGCCTAGAGCACTTCGAGGGACGAGGCATTCACAACTTCAGTATACCCTGATATCAATCTGTGTCCAGTGATTACTTTTGCATAAGTACACTATACTGGAATAAAGCAATGTACTCTTGATAGAATTTTGTAAACTGCATCATTATTTGACTTTAGGTTTGGCCTAGGCCAATTGCTGTAGACGTAATGGTACTATATATATTATATTGTGGAGAAAATTGAGCATCCTATGACATTATAACTCTGTTGGATTTTACTGGACAGAAGACTTCATCTGTATGTCTGATAATTAGGAGGAAAAGGGAAACGTGCATCCTTTCATTTGGAAACAGGTGAGGAAAACATTAGGCAAATTATCTTCTCCTGAAAATACTGAAATAAATTTACATGGAGACTTCTCTTGTTCAACAAGAAGAAGTGATCTTTTGGATTGCTACAGAAAGTGTGCAGGCTACACGTGATATTTGATTACTATAGTTTTCTTTAGATGGGCTCATAAATTTTGCCTCCAAAAGAGAAAAAATGAAGTAACACATAATAGTGTCACACATTTAGCAAAGTGAGCTTGATAACGATTACCTATTTTTTTATGATTCTAGGAAAAAAAGCTAACTTTATGCAGTAGAGGATTAAGATTTACTTATGTTAACTTTTCTTAATAAGTTCACAGTTCTTCCCTGGCCATTTTAATGGAGAGAGTATTCAGATACATTAGAACACATTGGATTGAGAGTGTATTCTTGGATAACAACTGCAGAAATAGGTCATTGTTTTCTTTTGTTCTGGAGTAAAGAGATAAGCCCTTTCAATTCACTGTTATCAGATTTCTCTTTGCTCTCAAGCAGGAGCTATATCTGTGTTACTGGACATAATAGCCCTGTAAACGTCCAAGTCAGGGAGCATGTCCCAAAAGGATCCAAATTCCATGTTTTGGCAATAGGAGCACATCTGCCATATCCTCTTCTCAGAGTCCTGCTAATCCTGGATAGAAAAAACCAGGACACACAGACAGGGCAGCAGATTCATTCATGTTCCAAGAGGGTAAGTTTAGATGCAGCTGGAACATTTTGAGCCATATACACTGTGTGTGGTTTTCTACTTTCTATCCTATGCATAATAGGAATATTTACATACTTGCCTACATACAGACTTACTCCAATTTAAAAATCTTATCATTTTTATATGCCTGAGTAACAAAAGTGTACCTCAAAATGAAGACAATATGCAGTATTTTCTTTAAAAATACCAAAACAGCTGGTTTCAGTTTGTATTTTAAACAGGCATATAGAATTTTGTTTAAATAAAAACAAATAAACAAACAAAAAGAAAAACACAAAAAACCCTGTTGTTAAGGCTGAATCTATTATCCTTCCCTCCATCAAAGAAAGGTGATTTGGTAATCAAATGGAGAGAAGAAAAAGCACTTGTGAAATGAAAGCAACCATTGTAAAAAAGTTGTGTTTCTCCTTTTAGCAGTAATTAAAAACTAAACTACAAGATACTATTAATGTCGTTTACTGAACCTTGTGTTTTCATCATACAGAATATATACTGCTTAAGAGCTTCAGAATGTTTGGATCAAATTCTGTTCTGGTGTCCAGTTCTGGTGTCCAGCACCTTTTGGGAAAAGCCAGAAATATAAAAAAGCATTATTCACATACAATAAAGGAGAAAAAATATGTTTTTATATCATACCTTTTCTTCACTTTTTGAATACAAGACTGAATATTCCATATAAATATACAGTTTCTATTATAAAGCGTGTCTGCTCATCTGAGATTATTCTATATTTCCTCAAGTCATCTAAAAAAATAGAGGAATAAATATAGTCTAGGTGAACAACGTTTTGTTTTTGTCATTCCTACAGGTAAAAATTTCATTTTGCTTCTTATGTTTCTATGCAACCCTAATGTCTAAAAGTAGTAACATTTCATTATTTGATAGTACTTCTAATTTCTTTTCACATCAGCTTTAGGACTTGTAAGTGAGGTGGCAGGTGTTACCTAGTTAGACTGAGGATTCAGTACACTTAGAACTTAGCACTTTTTTGTTTTGTCTTATGTGCTTTCTTTTAGATTGTATGTAAACAATCTGTTTCCTGATTTCCTGAAAATATGTAAATTTCAATGGAAGTTTTAGGATTTTCTTCCTTTTTATTGTATGGTTTAAACATTCTTGTGCATTCAGAAGAATGGCAGCTGCATGAATTCCAGAAGCACAGACTGCAAGAAAAGTTTTTAGTGCATGTCATTGCTCTCTGCTTTTGGACATTGCTTATCAAAACCTGTTGTTCTCATGATGTCTAACAGTGTAACGTGTGGCAATGTGAGAGGGATAGCTGTTGAACACTAACATTTTAGAGTTCTGGAAAAAATGTGCTAATTATTTACTTTTTTTGTCCACTAGTGGGGAAAGGGGGAGCTTCTGGCAGTTTTAACAGTGTCATTTACAATCATTTAGTTTATGTTGATGTAAATATATAGAGCAGCTTGACTGAGTTGTAGTGTTGAGCTGTCCTGCCTTATGTAAGCCAAATGTTTTTGAAATTACTTGTGGAAATCTTAAGAGCGTCTCTGAAGTGATACAGCAGGGCAGGGGCATATTGATTTTGACTAAGGAACTTGTAATCATATTTCCTAGACAAATTATATATATATTAGTAAGGACAGCGGTTCTATAAGGAAACACAAATGAAGGTGCTGTAGATACTACAGTAGAATGGGAGAATGTATCATCTGACTGCCTGCCTTTTGTTTTCAAAGTCTGGCCTTAAAAAATTGAAGGACAGGAGAAAAATAAATTATTAATAGTACTCATGAAATTTTAAAGATACAAACATATCCTGAAATATAGTAGCAGGAGGGTGATAAACCCACACCCTTTCTATTTTTTTTTTATTATTATTTTTCAGTAGTGGACACGTTCATGCAACAGCACTCAAGCACAGCTTCTTACTGCAGGTGCTTTTCCCATTTTGGGAGTTCACTGCCCTTGTTTTGTTAGCTTCAGCATTTTGAAAGTGTTGGCTCACCCGCAAAGCTTGCAAATATATCAATGTCCATGCTGCCTTTGCTTTTTGTATTTACTGGTGTCTTTAGCTTCAGGGTTTCCGATGCCCTTGAGAAGCTGTGACCATTTTTTACATCTGAAAGAGTGCCAATTCATTTATTAAGACAGAGTCTGTGAGGCCTGGATAAATTTATTCTATCTAACGTTTAATAAAACATTAAATTAAAAATGTGACTTATGCTGTGACATGCTTACCATTACCCTTCCAAGGTTTATATTGGAGAGTTGCAGGGCCCCACTCTGTAGAAAGTAACATGCTATCAATCTGGTTCTGAGGTGACAAGGCCACTGGTGTTTTCCTGTGGAGGTTGTTTAATAATTAATTTTTCACTGCTAGTATGTTCAATAAACAGATCACATCAGTTAAGGCTAGTTTAATAGGTTTATATGTTCCTTATAAATTCTAATAATGATAACAGTTAATAAAAGAATAATGAATTTGTGTTTGGAGATCTTAAGATCAATCAAGCAAATTAGGCCTAATATATGGCTATTTTTTGCGGGGGCAAGTTGTTTGTTTTATTGTTTATTTTTTTAACCATAAATGTGCACACCTTGTATGTATAAGCCTATCTACGTGGTGAATTGTAGAATTTCTTAGTGTTTCACTTGCCATATTAATTTAAGTCTTTAATCTGAGGACAGGGCAGGCATATAAAGTGGTACATTAAATCAATATTATGTTGCAGATGATGTCTCCGAAGAGGGTGCCATTTATGGACGGAATTGCAATAATACGAATAATAAAAAGAAATTGCATTTTGATCTTTCCACATGTTATTTATAATGCTGCTCACCCATTTTAAAAAACATACAGCTCTCCTTGTAAAGGCAACTCTTTCCACAGAGCTTTGTCACATACTCAAAATGTGAAGTTTAAAAAATAAAATTAAAAAAAAAAAAAAAAAAAAAAAAGAAGAAAAAAGGAACAGTCCAGATAGGGAAGTCTTGTCAATTACTATTAGGATTCAAGAGAATCAGCCCTACAAAAAGAGAGTCTGTTGCTTCACAGGCATTTGCTTGGCATTTAAAATAGATGGTTGTGGTCTTGTTAGAGTTGCTGATAGTCAGGGATAACCTTGTTAAGAAAGTTAATAAAAGAGGAAGGTACATTTGGTTTGTATTCTTGCCTTATGTCTCATTCAAGGTCTCATTTTCCACTTCTTTTCAAAATTCTCCATATAATCACTTGAACTGGTGCAAACAAGGTGATTTTGTGGCTTCATAGCTGTTTCCATAACTATTACTGCACACATAGTATGCTGGTAAGGGATTCAAAGGACTGTTATTCATTCTTGGCTCTGCAACTATTGTACTGAGCATGCATTCACTCCACAATTTATCCATTTTCTACATCTGTAAAATATAAATCAACCTAATGACCTTAGTAAAATGTTTGGATTGAAAATGACAGGTAATAGCATATTATATGAGATGCAAAGCAGTAGAAAATTGGGGCATTCATTTTTCTAGAACTTCAGCATCTGACTTTGTAACAGTTCTTTTTTTTTTTTTATGTAAGCCTGTTGAGACGGGACCTAGCAAAAGCTTTGTGATATATCCTGAAATGCAGGGAGGAGAAAATGCAATTCCTTTTATTATCTGTGTTTTAAAGAAATCAACCCTAGGAAGGACTATGTACCTGAACCAGTCCCTGGCAACCTATACTGCATGTGACATTTCAAGGCATTTCTTAAGCCTTCCTCATTTCTGCCATAAACCAAGGCTACTGCCTCTCAAGATTGCAGGCAAGGAGAAGACCATGAGTTAGCAAGAAATCATTGCTCAGGCGGTAGTTACCTGTAGCTGCTGCTCCTGTTTATCTGCTGAATTACTTCCAGAAAAATTGTTTTCAGGGTACCTGCATGTAGGTGGAGAAAAGAAGTGAAGAGCCTGGGAAATACAGCATTTGTGGTTATCACAGATAGAAAGATATGCAGGTGGAAAATTATGTTGCACTGTTGCTGAGTAGAAATAGAGTGGGAGGATATTGTAGCAAATGTAACAGAAAAAAATTTGGGCATGGGAGTTTCATAAGATGATAAAAGAGGTGAAGGGGTGATAAACTTCCTCTGTTGCTGGACGAGGAATCATGCTTGGTTTGGGAGTATTTTATATACTGAGTACAGGTACTATTTATCAATAACAGGTGCTATCCCATTTCTGGTGCTGGCGGAAGCTGATTAATACTATCAGTAATTATATTTATACTGACAAAAATAGGTATTTCATTGTGGTAAGCTGATCAGGTGCTGCAAACTGTATCATGCTCTGATATTATCATGCACTGATGCACACCATCAGTGCTCTTATCAGGGCACTTATTGCAGTGTTCGTGATTTTCAAATTTGGACTTAGAGTGACTGCTTATCCTGTGGTAAGAGATTGCTGCTGATCCATTTCAACAAGTAGTAGTTGCCACTCAGTGGCATAGTAGTTGCCACTCAGTAGCAGACAGTGATCTTTTTGTCCCAGTGGTGAGCAGTTATCTCTGAGAAGCAAGCAGCAGAGAATGCAAATTGCACTGAATGCAAATTGCACCTATTGCATAGCAGCTCACTAGTGGGATATTCTCTAAGTAGGCTTATCTTGGAGCAAGAAGTTTCTGCAGTGACTTTGTGATTCACAGTAGGTGATGAGCAGTGATAGCTTACTACTGGAGTATGTACTGATGTCAGGTGAGAAGCCTGAGGCTGAGAAGATAAGAAAAGCAGTAGGAAAATGGGATTCTTATAACTAGAAGGGAATTGGGTAGCAATATATATATATATTCGTTCGTATACTATATACAAGTATGTGTATATTTGTAAGACCAAGAATGTAACAAATGGCCTAGTTAAGATTTTGAAATAAGGGGAGGGAAGAAAGAATCACAGAATCACAGAATTGTAGGGGTTGGAAGGGACCTCCAGAGATCATCGAGTCCAACACCCCTGCCAAAGCAGGTTCCCTACACCAGGTCGCACAGGTAGGCATCCAGGCAGGTCTTGAACATCTCCAGAGAAGGAGACTCCACCACCTCCCTGGGCAGCCTGTTCCAGTGCTCCGTCACCCTCACCGTAAAGAAGTTCTTGCGCACATTTGTGTGGAACTTCCTATGCTGCAGTTTCCGGCCGTTTCCTCTTCTCCTGTCTCCACTCACCACTGAAAACAGCCTGGCCTCGCCATTCTGCCCCCCACACCTTAGATATTTATAGACCTGGATCAGGTCCCCTCTCAGTCTTCTTTTCTCAAGGCTGAACAGACCCAGTTCACTCAGCCTTTCTTCATAGGAGAGATGCTCCAGGCCCTTCACCATCTTCGTGGCCCTCCGCTGGACTCTTTCCAAGAGGTCCCTGTCTTTTTTGTACTGGGGAGCCCAGAACTGGACGCAGTACTCCAGATGAGGCCTCACCAGGGCAGAGTAGAGGGGGAGGATCACCTCCCTCGACCTGCTGGCCACGCTCTTTTTAATGCACCCCAGGATGCCATTGGCCCTCTTGGCCACAAGGGCACACTGCTGGCTCATGGCCAACCTGTCATCCACCAGGACACCCAGGTCCCTTTCCGCAGAGCTCCCCTCCAGCAGCTCATCCCCCAACCCGTACTGGTGCATGGAATTATTCCTCCCCAGATGCAAGACTCTACACTTGCTTTTGTTAAACCTCATCCAGTTTTTTTCTGCCCAGCTTTCCAGCCTATCCAGGTCTTGCTGAATGGCAACACAGCCTTCAGGCGTGTCAGCCAAAGGAGGCAGGAAGAGAAATTGCAGCATGAAGTATTAGGTTGAAATTTGAAGTGGCTCAGCCATTCATTTGCTTCATGCACTTTCTCTTAGTCTAACAGATGTCTTGATACAGCTGTTACTGCAATCCACATAATATTCATGTTGTGAAGACCCATGAAATTTCAGTGAAATCATTCCTGAAACAAAGTTGGAGATTCAAACTCAGTACATGTGTGTATACAGAAGTCATTAAATACCTGAGAAGTGTTATTTTCTTAAGGATGGAAGGAGCAATAGGGGCTGGCTTACATGAAGATAAGCATTAGGAATAGACACAATAGCAAGGTTTCTCCTTAATGAATATTAAGTGTATAGAAAGGATGCAAAAGCAGACATATCAAGTCGGAAATATTTAGAAGAAAATATGGACACAGTATTACAATTGTCTCCTAAAGAAATAACAAACAAACAAAAACTAGGAAAAATCATTGAAAGTAATACCATCCCGAAGGATCCGTAGAAGCACGTAACAGAACAAACTAATATGCTTGATTTTTCTTTTTCTTTTTTTTTTTCTACTCAAATTTCTGAGGTTAGCAATAGCACTACAGTGATGCAAAATGATGTATGCATGTTTGCATGAATTAGTGGCCCTTTAAAATTTCACCTGATCTTACAGAAGGAAAACAGATACTTGTTATGGGATTCTTTATTATTGAATAGAACTCATACTTGATGAGTAAGATATTCTTTTGCAGACCCAAATGAATTTTGAAGAAGGAATGACTAAGAAATTGTATTTCATTCCTTGTTAGACCTGTGATAACTCTTTACAAATTTCCAAAGTGTGAGTTTCATTTAAACTATGCACTCAATTTCCATTTCCTAGGTATGTAACTCATATGTATGATTAACATTAGCACAAATACATTATTGCTATATTTAATTCTCCTTCTCTCGGATCTAGTTATTTCAGTGAACCTGGCAGTGACAAATCCTATTTCTGTCATTTTGCTGAACACTTACAAGCTCTGTGCAGCAAACCTTTTCTACTATTGAATGAGAATCCTTTTTTTAATTTACCCAAAGTAAATTGGGTACTTTCTTTTTTTTCCTGAGTACTCTCAGTCTGACGTGATTGTGACCTTCAAGTTGATGCTAATATTCATCTAAGGTGTGGCCAAAAAGGCCAATGGCATCCTGGCTTGTATCAGAAATAGTGTTACTAGCAGGAGCAGGGAGGTGATCATCCTCCTGTACTCAGCCTTGGGGAGGTTGCACTGTATGTGTTCAGTTCTGGGCCTCTCACTACAAGTAAGACACCGAGGCCCTGGAATGTCCAGAAAAAGGCCCTGGTGTCCAGAAAAGGGTAATAAAAATGGTGAGGGGTCTGGAGGACAAGTCTTATGGGGAGTGGCTGAAGGAACTGGGATTGTTTAGTCTGAAAAAGATGAAGCTCAGGGAAGACTTTATTGCTCTCTACAACTGGCTGAAAGGAGGTTGTGGCAAGGTGGATTTCAGTCTCTTTTCCCAGGTAATAGTAATAGGACTATTACTAGAGGTAATGACTTTAAGTTTTCATAGAATCTTAGAATCACAAGGTTGGAAAGGACCTACAAGATCATCTAGTCCAACTATCCTCCCATCACCATTGCTGCCAAAAGCAACTAAACCATATCTCGTAGCTCCTCATCCAGATGCCTCTTGAACACTGCTAGGGACGATAACTTCACCACCTCCCTGGGCAGGCCTGAACACTCTATGAGAGAAAAAGTTTCTACTCATGTCTTATCTAAACCTCCTCTGATACAACTTGTGTCCATTTCCTGCGGTCCTGTTTGTTGCCTTGGGGAAGAGGCCAAACCCCTCTTCACCACAACCTCCCTTCAGGAAGTTGTAGAGTGCAATGAGGTCTCCCCTGAGCCTCCTCTTCTCCAGACTGGACAATCCCAGCTCCCTCAGCAGCTCCTCATAAGACTTGTGCTTTAGACCTCTCACCAGCTTTGTTGCCCTTCTCTGGACACGTTCCAGGGCTTCAATGTCTTTCTTGTAGTGAGGGACCCAAAACAGAACACAGTACTTGAGATGCGGCCTCACCAGTGCTGAGTACAGAGAGATGATTACCTCCCCACTCCCTGCTCCTGCTCCCTGCTATTTCTAATGCAGGTCAGGATGGCATTGGCCCTGTTGGCCACCTGGGCACACTGTCAGCTTATGTTCAGCCGAGTATCAGCCAACACCTTTCCTCTTCACAGTCATCCAGCCACTCATCCCCAAGCTTATAGTGCTACATGGGTTTATTGTGGCCACAGTGCAGGACCCGGCACTTGGCCTTGTTGAACCTCATCCCATTCATCTCAGCCCAGCAATCCAGCTTAACCAGATCCCTCTGAAGGGTCTCCCTACCCTCAGGCAGATCGATACCACCTCCCAGCTTGGTGTCATCTGCAAACTTACTGAGGGTACACTCAATCCCCTCATCTAGGTCATCAATAAAGATATTAAACAAGATTGGCCCCAATACCAACCCTGGGGGACACCACTTGTAATGGGCTTGCCAGCTGGACTTAACTCCATTAACCATTACCCATTGGGCACAGCCCTCTAGCCAATTCTTTATCCAGAGAAGAGTATATGTGTCCAGGCAACAGTCAGCCAGAAGAACACTGAGAGTGACCATGTCAAAGGCTTTGATGAAGTCTAGGTAGACTACATCAATAGCCTTTCTGTCGTGTACAAGTCAGGTCACCCAGTCACAGAAGGAGGTGAGGTTGGTCAAGAACAACCTGCCTTTCATGAACTCATGCTGGCTGGGCCTAATCCCCTGGATGCGACACACGTGCTGTGTGATTTTACCCAAGATGATTTGCTCTGTAACTTTCCCTGGTACCGAGGTCAGGCTGACAGGCTAGTAGTTCCCCAGATCCTACTTACAGCCTGTCTCGCTCCAATTTATAGGAGGGAGAGGAGGTTCTTTTATTATCTATATACCCGGCGTGAGATTAAGAAGCAATGGTTCAAATGTTGGTCCAACCAGTTTATTACAAATCTTAATCAGGGGAAATGGGGAAGGGGAGGACGGACACTATCATGAATTAGGGTAATGGGGGAAGGGAAGGAGGGCGATAGAAAAGATAGAAAAGAAGAAGCAAGAAGTCTTTATAGGCAGCAAGAGGGAGATAGTCACCACCACCATGGATCCAACGTGGTCCGTAGTTCAGTCTTTGATCTTCAGTAGCGGTGGATCATCAGGCAGAGTTGTTCTGTTGACAACGACAATGACGACCATGGTGACGATGGCCCTTTTTCAATGCTTCAAAGTGGTTGAGTCAGCTGTTTTTGGAGTGACAGCTCAAATCCAAAGTGGTTGAATCAGCTCTCCTTTGAGTGACAGCTCAAACCCAAGGTGGTTGAGTCAGTCCTCCTTGCGGTGGCAGCTTCAGGCTCTGGGATCTCAGCAGGAACCTCCTTTGTTCTTATCTTTCTGGCCTTGCCAGCAGATAAGAGGAAGCAGGGAGGCACCAACTTGCATCTTGCCTTCGCAAGATACAATGGTATCATCCCCCAGCCTTCCATTCTTAGCTGGAGCGGTTTGGCCACAGGCCAGATCTTCCGCCAGTGAACACTCCTGAGCACTCTCTTCCGCTCTTCTACAGAGCAAGCAGCTCTGGGGGAAGGGGCTTGCAAATGTTCCCAAAGCGATATCCATTGTCACACAGTTAGCACCCATCACTTGCCTCCTTGACAAGTCACTCAGAGTCTTATCACAAGAAAAACCTCAGGAAGCAAGCTTTGAGCCAAAAAAAAAACAAAGAAGGATTCTCACACAGCCCTTCTTGTAGGTAGGAGTCACATCAGCAACTCTCCAGTCCTCTGGTACTTCTTCAGATAACTAGGAATGCTAGTTAGTAGAAGTTAGTAGAACGCTAGGTTGATGGTGGAGAGCGGCTCGGCAATCACTCCGCCAGCTCCCTCAGCATCCTAGGATGGAGCCCATCCAGTCCCATGGACTTGAGACAGTCCAGATGGAGGAGGAGCTCTCTAACCATCTCCACCTGAATCACCGGGGGTGTATTCTGCATAGCATCCTAGACTTACAGTTCAGGGCATAAAGTGCTCTGAGGAATAACTGATCTGCCTATTAAAGGCAGATATAAAGAAGGCGTTGAGGACCACAGCCTTCAGTGGTCACATTCTCTGCTGCATCAAGTAAAGGATGGAAATTCCCCTTGGGAGAATTTCCAGGAGAGGTTCAGGTTGGACACTAGGAAAAGCTTCTATGAAGGAGTGGTCAGGCATTGAAATAGGCTGCCCAGGAATGTGGTAGAATCACCATCCCTGGAGCTGTTCAAGAAATGTTTAGATGTGGCACTAAGACACGTAGTTTAGTGGGGAAACATTGGTGATATGTGGATAGTTGGACTGGATCATCTTGGAGGTCTTTTCCAACCTTGATGATTCAATGATTCTGTGATCTCATTTACCTTCTTAAATGTCTCAAATTTTTGGACATTCTACTTGAAAGCCTGTGCTTGTTAATAACTTCCAGCATTTGAGTTCTCAGTTCATTTTATTTTAAGTTTATGAAAACTTTTCAGACCTATGGCTTTGTAAATACAAAAAATGCTGACTTGTTAAAGATAATCATGGCAAATTTCTGGAGAGAATTCTTGTAGAATAATTATTTTTTAAAAAACTTCAGATTTTAGGTGGAAGAGTTGTTTCTTCTATTTCCATCTAAGTTATTTCTTCAATGTTCGTGCTACAAAGAGGATTCTGGAGGTGTTTAAATGCTCACATAATAAATTTGACATGAGTTATTTGTGACTCACTTTAAACTTGGGATCAACACAACACATTATTTTTCAAAAAGTAAATTTGCAAATAAAATGTAGCAGCTAGGTTTTTATTCACTGAATGGGTTTTTGATTTTCAGGCCACGCCATGAAGCATCACAATGATATTCCCTCTGGGTCCTTTTTAAACCGTAGGCAGTATAAAAGGTAAAGTAAGGGAACTTCAGAAAGCTCCAAAATGGAAATTTGGCAGTATTTACACTGAGCCTGTTTCTTTCCAGCATTTCCTGTAGCAGGGTTAAGCACCGAAGCATGAGAGTTTATTTTCTCAGGAAAAAAAGGAGGTTTAGTGTCCAGTGTAGCTTTTGATGGTCTTGTTATCCATATAAATATTTAAACCTTCTTTGAAACCTGCTGAGCTCTTAGCTTCAGTGATATCTTGAAGGAATATAATAAAACATGTTTCTTGACACCAACTTTCTCTTCTCCTGGGAATGAACTACTCATTATTATGAGAGGTTATTCACCATGGTCTTCTGGCTCCAACAGACTTGATCAAATAACTTCCTACCAGAAACCTCTTATTCCCCAGGACTGAAAAATTGTTCTCTCTCTCCTCTCTGTTAATAGTGCTTAGGTACTAATGGATTGGTCTTGCAAAATTGAATTCATACCTCCTGACAGCTACCAGCTTAGGCTTGACTCAGTCAGCCATATGGATCATTTATGGACCATGGAGAGAGTCAGGGCCATGCTTCTTCAAAAATAAGTAAGAAAGTATGGTATGAACTCTATAAATCCATACCAGACTTATAACAGGTAAAAGTAAATTAGAAAAAAGGTTAGTACATGTTGCAGAATATGCAGATTAATGAAGTAGTAAGGACAGACGGTCAGATTCTCAGAACACTGTAAATCAACATTCCTTAACTGAAGTTAATTTATAACACTTACAAAACCAATCCAACATCCTTAGTGACAATGTTAGTATTTTCTTCTGGTAACAGAGAGACAGGCATCAGGAATGACAGTTGGTTTATGGGGAAAGTTTGCTGCAGAATACAGAGAAAAGACAACATGCATATTTACAGTGTGTGGAGAATTTAAAGGCTGGAGAAGACCTTCTGGAGTTTCTGTGTTCTGTTCCTTACTGTTACAGGGAATGACATCATATAATCCCATTCAATCTTTTTCTTAAACACAAAATGGTTATTTAAGGGTAGTGATATTTTAAACACAGTTTTTCTCTGAGAACAGATTGATCGAACTTTAATCACATGCTGCCCTCTGGTTTCCTTCATGATTTCTTATGCATGTTTCATTCTCAAGAAAAGAACTGTACATTGTAAGTGTTTCTGTTTGTTTGTTTCCTAGGTTTTTGTTCTTGTTGTTTTTTTTTTTTATTGTTGCGCTTTTTTTTTTTCTTCCTTAATACTACTATTAACCTTGTAAAGCTGAGAAAGTGGATGCTAATGTTCTCTTTTCAAAATGTATTTTTCTAAAGGCCATGGGACCCACAGATACTGCCTATGCAGCAAGAATCAGTAGTACTGAGTAATAAAATATGATCCACTACAGCTAGTAGATTGAGTTGATTCTGCATTGTACTGCAGCATGGAATGGCACTGAATTACTAGCTGAAGTATCAGTCAACCTGAGAGCATTCATAGCACCCCAGTCTGCTACTGAGAAAAGAGTGTTGTCTGCCAAAGCTTTAATGCTGACAGCAATGTACAAAGCCAGAAGGACAACAGCTTGGATTACAAATAGCGTGCTGAGTCTGCAAGGACCAGATAGATTGAAAGACTGTCTTTTGACTTGTAAATTCAGAAAATTTGATAGTAAACCCTTTGGTATACTGAAAATTAAAAATAGTTTTATTCTGACTGTCATTTACAGAATAGGATTAAACTGCTGGTGAACATCAGCTTCCCATACAGAAGTTCTCAGTAAACTCTGAAAATCTTTGATGAGCACTGAAATCTAAGTTCAGCTCCAAAAACATTTGAAATTCCGTGTTACTGTTTTTAGCTAGAGATTTTAACTTGCTTCAGACAGTTTGAAGGAATGCAAACATAACGATGTCATGTATGTGTGTCTGAGATCTGAAAGAGAAAAAGGAGGGCTTTTTTAATCTTCCAAAATGCAGTTCCTGATAATTGATAGAGAAGATAGCACAGTTAAGCATTTGGCGTTCATTTCCTAAGCTCAGGCTGATTTATATGAATTCATCAAAGTTTTCCCTATCTCCAGGGAAGAATAAAATTAATGTTTTGCTGAGAAATGTTTTATGATATTTCTAGATGTTGGATGCTGGTTTTTTGTTGTTGTTGTTGCTGCTGTTTTTGGTGTGATTTTTGTTGCTGTTATTGTTTTGCTTTTGTTTTCTGGCTAACTTTGAAAGCCCCTATGGTCTTTTTCAGATGCTTAGCAAATTTGATTCAGGTACCATCAAAGCTTTGTAAGGCAATAGATTCAGAAATTGACTGTTAGGAGAGACTAATAAATATATCAGACTGTTGACTTTCCAAAACCTCATGTTCCTATTTTCCCCATCAAATACAGTATATCATTAATGAGAGGTGCTATATTTATTAAAATGAATAATTTTGAAGCAAACCACAACAATTAATGTGTGATCTTTTGCTGAAAATCTATGTAATATATATATTATATATATATATATATATATATATATATTAAACATTATCTGCAGAGGAATAGATTTCAACTGTTCCAAGTATTAACTGAGTTGTAGTAACAAAAAAGGTAGTATCCATAGGGGAAATGGGCTACAAAGATTTCACAGATAACTCATTTATCTGTCTGTCTATTTTTCTATCTGTCTATCTATCTATCTGTCTGTCTGTCTATCAGCAGGCCAAGGAATCTGTGTCAGAAGTAAATTCATAGCCATAGCTTCTACATAAAGAGATTAGGACAGAGTCACATGTAGGAAAAATGTACATTCAAGTCACGTCTAGGGTCTAAGCAATAGTGCACATGTTCATTTTGTAAAATATAATCGTGAAGGGGCTATAGGTTTGTTTTATATTTCTATTATCAGAAAGTTGCATTCACTAGTAGAAAAACATTAGCTGGGGAATGAATTCAATAATTTCTTAGAGAGCTCACATGGAAAAAAATAAATAAATAAATAAAGCTTGGACAATTAAATCTAAACTTTAGGATCTGTTTACTTGCTGTAGTATTTTGCTACATGAAAACTATCCAGGACAAAACCTTCTGGTTGCCCAAGACAAAGCTGTCTGTGCATAGTCCTGATCAACCTTCTTTGAGTATCCCTTCTTGAACAAAGAGTTGGACAAGATTACCTGCTGAAGCAGTGGCAGCAGCAAAATCCAACAGCTACTTCAGCCTATTGCCCAGTAAATGGCACCTTTCGGACATACAATATGAAATTAAAGTGGTTAATTGAACTGTATTAATTACTCAAAAGCAAGTGAAATTTAATTGCTAAATTTACCTATTGCATAAGCATGCTGATATACTCATTATTCTAGGCTGAGTTTTCCTACCCATTGCAAGACGCACTAATGTGAGGTTGTCCTGATCTTCGGGATGATTTTATTCAATTACAATGACTAGTACCAATTCACAGTTACTCCTGTGAAACAGATGGCAGCAGGGGGGCAGTGTGATACAATGGGTCTGACATGGAAGTGCCTGAATAGAGATGGAGCAGTGGATGTGAGCACAGTGAGGTGGTGGGTGGTGTGTTTCAGCAGTGGCAACAAGTGGGTCACTTCTGCTGGTGCAGATTTTTACAAGTGTGGCATGCAGGCTCTTGTTCATTACTGGTGAAAATGTATAGCCAGCCAGGGGTAGAGACTGTGTTCAAAAAGAGTGCTTCATAGTTGAGGATTTGCTCATAGTGTTATTGTACTTTTAGTATCAGTTGTAATTTCCATGGAAATTAATAGGAGGAATTATTTTTGGAGTGATCTAAATAGTCTAAAAAGTAAAAAAAGTCCTGAATAATTAAATTTCATTAACCCAAACAATAAGAAATAAATTATCAACTCCACAACACAATGTAATTGCTCGATCTTGCTGATCTGTGAATTCAATACTATATTTATTAAGATATTTTGAACAACTTATGTGATGTCAGCACTATAGGAGACAATGACATAAAAATTACCATAAAGAAAAATCAAAATCTGCAAGCAACCTTAGTCTGTCTAAATTTCAGTGAAACAGTCCTCATGAGTGTATTGTTATTTTGTTTGTTTGTTTGTTTGTTTGTTTCAAATTTCTGTAGTGTTATTCTCTAAAAAAATAGGAATTGGCAGTTGAGAAAAAAACTTATTTTACATTGATTGGCCTCTGTACTGTGGCTCAGGTGGAATATCTGCAGGGAAAAAAATGTTTACCCTTTTGTTTGCAGCAGCTGGAGATGTGCAGGAATAGATAGGGAGGAGGGAAAGTAAGATGAAGGATAGGATTTACTAAAGACCTAGAGTTTGCTGAGCAGTGTGGGAAATGGAGGTGCTGCCAGGTTGTAGGAAGATTGGAGAGAAAGGTTCCTCTCGTCCTCTCCTTCCTCATTTTTTCTCCTCCTCAGTTCTCTTTTTCAAAGCATGACAAAGACACAGTAGACAAGAGAAAGATGAGTCTACAATCTTTTATTATTTCTGCTACATTCTAGGTCACAGTCAAAAGGAAAAATAAGTAGAAAATAACTCATTAGAGGTGTTATACAAAAAGATAGGGGAAAAAAAACAAAAAACAAAAAAACAAAAAAAAAACCACCAAAAACCAGATGGTGAAACCTGAGGAACTTTTAGCCTAATTACTATCAGTAAGCATAGCTGACTCTGAAAGTCAGTTACTCAGATGCCAACCATCACATCTTGTGACATTCTTCCTTTGATAGCACCAAACGGGTGTGCTGCAGCATTAAGAGACATAAGTGGAGAATAGAATCAAAACGACTGTCAAAGAAATTTTTCTTTGACAACTAAGTTTGCACCTAACATTTGGGGTAGTGGATTGGAATTAATTCAAGGTATTTATCTTGGAATTTATCCTTTTTATCCTTGAAAACTGAAGTCTTGTGTTTGGTGCTGTGTGCAAGTGCATGAGGAAATTAGGGGCAACAAGTAACAACTGCAATAAATATAGCAAGTGTTCTAACTTGGATTTTTTCTTTCAGCATGCAACATTCATGCAGTAGTTTTAAAGTAACTTATATGTCATTGATAGTACAAGTAAAGCAGATTAGAAAGAGTGACTGCATAGCCACTCATTATGAAAAGAAATATTTAGTGTAATGACATGAGTATAGGAGTTACTAGGTCCTGAAGTGCTTCTGAATAAACATAAATATGTTCCAGTGTGCAAACATGAATATTCTAGGAGTAGCACCATAGAGTCTACATGCATGTTGATATCTGTCTTTATCTCTTTCTATAAGTGCTGGATTTAAAGAAATTTTCTCAACATTATTCTCTCACTGGAACTGACCTTTCTAAGGCAAAACAGAGCAAAAAAACACCAAACTCTTAGTATCTCCTTTGTGCGCTCCAGCAAGTTCATAAGGGCAGTCTACTCTGTGATTTATTTGAAATAGCAGGGTTATTTACCTTAGTTATTTATGTGATTTCAAAAGCATTACATTAAGGATAGATTTTTTTGTATTTTATTACAAAGGTAATTACACTTTCATTTAGATGTAGACTGGCAATTAATGGGCATGAAAATACAGGGTGATATTATATAGTTTGCAGTTAGACAATTCGGGGAGTTGTGTCGGAAATGATGAATGATCTCCAGTTTTTGTGCATAGTATATTAGGTCAAAATTAGGTTTGTGGCTTAAAGTCTTTTAGAGCCTTCAACAAAACAGCAATTTTCATTCTCTGTGATCAAAACTAAGTTTGATATGATATTAGCAGCTGATTCATTCAGTCACTTGATCTCCTTTAAATGTCTTATTTCAATACTGAATTCTGTCCTTAACTTTGCACCATTATTTCACATTTTTATGTTATAATTAGAAGCTTTCACAGTACCTTGTGGTTTTGTTTAGTCAACATGACCTAATTTTGTGTATACAAATATACCTGTTTATTTATAAATGTCAAATTACTTCCCTTGATAGATAATGGTTTGTATATTAACAAATGTTTTGTCTATTGAGGCTCAAGATTATGTTTCCTATGGAAAGGCCAAGCTCAGGTTCCATGAACGTATTTTATGAGTTCATACAAAATTACTTGATACTTACGAAGGATACAGAACCTTTGTTGCAATCTCTGTACAGCCTCATCTTTACAATAGAACTGCAACAATCTTGAAATTTGTGTTATAAGGAGAATTTGTCAATTTGAATTTCTGTTTGAATTCCAAATTGACTAACTAGGTGTCCTGGTTTTCTGTAGGATAAAATTAATTTTACTACTACTACCGTATGTAGTGCTGTGTCTTGAACCTGTGATAAAAATGGTGTCTATTGCACACTGATGTTTTAGTTGTAGCAGAACGGTGCTTACACAGTACTTTGCAAGCTGTCCTGCTTGCATGAAGGCTGGGACTGGGAGCTGGAAGGGAGCACAGCCAGGACAGCTGATTCAAACTGACCAAAGGGATGTTCCATATAGTGTGGAATTTTTGTCAGCAATAAAAGCTGGAGGAAGAAAGAGGGGAGACATTAGGAGTTATAATGTTTGTCTACCAAAGAAAGTATTGTTTGTTTTGGAAACCCACTTTTCTTAAAGTGAATGAACATCTGCTTGCCATTAGGAGGCAGCGAATTAATTCCTTGTTTTGCTTTGCTTGTGAGTGTAGCTTTTGCATTCCCCAGGAAACTTTATCTCAAAACTACAAGTTCTTGCACTTTTCCAATTCTCTCCTCCATCCCACCTGGGGAGATTGAGTGAATGGTTGGATGGTGCTGAGCTGCCTGCTGGGGTTAGAACTTTTCCTTCAATTTATATTTACAGAATATCTGGGGAAGAATTAAAATTTTTAGAAGTTGATAGGATCAGGAAAGTCTTGCATTAAAATGTTTTATGATATTTTACCAGTCACCCTAGATTTCACACATTGTTTTCCTGAATGTCATAACAACATACGAATAATTGTTACATATTTTTTTCTTGCAGTTTCCTTTTAGCATAGTTTGTGCTATGCTTCTGATGCTCAGAAGTTGGACATTGTGTATATATGGATCTTATTTTGAATTTTCAGAGATGGTACTTTTTTTCTCGTGCTGGTGATTTTAAACATGTACTTGATGTGAGAGTAAGGAAAGAGTAAGTTTCTTCAAATTACTGTTTTCAAATAAATGATTTTTGAACAGGTCCTACATTAAAAAACAAACAAACAAACATAAACATTCAGAATATTGTGATTTAAGACATTACTCAACCTTCTTAAAAAGCAATTTGTTTGGGAAATAAAATGGTTATTATAATATTGTGAGTGCTATTAATGGAATTAAATGAGGTTTTTATTTTCAGTAAATGACTAACTGTGCAGCAGACTATGCCACACCCTGCAGTTTCTCTCCCCCTTTTTAAGATTAAGAGCCTCAAGTATCATTAGCAATCAACGCAGGCTTTCCTACAAGAACAGTATCATTACAAATAAGTAACTTAACACTCTGCGCACGTTAAGGCACAGAACAAATCTTAGCACCAATTTGCTAGCACTAAAACCCATTAGAACACTGGCCCCAAAAGGGGCAAATCATTGAAAAAGCACTAATTATCAGTCAGTCTCTTTGGAAAGATTTTGGGTCACTGCCAAGCATTATGAAGATTTTCAATAAGTTCAGACCGAGTTTTCTGTTTGGTTCTCTGAAAGAAACTAGCAGGTAGAGACTCAATTCTACCCATGCACAAGCCCAAACCCTGTGGATTTATGGAAGTTTTTCTTTTGTGTTAAAAGAAAATCCAAGTTTGATGTGTTACAGTGTGCTGCTGGGGTAGCAAGTAAGTATAGTCTGCCATCTCTGAAATGTGTATTTAGTCTGCACTTGAGACTTGAACCTGGCCCAGGTTACATCACCATGGCTACTTGCTTGTCCTTTGTCAGGCAGCTGAAAAGCGGACAGCAAAACATAATAAATGAGTAAATGTTTACACCAGTGTCATGGCTGGTGCACTGCAGACTGTCTGTGGGGGAGCTTGTCTGTGAAAAATGGACAATGTGTGAATTTATGGTTCTGCCAGGTCATTTTCATGGCTAAGGGAATGGGTATAGTGGTTATCGACCAGCAGAGAATTTATATCTAGGATTGGCTATCGTTGTTCTGTACAATGGATTGTTTCTCACACGTCTCATAAATAATGTGCAGCATTTCATTCAAACTGATGAGTATAGCAAAAAGTTGTATTTTCTTCCTTCCCCCTTCTTGGTATTGAAGCACTGATGACATCTTTCCATTTTCTTCTGATTCTCTTACATCCATGCAGACTAAGAAAAGAAGATAAACAGCTATCAAAGTGCCTACATTTTTTTTTTTTTAATTTATTTTTATTTTTTTTTAAGCAGTCAGAAACCATCTGTTACAGCATGTGTCCTGACACTGTCTGTCATCCTCACTGAGGCAGTGGTGGAACTGGGTTCTCCATACTTTGGCATCTCAAGATGAGTATGTTCCAGGCAGGTGGTAGAAAGTGAAGTTTCTGCTAAGTGGGATGTTCATTGGCTTCAATGAAATTTCATTCATTTTTACAGTGCTAGGTAGGCAGACAGGATCTGAAGTACTCCTTCAGATAAGCAGACAATAATCTTCTCTTCATATCTGAACTGATAAAAGCAATTGCTTATGGTCAGATAGGTTCATGCTATGTAACTTGAAGAATCTATCACTCACTGTTTTGGTGAGAGAATTGTAGTCCTCCTCTCCCATTCTTTTCAGTGCCTTTCACAGAAGCAGGTGAGAGTGGGAGGAGGCAGAAGATGCTTTAAATACTCATGGAAATTCAGTGTAGGATTTTTCAAGAACATGTTTTCCATTTCTTAGCAGCTTCCACACAGGTAAATGGTGGAACACGTTCATGACAAAAACACGTGGCTTTGGTATTACGTGGCAGATAGACTTCTGTGACTGTCCCTATCTAGCCAATGTGTTATTTACTTCTTTTTCTTTTTTTTTTTTCTTTTTTTTTTCTTTTTTTTTTTGTAAATAGATCAGATTTTAGGTATATCCATTTGATTGATGCTTGTCTAGTGAATATGTACTATGGTGGGTCTCTTCCTTGGTGATACTACAGCATAAGTAGACATCCTCAGTTTGAAGTAAGCTAGCTTTTCTTTTCCTAACAACGCTGCCAAGAGCTCCTTGCTGAGCTCCCTTACTCAGCACCTGCTAGATGGAGCACTCTGTAATGGACTGATATAATGGATACACTACTATGTAAAAATGTGACAGTTAGCAACTCTGGTCTAGTTTACACCACAGAGGTAATATGCCTCCTGGGGATTTTCACCTTAAAGAGTGCAGAGATCTATGCAGGGTATTGTTTTCTTCCTTCAGCAATCTTCTCTGTCAGAACAAAGATGTTCCCATTCTTGTGATGCAAAGATCTCTCCTACTTGTTTTATCTCTGGAATTTTATTTCTGAGAGTATTTTTTACTCATTTCCAATGCTTTACTCATTACCTGTGCTACTGTACCAATGAAAGCACAGAATGGATTTATATTACAAAGTACTCCTCTTCATATCAAGGACAAGTTTATTTTAAAATGACCTGATGTGGATAAACAAATAGAGTTTGTTTGTTTTTTTCCCAACCCTTTATTTTCATTTAGTTTAGTATCCTTTGAGAGTATTTTAGATATTATCTATTCACTTTATTACTATTATGATATTTATTTCCTATATATCTATTTGCTGAGTCTTTGTGTAGGCAGTTTGTAGTTGCTGTTGCAGTAGATCACTATTCAATGCTACTTTTTTTTTTTTTTTTTTTTTTTTTTTCCCCTGGATTCTGATCTCTTAATGTATGGGCTAACGAAGACTTGCTCTGGTTTGTGTTATTTATTTTGCTGTTTCAGGAAGACATAATTTAGGCAGAACAAAGTTGTTGCCTTAAAAAGTGAACATGTATAAAATATGCGTATCTTAATTCTGGGAGTCTCAGAATTGAATTCATCAGAAGAGAATATAACTTGGTGATAAAGTAGCATGATTACATATTATAGAATTAAGCTGAAGCTTACAGTTTGTTCTTCATGTTTTGAAGTATTTGTTAATAAGTGGACCCTATCTTACTGAAATTTTGTTTAATTATTAATTATATTCCCTTTGTCATATACTGTAATTGTAAATGGATGTGGAAACTCTATTCAAAAGATGGAATCTAGCCAACAGTGCCTGCACAAAACATTTGTTACCACATGGCAAGGAATCACGCTGATAGAAAAATGGCGGAAGTATAGGGTGAAGGTATTTCTGTACACTGAACACAAGTCCAATTTTAGCTATGTGTGGCATGTTTATGTTGGGGCTTGTTTGTTTTAAACATATTTTCATTTGAAAGTCAACTTAACTGTAGATGAACTATAATACTTCACTGGGATTTTTTTCTTGCTATAGGCTGCTAGAAGTATTTTCCTCACATTCCCCTAAGATGCTTCTGAGCAGCCAAAATTACTCTTCCTTGACCTATAGGTTTGAACCCAATTGACAGGGATCCCAGAACGCAACTCATACTTTAGCTCTTGATCTGCCTGGAAGCAAATCCTGCCACTACGCAACTGGTGGGCTTAGGGAATGTATACACACAGAAAGTCATTGCAGACATTGTGTCCTGGTTTTAGTGCACTGTTTTGTTATCCATTCTGGAACTGAGATGAAATGCAAAGTAGTGCTGAAAGCGGGAGGCTTGTCACAGACAACCAAAGGAATCTGTGTCCAGTAATGGGGATCAGTAAGAAATCTTCATCTTTCTAATATGCTAAGCAGTTGAATATGCTTCCAGCTCCCTTACCTTTCAGTGACAAGGAGGCCTTGCTATCAGTTAGGTCTTATGAATAGATATGCTGCTGCCCAGCACAGCAGTTCCTTGCTGTATCTATCACAAATTCCCGTTAAGTTTTGTATTTAATCCCTGGGATTCTATCTGTGTGTTTAAAATACATCCCATAAGCTCTGTGAGAGATTACATACAGTATTCTGAATAAGCAAGTAGGATTTCTTGAATAGTACTTCAGATGTAAGAATGTCCACGTCTGGTTCCGTGGTTCATATTATTTTGATAGCATCCTCTAAAGACAGGAAAGATTACATTCATGCTTTAGACAGAAAATGATTCTTCCTTTTCCTAGTATTTACTTTTTGTTTTGTTTTGTTCTGTTTTGCTTTCAAATAGAGCAGGTTGTGTATTTAAAAAGGGCTTGTAAGTGACTTGCCACAAGTCATAAAAAGGATATGATGATAAAACACTGTCCTGAGATGCGGAATTCAGTCTCTAATGTCTTTAAAGATTTTGAATAACCCATCACAACTCACTTATCTCTGTAATTAATTTTGCATCTACCGAGTAAAAATGGTTCCTTTTTTTTTTTTTTTCCTCTATTTTATATATTTTTGCTATTAAGATTTATGAGAGAAAGGTTTTTTAAGCATGTTTCTACTGATGCTGTATCTTTTTCTTTTTCTTCAGATAATCCTGTAATTTAGTCAAATGAGACTGTTTTAACTGTTGGGAAATCTGAACAAAGAAATATAGTCTTAAAGTGTAAAAAAATAAAGAATAAAGATGGTTTTGTTTTTTTTTTACATAGAGATTTTTTTCTTTCACCAATATGAGGACAAATCCTACTTGTTATTTTTTCTTTTCCAAATACAAACATACTTTTCCATTTGTGTCTCAGTTTTACATATGAAGGGATAGTACTGACTAAGATATATGTGCCTTATATAGAACAACATATACATTTTTAATATTTTGCATTCGAATTCTAGCTTAGACTATTCTTGTAGATCTTACTATGAAACTCATGTGCTGTTTCATCCAGTGTATGGTTCAATCTCTAATGTGTGGCAAAGAAAATGAACATCTAACATTGATCATCAATGATGTTCTACCTTTTAGAACAGCTGGATTATCCTTAAACTCAAGTTTGTCTTGACAGGATAAAATAATGCACTGTACTTCAATCTTAGGGCATGTTCTTACTTAGATGAGTATTCAGTCAGTTTAGTAAAGAGTAAAACAAAAGTAGTATTTTGCTTTATTTTCCTCAAACTTAGAAAGTCCATAAATAATCAGATGTTGGGATAAGAGCTGGGAGAAACAACAGATGTCTATAGTAAATGTTCTGCCACAGTTACATAATTTGGTCACTTCCAGGGTCTGATAGCATCTGGAAAGATATTTTTAAATTGCAATTTTGTACCAAGACATCTAACTTTTACAATAGGAATGCACTGTCTTTACTTATTCAGGTACAAAAAATGATTCAGCTTGCAGCATAGTGGGGAATAAATGTTTTCTTTCTGACATGCACTTCCTTTTATCCTTGAATACGCAGAGCGTCTGAACAAATCTTCTATGATAAGCACCTATTCTGTATGCTCAATGGTCAACTACTACATAGCAATTACTGCCATGACTGCAATAATGATCATTAATACTGCTTTTATTTTAAAATATGCATTATCTCCCTGGTATAATTCAAGATGGTGCTGAAGGAATCAGTTCACCCTCACATTAACAAAGTGCTTCCTGATGTTCAGATGGAATCTCCTGTGTTTAAGTTTGTACACATCACTTGTTCTCCTGGAGCTGATCACTACTGAAAAAGGGTCTGTCTATCCTCTTTGCAATCTTCCTTCACAATAATAAGATCCCACCCTGAGCCTCCTGCAGGCTACACAGTTTCAGCTCTCTCAGCCTTTTCTCATAGTCCCCACATCTTTGTGGCCCTGTGTTGGACTCTCTCCACTACGTCCATGTCTCTCTTGAATTGGGAAACTCAGAACTGGAAACAGTACTGGAAACTCACTGGAAACAGTGAGGCTCAGCAGAGGAGAAGAACCTTTTTTGATCTCCTGGTAATATTTTGTCTAATGAAAGACAGTACACCATTAACTTTCCTTACAGCAAGGGTACATTCTGGCCTTGCTCATCTTGTCCACAGGACCTCCAGATTCTTCTCTGCCAGGCTGCTTTTCAGCTAGGTGCTTCCAACATGTGCCTGGAGTTATTCCTCCCCTGGTGCAGGACTTTGCACTTCTCCTTGTTGCACTGGTCACACAAACAGCTTCAGATTAATTAGAAAGGGAAGCAAATCCAACAACAAACTGGTTACATTGCGCAGATCATTTTAGTACTGAGTAGAAGACAGTAAAATACTTTTTGTTGTAGTCTGAGCCTTGCAAGGAACTTGTTGACTCAAGCAAGTAGACAGAACAGAGCCTAAAGGACACTACAAGGAATTTATTGACTTAAACAAACAATTAACTTTTAATGACTAGAATCTGTAAGATCTAAGGGAACCTCACTCTGCTGAGGTAGAGCAATAGACTTTTTATCTTCTCACTGCCTCCCACAGTTGATTAACATTAGAAAAGGGAGGAGGGGGTGCACAACCACAAAAGCTCCCATTTAAAAACTCTTGAACTGTCTAGATGCAAGTGGGTTGTCAGCCGACAGTGGTCTTGGACCAACTTGATGATTTAACAGTGAACACAGTTTACCTTGGTTGACCTGCAACCACAGATCCACTGACCTCTCGCTGCAGCCTGTTTACATCTGCTCAAGCAGTTCCTTGAGCAGGACGCACCTGCAGCCATGACAGCCCTCTCCTCCCTCGGGACCCATGGGGACCTCCAGATTACAGAGCTCCCCACAGTCAGTAGTATGGACTGCTGCATCAGTAGTGACTGCTGTCACTCCCAGCTCCATATCACCACAAGCACAGCTCCTGCCTGCTTAGGGGAGGACTAAGGCTACCATAATGACCAAACAGCTGTGTGTGGTGGGTCAATCCACAGTTTTGGGGGTTGGTTCCGATTTACCTCTCTCCCAGGATCCGCATGAGGTCCTCACTAAAATGGTCAAAGATTCACCTTTCTGACAACCTACTCAGTGGGATGAGACAGGTTCATATTTATATATGAATATTTGCTGAAGTTCAACAGAGTTTTGAAAAGTAGCGCTATATTTATCGCCTTGAAATTTTGATGAATTTAAATAGTGTAAATGCCAGCTTCTCAAAATTTCTATTGTTTGTTATAGAAGATCAATTCTCAGCTTGCATTAGAGCAACTATTTCAATTTTCTTGTGCATTATAGCATTGCAAATCATTCCTGCAGCAAAAGTCATCTTACTTTTTTCCCTCTCTCATTCTTTTCTTTATCTCAGTCACTCTTACTGTCTTTTACCATGTACATCTTCTAATTTTCTACTTCTACCCATAGAAATTTCAGTTATTCTTCATGTTTCAGACAGCTGAATTTAAATTACCATGTGAGATTCTTTTCAGGCTTTTTTAAAATAGATTGAGTACTTGCACAATCCCTTAATCTAGCACTTGGGTACTGGAATGATAAACCATTGAAATTGTAACTAAAGGAGACATGTCTCTACATTTGCAATGCAAAAAGCTTACAATAAAAAAAAAAAAAAAAAAAAAAAAAAAAAAAAAAAAAAAAAAAAACGAGTCTTTTATAAGCAATTGTTGCTATTTATATAGCTGATTTTAATTTTCTTTATGCATATTTCAAAGAGCAATCATAATTCATAATACGATTCTTCAAAAAAGTTTTTGCCAGTCACTGATTTTAGGTTATACTTCAATAGTAAACATTTTTAATGTAAAAAAAAAAAAAAAATCACTGAAGTTTTGAAGTTGGGAACCCTATCTTTTATATGATGACCTTCTTAACGAGTCATTAAAATATGTGGTGCTTGTTTTGTTCCACAATAAAACAATAACATGAAAGACTAGAGTCATCTGAACTGCAGGATTTGGAACCAAGTTTTAGTATGATGTTACTTTTTATTGTGAGTAAAATAACAAGGAATACTTTGTTTTCTTTGGTTGAACATTCTGGAAAGAAATAAGAATATTACGGAGCTGTTTAGAAAATAAGTATCAATTTAGACAACAGATTTCATAGCCTACTGTTTGTCTGTAGAACTTTGCATGACCACACGTCGAAAAATTTTTGATGGTCAAAGTCTAACCTGACTAGCATCTTGCTGGAGTAAGTCGTCTAAGCCTTTTTTCAGCCATTCATCTCAGTGACTTTATGGATTTTGTTGTTGTGTATGTAGAGAAATGGTATGTCTTTACTGTTTTAAGGGAAGCTGAAGGCAATTTTGTTGACTCAGATCATTTTTTACAAGGCCAGTATCACCTTCAGCCAAATCCAGAGTCCTTCTGACTTTCAAGTTCTCTCTTTTTTAGTAACTTATATGTATTGGAGTATTGAGACTTTTATCTTTGGCAGTGTTTGAAATAACATAGCATTAAGTCAAAAGCGAGTGGGAAATAGTGGAATCTGCCTCCACATCTAGAACAGCCAAGTGCATAGGTTAGTATGGGTGACTGGAGAATGAAGCGGTGACATGGAGGGGAGAACTCCTCATGCTTACTGAGAAGCTATACAAGCCTACAAGTTATAGTATCCCTGGTTCCTAGCCAAGATTAGAAGTGACATTGTTTTGTAACTGTATAGTTGTACTTTTTGTTTTGTGTTAAGTTTCAATCTGTTTTGAGAACTAATTAGTCAAATATTTCAGTGATGGGATTTTTTCAACATCAGTGATCTCCCACACAGTGCCAACCTTAAAATAGCTATCATGCTGGTTTGATGGACAGGAGCATGATAGGAAAACTTAGGTTAACTTGGAATTTGCAATTAACCAATGGTATGAAAGCTAACTTAAGGCCCGTGACATTAACTCAGTATTGTATTTGGGGAGAGTGATTTCAAGGAATGTGTGGCATCTTCTTTCTAATCATTTCCTCAGTGTCAAAGAAGATCATCTTATCTGTGTTTGCATATGTTGGGTGAAATTTGAATCTCCAGATAATTTCTCATTATTCAATCTCATGGAAACTATCGAAACTGCAATTTTTGTTCAGATTTGGCACAATCTCTTAGCATTCATCGCTACTCTTGTATTTTTTTTACTGGACAATTTTATTCTTATATCTTTATTAATGATAGATTTCAGGAAGTTTTTGAAAAGTGAAAAATTAAAGTTTTTGTTTGGAGGATTAATTAATGCTTCTGCCCTGTGTCCTCTCTACCTTGTAGACTTATTTTTGAAATACAGAACTTGAACATAATGTCTTGGGGCTCATGCCATGCTATCTGTTTCTTGTCTCTCTGTAGGAAGTCCTGGTTAGTCTTCAGGCTTGTCTCACACGTGCACGAAATTTTCACTCAAAATTTGAACACAATGACTTCAGTGTTAGCTTATATTTTAGCATCTGTCAGTTAGAGGTACTTTAATTCTGACCAAATTAGTAGACATTTTTCGAAGAATTATAGAAATTACCATCTGTAGAAGCCTATTAAACTGTGTTGTATCAACCCTTACTGTAATGCTAGACTGATAAAAAACAGTAAAATCTCCAAATCATTCATCTTTTGTCTTTTGCTTTACTAGACCACATCTGTGCATGCATGTGTGTGTATGTGAAATCTGGTTTTGCTTTTTTTTTTTCCACTTTCATTTGTTGTTTTCCCTTTTAGCTTTCAAACAGCTTTTGTTAAGTATCTTAACCTTTTCTTGGGGCTTAATGACCTCATCTTAGAGACTGGTATGCTAAGAAAATATTAACATGAGCTGAAAACATTAATATTGATTGGAAGACTTGGAACAGTCTTGGATGAGATCGGGAGTAGTCAACAAAGATTCACTAATGGGAAATCACGCTTGACCTGAGTAGATGAGAGGAAAGCAGTGGGTGTTGTTTGCTTTTACTTTAGCAAGGCTTTTGACACTGTCTCCCATAACATCCTTATAGGCAAGCTTAGGAAGTGTGGGAACTGGACAGTGAAGAGGATTGAGAGTTGGTTGGCTTGCAGAGCTCAGAGCTGTGATCAGTGGCACAGACTAGTTGTAGGCCTCTAGCTAGAGGTTTTCCTCAGTGATTAATAATAGGTCCTGTCCAACATCTTCAGTGACCTGAATGAAGTGATAGAATGCACGCTTGGCCTGTTTGCTGATGATATGAAGCTGCAAGGAGTGGCTGACACACGAAAAGGCTGCCATTCAGCAAGAAGAATAAGTACATGCACTAGTACAACTTAGGGGATGACTTTCTGGAAAGGAGTTTCCTGAGAATGATCAGGGGGTCCTGGTGGACAACAGGTGGACTGTGAACCAGCAGTGTGCCATTGTGAACAAGAAGGCCGGCGGTATCCTGGGTTGCATTAAAAAGAGCATGGAGAGAAGGTTGAGGGAGGGTCTCTTCCCCCTCTACTGTATACTGGTGAGGCCACATCTGGAGTACTGTGTCCAGTTCTGAGCTCCCCAGTTCAGGAAAGACATGGAACCACTGGAGAGAGTCCTGTAGAGGGCTACAAAAATTATTAGGAACCTGGATCATCTCTCTTGTGAGGAAAGGCTGAGAGACCTAGGACTATTCAACTTGGAGAAGACTGAGGGAGGTGTGATCAATGCTTATAAGTATCTAATGTGTAGAGGTCAAGTGAATGGGGCCAATCTCTTCAGTGGTGCCCAGTAATGGAACAAGGAGAAACATTCATAAACTGAAGCATATTAAATTCCATCTGTACATGAAATATGACTTCTTTGCTTTGGGAGTGTTAGAGCACTGAAAAAAGTTGCATGGGGAGATTGTGGAGTCTCCTTCTCTCCTTCTCTGGTGATACTCAAAACCTGCCTGGATGCTTTCTTGTGCAACCTACTCTAGGGAAACTGCTATAGCAGGGGGGTTGAACTAGATGGTCTCCAAAGGTCCTTTCCTACAGTTCTGTGGTTCTGTGACATATAATTTCCATGGCTCCATGGGAATTTCTAGTTATTGCCACCTAAAGTAGTATGTGTGTATAATTTACTATTTTAAAAAGTTTTATTTCAGAAACATGTATGCTTTCATCATTTATTAAATAGTATGTAAAAATATCAGTTTTGAGTTGGTATTTTAAAGTTATTTTATATTTTGAAGTTTCTGATGCTGATGAAATGAGATAATTGATGAGGCAATTTGTGGTGTAGCATAAATATATAGCGTTCATCAGATAAAAACAAATGATTAGAAATTATACCATATTTAGTAGCATTAACTTTTTTGCCCTTTATATAATGGCCTAAAAATGCTTCTGGAATGAAAACGGGTCTTTCCTTGAATTATATCCTCCATTAATGTTGCTTGCAATTTCTATTATGTATCACCAATTATATCTTGGAACTTTGCCTATCATAGTGGATATGCTGCTACAGTTGCAAAACTATTTCATCCAGAAGATCTGATGGCCTGGAACAGTGCATTACATTTACAGAAGAGAGAGAGAATTTAGGGAGAAATGCAATTTTCCAGAAAGTCTCTTGCTAATGGAGGTTGGATGCCTACCAGAAATGATGCTAAGGAGATCTGAGGTATGAGAGAGACAGAGAGAGAGACCTTCTGCTCAGTTGCCATTCAAGCTGTAACCTGCTATGACAGTTGTCAACATTGCCCTTTCTGATTTCTCCCAGTTGTATTCCATTTATTATAAGCATTTCAAAGAGTTGCCTGCTGGGGAATCCAGAGGAGAGTCACTGCAGGAGTCTGGCTAACAGATTTAGTCAAAAGGATCCTTGCCTCCTGCTATGAGCAATAATTTAATGAGCACTTCACAACAACAATATCAAGATAGGCATGCCCCTTGCTTTCAGTGGAGGGAACCAGTGAGAAGAGTGGGTTTCTAAAACTCATCCTATGTTTTGCATCTGGGTTCTGGGCTCTTATCCTATTGCCTTATTACAGTTAGCAGAGAACAAAAATAAGTTAAAAGCTTGACTTATGCTATAACACAGATAATGTTTGAAAACTGACAAACATTGTAGGGTTTTCTTATTGTTCCCTGAAGGTCTTTTTGTCTTTTTTTTTTCTTTTTAATTGTTCTTTGAAAATGAAAGAGATGTGAAAAAGTCAGTATCTAAACAATTCTGAAATGAAAATGCATGTTACTGAAGTGTCAGGCAAAAGGAATTCAAACTTGTGTCAGGCTGGATAAAAATGAAGTAGACCAACACAGGGCCTACAGAGTTCAAGAGAGATCTTTATTTAAAGATAGTATTTCTACCCTTGGGATATCTAGGTGGTTTACTCTGGTTTAGAAAGTAGATCCTTTTGTTCCCTACCTGGGCAACCTCCCACAAATCCATTTTGTTGGAGTGGAAAAATTATATAGCCAAAAGATCATAAAACATTCTTTATAAGAGAGCAGTTGTCTGCCTGAGAGTGGCCAAGCGTGACTATTGCTGGCACTTGTTTGGGGGAATAATAGAGGCCCTTCATTTAAGTAGAGACTTGTGAAAAGTACATTTTAACTTCAGTGGAGATTTCTGATGCATTAGTCTTCTAAATATTGTGGAATGGCTGCTCAGTGGTATATCCTGCAAACTCAGGTGAAACAACTAAATGACTAATAAAAGAGACTCAGAAAACACACGTGAGCGCGGTATAATCATGTGCTGGAATACCAAACAAATATTGTTACCCACTGAAGGATTATTCAGCTTTGCCAATGAAAGTTTCTGCTTGCAGTAATAATTATTTATTTAAATATGTGGTTAACTTTCTGAAATACAGACACATATTAATACCTGGCACATATTTCACAGGAGCAGACTTAATCACAAAGGAACAGACAGGTGACAGGACAAGGGGAAATGGCCTTAAGTTGCGCCAGGGTAAGTTTAGGTTGGATATCAGGAAAAACTTCTTTATGGAAAGGGTTGTTAAGCAGTGGAATAGGCCCCCAGGGAGGTGGTTGAGTTACTATCCTTGGATGTGCTTAAAAACCATTTGGATGTGGTGCTCGGGGACCTGATTTGTTAGAGTTAGGATAGTATGGTTAGCTTATGGTTGGACTCGATGATCTTTAAGGTCTTTTCCAACCTGAGTGATTCTATGATTCTATGATCATTTAACTTAAGTCACAAAATTATCCTTATATTAATGTCCTGTATACTTACTAGAGGTCAATCCATCTCTTTTAGGTTATCCACTGGAGTTTACAATGTCTTCTGTACTGTGATCTTAATTTAGTTTTGTTTCAAAGGGTAATTATAGGAGGCCATTGCTAGTACACTAATACAGCACAAGCTGTTACTGATATCACTCAGAAGTCATTGAACCACAATGCTGGAAATAACTTAGTTCATATCCAGGGGACTACAGGTCTGTCAGCCTGACTTCAGCATTGTGAAAAGTCATGGAGCAGATTATCTTGAGCGTGATCACATAACGTGAGAGATCCAACGTGAGAGATCGAACAATCAGGGGATCAGGCCTTGTCAGTGGGAAAAGGAAATGGATCTAGGGGTGTTTGTTGACGCTCAGCTGAACATGAGCCAGGAATGTGCCCAGGTGACCAAGAAGGCCAGTGCCATCCTGGCTTGTATCAGAAATAGTGCAGTCAGAAAGACTAGGGACACTGTTGTTCCTCTGTACATGTCACTGGTGAAGCCGCACCTCCAAGTACTGTGTTCAGTTTTGAACCCTGTGCTACTGGAAAGATATCGAAGCTCTGGAGCGTGTCCAGAGAAGGGCATTGAAGCTGGTGGGGGGTCTGGAGAACAGGCTTTATGGGGAGCAGCTGAAGGAGCTGGGATTGTTCAGTCTGGAGAAGAGGATGCTTGGGAAACCTTATCACTCTCTACAATTGCTTGAAAGGAGGTTGTGACAAGGTGGGGGACGGCCTCTTTTTCCAGGTAACAGTGATAGAACAAGAACAAGACAAGAAATAGCTTTAAGTTTTGCCAGGGGAGGTTCAGGTTGGATATCTGGAAAAATTTATTCTCAGAAAAGCTGGTATTGGACCAGGCTGACCAGGGATGTGGTGGAGTCTCTGTCCTGAAGGTTTTCAAGGAGATGGTAGATGTGGCACTGAGAGACGTGGTTTGGTGGGCATGATGGTTTTGAGTCGATGGTTGGACTAGATGATTTCAGTGGACTTTTCCAAACTTAATAATTCTCTGGTACTACAATTGAAGTCAGGTTACATCACTGTATTTCTATCAGTTATGAAGGTGAAGAGTTCACCTAGAGTTATTAGAGCCTTTGCTCATAAATAGCCTAAAGGATGTTGAATGTCAGTTTGCTATGTCTGTAGTTTTTATACCTGTGGACATGATAATGAAGTTTAATATGCCATATAGTAGATCTTCCTATTATATCCTGCTTTGTTTGTCTTCTGATTTCTTCTTCTTGCAAAGAATGAAATTTCTTCTAGAGTTTCTTACCAAAATATTAATTTTATGCAAAACAGCATTATTGAAATGAACTTGATCAATCTAATTTTCTCACTTATTCTAGGTCCTGCTCTGACTTTTCAGTTTCACAGAGAACAGACAGCTGGTTTTGTAGCTTGTAGGAGTGAGGGTATCACTGAGGTCTAGATAACATTAATGTGACTGGGAGTTAATTTGCTTGTCTACGTGCTCTGCATTATGGGATGTATCTTTAGGTTTAACAGTTGCACTAGAAAGGCAGCCTGCCTTCAGAGCTGGGTAGTATGAAAAAGAGGAGATAAGAGGATTCACAGCCAGAGTAATTTCTAACTGATGCTGTTAAACCTTGATTTAGGATATTTCTGCACAGCTTGGCCCATGCTCACAAAATGAAACTGGTGGACTGTGCTGAGATCATAGGCAGTGATTAAACATTTATGGTTAATGTAGTATACTATGGTATTGCTGCTGCCCAGAGGCAAAGCATTGTAATGCAGATTCAGTATAGCTGCTGCAAGAACTCTAAAACAAAAGGGTTTGTAGAGTTTCTCCTGCAGTACTGGCTCCTGGCTGTTCTCAAAACTACCTGTATTTTTCTTCTTCTTTATTTTAGAATGAGGAATGTAGAGGAGAAGTAGATGGAGGCTAATAATGTTCTAGAAGTTGCACCTTCCACCATTTGTCTGTCCTTTGCATCTGTCTTCTTAAACTGTACTCTTGGGTGCATTAGGTTACTCTGCTTTTGTAAATAGGTTTATGCAACTGAATTCTGTAACCCTTGTGCAAGTACGTAGCTGTACTGGTGGTAGTGGCTCAGTTGCAAGACAGACAGATTAATTAGAATATTTACTTGTAAGGGGTTACTGGTTGTTTAAGATATGGTTATAAACGTGTGGGTTCTAAATGTATTCTTGTTGTCTGTGTGATCTCGTTAGGTGTGTATAGGACAATCATGCTTTTAAACGTTTTTTGTTTGTTTTTAGGTGATTATATGAAACAATTTGACTGCCAGCAGCAGCTGATATTATTTGAGTGTTCTGTGTTTTGCTTTGTTTGTATTTATTTGCATATCAGATATTATTGTTTGCATAAAAAGACTACTTCTAGTTTAAGTCTCTGAATGGTTGATTGCACACGCACTGTAACGTGGCAGTTTTTCATACTGTGTTGAGATCCAGTTCAGCTTTCTGTCTTGAAAAGTGTTGACTTGTAAATATTCACTATATCTGAAGAAAATAGTAAGATTGTAGCAACATGCTTTTGATGCTAAGTGCTGTAATTGTTATGCTGGAAGTTTCCTTATACTGTCAGGTTGGCAGAAGAAAGAGAGACAGGGTGACATAAAGGACACAGATAATCACAAGTCTTCATTATGGATATGTAATATCTCAGATAAACAAGTACTAGCAAACATTATATTTACTGCAAAAAATGTATTTGAGGGAAGAAAAGCGGTTGTCTGCTAAAGTCATTTAGGGAGGAAAATTCTAATATGAGTTCCTGTGAGACATATAGAAAATACTTAAGCCTGTCTTTGTCTGCATTTACTGCTTGAATGCTGGAATTACACTTTTAAAATTACCTGTAGGCATACATACAGTGTTGTTAGACAGGACTCATGGTAAAATTATATAACTTGTCATATGATTATAGATTTTGCTCTAATTATTAATGGTATTTGAAAAGAAGCACTTTCTTGGACAGACTTACCTGAAGGGTAATTATATATTGGTAAGTTCTTAATTCACATGCAGCTAAAAGCAATCACATCTGAATGACGGCCTTTCCTCTGAAGAGGACTGGGGGTCTTTTGCTGGTTTATTTGAGGAGAATATGGTCCGACTGGCTACTGTTTTAGATAAATTGCCTCATCTCATTTAAGAAGCACTGATGTAATCGTTGCTAGCATTTGCATTTTCCAAGTAATTTAGGTACCCTAAGAAAGTTTCACAAGCTCTTGACTCTGGTCAGCATATAGAAAAGGGGAGAAGTACATAATCTTTGGTCAAACAAAAAAAAAACAATCAAAGGACACATCTTACTGTAATGCACTGTTTTGAAAACAAGAATGACCAATGAAAGTTGTACTGTCTTTTTGTTAGCTTATGACAGTATATACAAGTCTGATTTGTCACTGTGCAGCTTCATCTGTTGTGGCAAACTGTAAAACTGCTCACTGTTGCTTATCTTACCCTTTTTCATCTTTCGTATTTCTTTCTAATTTCATGTTTATGCTTTTGTTCAACATGAAGACACCTTCAGCTTTACCTAGTGGGAAGAAGAGGTGCAAAGCTGCATCTATATGAAACATCAGTATGTCCAAAAAACAGGAAGGCTTAATATCTTTTTTCTAGAGCCTGGAGAAAAGGATAAGGGGAGATGGAGGAACTGCAATACATGGAAAATGAAACGAAGGCCTTTACTGATAATGCCATTACAAAGGGTTGGTGTGGCTTAAAGGTTAAGGTAGAGGATTGATAGTTATGTCTCCTGGAAGACATACATACCAGTAACTTCAATTAGCTTGTCCTTGACCTTAGGTAACCTTCTTTGTAGCTTGATTTGCTTGCCCATGTTGCGGGTGTTTTTTTAGTTATTGTTTCATATAGGTTTGGTGGGAATTGATCGTCTGTTTATAAAAGTCTTTGAAATTATCAAATGCGAAAAAAAATTTGCTTGTATTGGAGGCTTTTGGCAATATTTGTATGCTTTTGTGCTACTGAGAATTTGCAAAAACAGGTAAAAAGTAATGCTTTTCAAACGTGACTTTCAGTGCTTTGCAATGTGTGTAATCGTTTACTGTGGTGTAAAGTAAGTGTAAAAATGTGACTGAAGTAGAAGATAACAGCATTTTATGCTCATTTTATCCAGATACAGATCACTACACCATGATCTAGACAGTAGCAGATCAGGCTCCTAAGGTATATATAGGATCCTTGTACTGGACAGGTTGTTAATGGGTTGCTATGCTGAGTGAGGAATCCACTGAGAAACCCTCTTCCTCTGGGAAGACATTTCTCTTGGGATGTTGCTAAGTAATCAGACAGTAGCTTCTCTCTTACTGTACAATCTGCCTCAGTGATGGCATGAGACTTCATCCTGAAGGTGGAATAGTAGAATATGGCATCATTTATGACTGAATGGTGCCTGAATTAACATTGCTTTTGAATCTAATAGATTGCCTCCTGATAGCTTTGAGCTGTACCTAGTGGACATAAGGGCTAGGTCATGCTTTATGCACTGTCTTGTGTTGAGCAGTAAGTCTGTGCTTTCCATTCTTGCACAGCTCAAGCTCTCTTCTCTGGATAAAATGGTTCTGAAAGAATGGCTGACAGAAGAGGCCATATTCCCTTCATTGCATACCACATTGTATGATACTGTGGGATTAAACTATATGCATTCTCATTACTAGAACTTTTATGTCTGGTTGTACTCCCTGTAGCATCACTGAAATGAGGCCCAGAGAAATGAATGGCTGCAGAGTTAACAGAGTCTGAAAAACAAAATGTTTTTTTCAATGTACAAGTCTTATTTTCTTGCTTTGTTTTCTGATTAGGAAAAGTTGACAATATGCAAAGACCGTTAAAAAGTTGCCACAGTAGTCCACCCTCAGCCTCCGTTCTCCACTGGCTTTACTCACTGGTCATCTGGGGCTATTAAAAGGCGAGTGAGTTTTGCTAGGTTCTGGTATGAACAAAGTAACCAATGGCATGATGTTTTAACTCTTCAGTGACATTATCAACAACATCTGGGGTTTTAAAAATTTAGATGGGCTAATTCCCTAATGAAGCTCCTTCAGTGTAAAAGACAAACTGTGTCTCAACCTAAAGTAGTATTGCATTCTTTAGGGAATGAACATTTCAAGAGGTTGCCAGGTGTATTTCAACTCAATAGTCCATATTTAGAGCAGATGTCTATTCTATAATTGATTGTGTATACTTCTTATGACAAATAGTAGATCTGTGTGTGGAGAAAGACAGCTGATGGACACTGTTGATCAAAGCATTGATATTTACATATGTCTCCTCTGTAAAGGATTCTTTGAAGTTAGTTTGCTTGCTAATTCATCCACTGCATTAGTTACAAAGCAGTGCTGAGAGAGGCAGTGTTTAATTTGTGTGTGAACAATATTTCAATAGTTAGGACTGGGTCTGTGACACCTCAGCCCTGGAGGTCAGATTTCTTTGGCTGATAGCTGGCTCTGGTTGACTGTCTTCTGGTGTGATTCTATGAACCGTATCAGTATTGATCGGAATAAAAGTGCTTTTGTGTCTGGGATCTTGGTCTTTGGTATAGAATAATTTTTATCTTGGCCAAGTTTGTGCTTTGCCAGAAGAATTGTTGTAGTTCTCTGCTTTTTGAAACCTTGTTTTTGTATGATATCTAGTGATAAAGCCTTATCAGCTATTTGTATAAATGGACAGGCTTAGTCTTATAAAGCTCTCTTAGGCAGTGTAGTAAGAAATTCACCGTTTCCTCAAGTGTTGTCAAGTGTCTATACTATATAGAGGTTTTGGAAAATTCTGTTGAAAGAAAAGGTTACACTTGCAGACATTTTTTAGTGTCTTTCAAAAGCTGCGTGTACCAAAGTGACCTGTTGTACAAGTTAGAACGGAGAAAAAGGAAACAATAAAGTATTGTTAGGGAGCACAGATCCCTGCAGTGCAGTGCTTACAGGAGCACAATGCCATATTTAGAGATATTTCATGAATCAGCCACCTGTAAGGGATAGCAGATTAACCACTGAAAATCAGAGTTGGATCCTGAGGTGATCAGTGAAGTCTTCTGCCTGTGAATGAGAGGAGATTGTGGCTTTAATTTTCAATTTCCTGTACATGGTATTACTATCTGGGTTGGAATTACGCGTATTTTTAAGTGGCAGATAGTGAGACAGCAAGTTTAAATAGTTACATGAGGGTTTATTATGGAAACATGGTCCTGAAATTTTGGATAGTGAGACAACTGTCAGATGGAAAATGGTCATCAGTCACTACAGGGAAGTTTTAGAAATCACCTGTGCCATGTTCAGTGAACGTCTCTGAGCTTTCTGGTTGGAAAGATCAGACCTAAAAAGGAGAGTGACTCAAAATAGGAAATAGAAGGGACAAAAAAACTACTGTTCATATGAAGCTTTGTAAATGATTTATTTTGTTTCTTAAACAGCCAAAAGGAAACAATTTGGGAATCTGCTAGACCAATTAAGATGCATGTGTGTACAGACAGTATCTGTATTCTAATGGTGTCTGGTTAGTTTTGTTATACCAATGTATGAACAAATTCTTTGATTCATTTTTCTTTTTAAGAAAATCTAACAACTATGGCACATGTAAGTATTACTTGTTTAATATTTTTTAAACAATTTGAAAAGATACCTATTTAATACAATCAGCATGTTTGTATCAAAAAATAATCAACTTAAAAGAAGAAATGTGTTCAGTTATCTAAAGGTGAGATACTTTATAAATAGATACAGGACTTGCTATTAAAATTACAAAGCTAAAGAAAGCATAGTAATTTGTTCTTACTCAAGTCTTAACAATCTCTAAACAAGTCATAATTTTCTCCTGGTTCTCTGTCTAAATACACAGCCCTTTTCTAAGCAGTGTGGCACAAAGTGTAGATCACAAGTAACTGCAGCATTTTTTTTGCTGTAGAGGAGAAATGCACTTTCTATAGCCCTAAGTAAAGCAAATGGCAACCATAGTTAGGAGTAAAACAGGCAAATATATATTTTTTTCCAATAATAACTATTAACCAACTGTTTAGCTTTATATTGTTGGAAAATATACTTTCATGTAATACTAATGCTGGATGATTTTTTGTCAAACAGTGAGAAGGGGATTATAAATCTATGTCAGTGTAGTCATTATGGTCCATCATTAACATGTCCACAACAAAGGCTCCCATATTAGTAAAACCGTATATTCACTGTGCATTTTTTTTTTTTGTTTATTTCTTTCTTTCTTTTTGTTTGTTTTGTTTTCGTCTGGAAAGCTTTATTGGCTTTGTAGAAGTGTAATGGTCTATGCATGTTGCTAGTGGCAAATCCTATCCTTAGGTATGCAGTTCATTTAACAAGAAGTGAAACTGTCAGTTATGTACACATGTGTGATATAATATCGTTTTTATCTATAAGGTTCTCTAATGAGACATAAGAAACTTCACTATTTTATTCTTTTCTGCTTTATAAGTGATTGGGCATGGATCTCACCTCCAGGTGTTTCTTCAGCATTTATTTATTTATTTTATTATTTTCTTCTAAGGGTAGTAAGCTATGAGATGCATGCTGCATATCATGCTGTGTTTTCAGTTGTCATTTTGAGACAATCTCCAGACAGCGAGGTCAGACAAGAACTGTATGGCAAATGGACCAGACAGTAAGAAGCTGGTCAAATGAATTAAAAACAGAATAAGTAGATAAATATTCCAGAGCTGTGAAGTTGTTGAAGCAGCTGGCTCTAAACTCTCAGCCTTTTTTTTTTTTCTGTCTTTTTCTCACATGCAGAGTTCATTTTCAACAGGGAGGTAAAACACACTGTATTTTTCTTTAAGATATTAGCTAAGATCTATTTCTAAATCTTAAAAATGTCAATGCAATTCTAAGTTTTTAATCTCACACGTTAAACATGATTTGTCATCAGATTTTGAATCTCAGACATACTCAAATTGTTTTGCTTTTTAGGAAGTATTTCACATGTTCTTTGCACCTTTTGCATAAAAGTTGTGCCCAGTTATCTGTTAATTAGATAATCTGAAAATCTCACTTTTTTAGTGACATTGGAGAAATTGATATTTCTATCTAAATGTCTTGGCCACCTCCTTGTAGGAAAAGTGTACATAAACAAACAAAAACCAGTGAATTTTTCTCTGACTGCATGTCTAGGAAGCATGCACAGAAAACAATATTTAGGTGAAACTTAGATTTGAAATATAGCTACCCTCTTGTCTGTTTTTTTTTGTTTGTTTGTTTGTTTGTTTGTTTCCCCCTGTGGTTACAGTACCAAAGAAGTTTCAGTAAGGCAGTATGTTAATTCTGTTGCACAAAAAGCATCCCTGTTCATGCTTTCATGCCATGTATGAATTTCAGTCCAAGGAGCTAGATTATATACCTGTATTCTGAAAATTATAATATTTGACATCCTGTCAAACATAAGAGCCTAATATTTTCACATAATCTGCATTGATAAAACATCCTGAGCAGTAAGACAATTTGCGGAAGGTGTTAAACACATGTTCAGCTGAGATGAGAAGCTTATCCAGAATGCTCTTTTAATCTCCTGCCTCTGATCCTCCATTGTCTGCTCCTTGTACTGCAACCTGTATTACAACTCATTTTGCTTTTTTTTTTTTTTTTTTTTTTAATAGGCAGTTTATTTGAGATGTCACTTGTAAAGAAAAATGTATATTTTTAAGTAAGGGGTTTCAGTAGGATTTTTCTTTAGATATGCATCAACTTATTTCTCAGAGGATAAATTAAATTCTCTACTGCAAAAGCTCAGGGGAAAAAAAGAAAAAAAAAAGTTGTTTACACCCTTAAAAGTGTGGTGCCTCTATCTTGACATAGAGAAACTTTCTTTAAAAAACAGGATACCATTCCTACTTCTCTCCTTACTAAATTCCTATTTGACATGTTTATTCTCCCTTCTGGATCAGAGTTAGATTTTACGTGAAATGAAACAGATTTATATTTATAGGATAAATGAAGATAGGCCTATCTGGAATTTCAGCTTTTAAGGCTAGTCAGGATGAATATCCTGTAGAATCTGTTTGTCTTTTATTCTAGCAGTGATACAGAAGAGAGTAACAATTCATTTTGAAACTGGAACTTTAAAGTATCTTTAAAGATTCATATTTTATTTGATTTGATAAAGATAGAATACTGTTCTGCTTGCAAGCTCATGTCAGCTTCTGTTTTTCCTTGTAAAGCTGAAACCTAAGTCATTAAAAATCCACAGTTGCCATAGGTTTATTTGTTGTAGTTGTTTTTTTTTTTTCTTTTCTTTTTTTCTTTTTTTTTTTTTTTTTTTTTTGTTAGGTTTTTGGTTTTGTTTTTTGGCTTTGTTTTTACTTGGTTTGGTTTTTAACAAATGGTGAGATCTATAGTACTGAACAGTGGACTAAAACTGTCTCTTACCTTAACTGCAGGACAATTATACCCTATTCTGTATATCTTACTCCGACAAAATTCAAATTTGCTTTTATAAACCAACTCAGATCTTCCTTAGGTGATGAGTTTAGGGTAAGAATTATGAAGAAGGAGGAATATTACAAGAGTTCTAAACTGCTCACTCAGTTAATGCGGTTAAAATTCCCAAAATACATTTTTTTTATTTTTAAAGTTCCTTTTATAGTTGGTAACTATTTCATTTACTGTGCTTTAAATATAAAACAAACAAACAAATAAAAAACAAACAAAAAAAAGCACCAAAAGCAGACAAAAAAACAAATCTCAACAATTAAAAATAAAACAAAATAAACTGCTTCTCCTTCCAGAAGCCTGGATGGAGTGGGAGGGAAGGTGCTATGTGTGAGTCAAGGGCTGGGCTGTGTGGAGCTCCCAGCTGGCAATAGCACGGTTGAGAGCCTCTGGGTAATGATGAAGGGACTAACAAATAAAATGGATGTCATTGTGTGAGTCTGCTTTTGGCCACACAGCCAGGATGACAGCACTGATGAATTATTCTTTAAGGAACTAACAGACATCTCTAGATCAGTTGCCCTTATCCTTATGGGTGACAACAACTTGACAGATGTTAACTGGGAATACCACACAGCTGATACAAACAAGTCCAGGAGAATCTCGTAAGACCTTGATGATAACTTCTTGGTACAGGAACTAAGGGAGACAATTAGAAAAGATCTTGTAGTTGAAGTGGAGATAGTTGGCTATCTTGGCCACAAAGCAGACAAATTTAAAATCTTAGGTAACTGGAGGAAAACACCCACAAAAGCTTCATCCCTACATGTGGAGAAAGCAAGCTTCAGACTACTCAGGGAACTAGTTAGGATGATCTCCTGGGAATCAGCTTTTGGAGTCTTTATAACTCTCCCCTTCCCCCATCTTTACTAATTAAAGCAGTACTTGTCTTATTGATCAGTCTGTTGTCAAAGATGTGTATCCCCCATTTAATGGATTCCATTTTTCCCAGTACTTGTTGATCTTCAAATAGGGTCACATGGTTATAGATGCCAAAAACCAGTGGTGCAGCCAGTTGTTCACTTGGAGAATCTATCTACTTCTGCAAACTTTATTCTTCTTTTTCATCCTTTATTCTAACTGGTAAGATCGAAAATATAATGGTCTATGCCCACAGACCCTTAATCCCCATTTGATAGTTTCCAAGTTGCCTATGTGGAAGAGCAGCAAGGGTTAATGATTTCCACCTGCTAATGGTGTGAACAGTCTTTCCCTGACATTCCTGGTTTAAGCCCCTAACAGGCAGCAAACCTTTCTTGACAAGAGCTCAAGTTAAGTTGGCAGATGGATCTCTAACCCCAGTAGCAGGGAATCACCTACAGCAATCACTCACTGCTTCTTCTGGGTGATCCTGCATGACACATGGTCCACTGGCTATATTTCTTCACTTGGAACCATGCTTAGCTCTTTTGTGGATAGAGGATACTAAACCTGCTTGTTAAGTGCAAGCCTGCAGGTGGAGCAACAGACTTTCTTCTCATACGAGGAATGACCAGTTTACAGCCTTCATCTTCCATAGTCTTGGGACTTACTGTTTCACATGGCACAGAGTGCAATTGCATCTTCACTGCAGTGGGAGGTTAAGACCCTTGATGCTGTAGGAGCTTCAAGAACATCCTTTCTCTTACTCATCTTCATGAATGCTAATCAGCCCGCTTATTTCCTCCCATAACTTTTTTGACATGGCAACATAACTCTTTAACCATAGCAACATACCTACAGAAGAGAAGACCTTCAGCCTCAGGCACTCCCTACAATTTGAGACCCATTGGAGATGCCTCTGCTGCCGGGAGGTCTGTCTGGATGAAAGCCTCTGGCACAACTGATCCAGCAGCTCCAGCAGATGCAACTGCCAAGGAAAGAGTTCTGTGGCGTGTCAAAACCATACCTGAGGGTGAAAGTACTAACATTACCTCCATTCTTTGCAGAGTGCAAAGTATGAATGAGCTATTGTTGGGTTATTACATTAGCACTGACTGCTTCTGGAAATGAACTGAATGTTCTGATGAATTTTTATCTAAAATACACATCCCTCTTTAGCTGTTAGTTGCTTTCCAAGAAATTAATCTGCTGTTTTTAACAGACAGAAAGCTTGTGAGGCCTCATTTGTTGTCAACCAGAAAGATCTCTTACACAAATAAACCAGTTTTTATTGTAGTAAATGTTGTGAAAAGAATTATTTTCTTTTTGGAAGGGTGAGCACTGTCTTCTGTATTTTCTTTGTGTAGTAGTGGCACAGAATAAACTATTATGCATTAGAAATTCAACACCACATTTTTTTCTGTTGATAATTAGAATTCATGTAACCAGACCTACTGTGGGAACAGCATAAAGTCTGAATAACAAAAATCTACTTTTACAATAACAACAACATTGTTCCATGTATAAAGACTTAGGTCTTCATTTTAGAATTAAAAAGCAGAAAATAACCTCCAGGTATTAATATTCCCAAAAGGCTGCCAGTAGTAGTCTGTAATGAAGCAAATGCCTGTCTATATAAACTTGTATTTTCCTGTTGCATATTAGGCAGTAAGTGGGAAATGTTAGCTTGAAAGCATGTATTGCTCAGCAGTTCACTCAGTAAACACAGGTAAGGATTTGATTAAACAACTTAAGACAATGTTTCTTAAAGCCAGTAATTTCCTCAGCTCTTCTGCGCAGTTTTCTGAAAGGCTGTGTATTATAGTTGCAAAAAGATTGCTTTTGACAGGAATGTTCCTCATATTAGAGCACTGTCAAAACAGGTATATACACAAGGACAAGAAGCAGCTGAAATACATCGCTTGCTGAACGTATTGCTGGGCATGCTCAATCTGGCTATGAAGCTGTGTATCAGAGCTCAAGACATTCACATGACAGATGACTTTGGACAAGAATCTGCACCACTGTATTATTATTATTATTATTATTATTATTATTATTATTATTTATTCCTTGTAATAACTTATAGTGAACCTTTAAATCCGTTGTTTGTGCTTTTGGTATGATGAAGAAATTCATCTTCTTTGACCAAGATGGTGACTTTGTACATGTTGGTTGAAAGTATTGAAACAAAAAAGTAACCTATCTTACATTCAGTTTCTGATTTGATTTCCTAAATTGTCCTTATAGTCATTGATTAGACTGAGTTAGACTGGATTTAGTTAGCATAACTGCCATATGCCATCCAGGTGTTTATTTTGTTTTACTGAAGTGAGAATGGAAATCTTTTGTTCATCATTAATAGAGGACAGTTTTGTTTCTCTATGAACCATTTGTACTCTTCACACTCAGCTAGGAATCAATACATATATGTTCATTCTCTTCTTTTCACAAAACTTGACCTTGTTGCATGGTGTATGTTGTTTTTAACTTCTGCTTCAGGAAAAAACGACTTAACATTTTTATCATCAGGAGTGATAGCCATCATGTATACAAAATTCTAAGACTAAGGTTGAATTTTTGAAAATCTGGTAGACACATATAGGAATAGGAAGCCGGGTTTGTTTTTTTTCTCTCTAATCTGCAGCTAGAAATGGACAGAAGAAATGGATTTCGTCATTGTATGCCTTTGCAGTGTCTCCAATCTCAATTTAAAAGGTGTCTCTAATTTGGAAATACCTCATATTACACCTGAGAAAGCCTAAGAAATACGGCTTCACGGCTATAGTACATCCATAGAAGCACGTACATAAAGATTAACTGTTTGGGTTTCTGAATGCCAAAAGCATTCTTAACATTTATACATTAATCTTTTTGTGCCTCAGTTTACTGATGTGCAGTATGAGTAGAAGTAACAACTGTTATTTCTGAAACCTAGTTAAGGGAAAGTTTTTTCTGAGAGAGGTTCAGAAGTGTAGATCACTCATTATTAGAGAGGATTTTTATGCCCAGCTTAACATGTGAGAACGATGTTCTTTGCATTTAATTTGCTTAGGAACTGCAACAGCAGAAACAGGTACTTTTGTTATGCTGTTTTTTCCTCTCCAGTGCAGACCCTTTCCGTTGTAGACCTCCATTCCCACTGTGCTTCCCACCTCCATCATATCCACGTGATAAGAACTGAGCCACTTGCTTTTGTGAGTCTGCAGGAATCTGTAAAAATGGCTGGTTTGCAAGCAGTCTTAACTGTAGTTGACAAAATGATGCACAGGAGAACAAGAAAGGGATTAGCATTGCTAACATTCCAGCATTGAAGTTCATTGTGCTTAACTCTCTAACAATGAATGATATGGTATGGCCACCTGTCTTGTGCTCCATGGAAGACTAGCTGGTCAAGTCATTATTTATCTGTGAAAACATCTGTGCAATTAAGCTGAATGCCAAATAGCATGAAGGTTCAGGTGATTGTAGAAAGTTTTAAACATACTGTTAAACAGAGAAATTTGATTATCACCTGGCTTTTGCAGTCTTGGCTGTATAATTCAATAGGCATTGATCAGATGATTGGTATATATGCCACATGCATTAGGAACTGCTATACTGAAGTTAAATAGAAAAAGAAGTAATGTCTTTAACTGCTTTCTTGTAAATACACATCATCTTTATGTTGTCTTTCAATGGGAATTATATGGCTTTTTATTTTCCTTTCTCAATTACAATTAAAAATACTCTGATTTGTAATATAAAATAAAGATTTAGTTAATCATATTTCCTACAAACAAAAGAGATATAAAGTAAAAAAAAAGTGTTTTCTGGCTACATTAATAACTTGTAGATGGTGTATGCTGTTATTATATTGGTATTAGATGTTATAGTATGCATAAGATGAGAATACCAATGTGAATGAAATGTGATTGCAATATGTTGTTTTTCGAGGAATGTAATTTTCTATAAAATGACTACAGATGTTTTAAAAACAAACATGATTCTCAGAACATGTGCTTTCCTAAAGATTAATGTTCATCCAGCTGTTAGGGTTTATTTTTTCTTTACAATCAAATTTTAATTTTTATGGGATCATGAAAGTTTTTAAACATTAAGGATTAAATTGTGCTTAATTTCAAGTCAAAGTTTAAAAGAAATAAAAAGATTTTTTTTCCCAGATCTTCAGTTCTACCTTTTCTTAAAATGTATCAGATTCAGCTGGGAAGCTTGTCAATATGAGCAGATGTGAGATAACTTTTTTGCTCCTCTGAAATTTTGCTGGAAACTTTCAATGGGAGCACATCTAGTAGAAAAGCTACAAGATTATTCATTTATTGCTGTTTGCTTTCATATTGCAACACTACTATTCATAGCAAAAAATTCAGTTTCTATTATTTACACTTCAGCCTCTGAATATAGTCAGTTTTGATATTGAAAAACAAAACAAAACAAAACAAGCCTGTGTAGTGTTCCAGTAACTCATCTGCTAACATAGTCTTTCTGATTTGATGAATGGACACATTCTAAAGGATTCTCTACTATGATGTATTTCAAACAAATAGAAATATGTGTTTCATCCACATATAGGAAGGAATTATTTCTATTATCACATATGAATAACACGTTCTGAATATCCTGTCACACTGAGCTGCTCGTTTAAACCATACAGGGAGAGCTTAGTGGACTTAGCTTTGTGTTGTTCAGCTAAATAATTATATTCTCAAATACTTAAAACAAAATCAATCCAATATGACATTGTCATTTTGTTTGTTTTAAAAATGACAGTTCTCTTTTTACTGAGTAGTGCTGAAAACCAAGAATAATGGTCACAATTCTGTCTGTTTAAATGTTAAATCAGTACTAAAAATTAGATACTCCAATGTACTGCTTTGATATGCACAACAGACAACAGACTGTGTGGCTTCAAGCTGAAATATCTAAATAATACTTTGATTTTTATTTTTTTTTAATTTTTTTTCCCCAAATTAGCAGCATTGAGTATCAAGGATTTCTATGAAGTTTTAGCCTGGAACATTTGCAATGTAAAAATGTTTGTGTCTGTATTTCTTTTGTCAGTGGAAGCAAAGCATAATGTATGCATACAGTATTTCTTGTGCAATTAATTAATTTTGTGTTCTTTGTGTGGGGTAGAATTTCTTACACACGAACACTCTCATCTGATTTGCTTCTCATTTCAATACTTGCATAAAGATTCTCTAGGCTTTCAGATCCTCTCTTTTACATATTTCATTTTCTTCTGATTCTGAGAAGGCATTGTATTGAGGGAGTCAACTGGCACAATGCCCACAATTAATGATGATAAGCCTTCTCTTGTCATTCGTTCTCTGCATTGTTGTAAGCATTTATGAGTAAAGGAAAGGAACACAATGTTTCTATGCTTCTGAATATGAAATCCATCATTTCACTTCTTTCTTTTTCATTTTTTTCTTCCCCTCCTCCCCCCCAGTGAGTGGACGTGTAGTTGAAGGAGGGAAAAAAAACCAAAACAACTAACATCACTAAGGCTACAAATTCGCTAAGAATTAGAAGAGGCATTCACGATATTGCAGCTTCTGTCCGCTCTCCTCTTACAGATTTTTTTTGATCACATGAATGAGGCTTCACAGACCTCATGGAATACTACATTTAGGTACTACAAACTGATGCCAATAGAATATCAACATAGACCTTTCTAAATAATATTTATAATCTTTAAGGAGACTGTTACATATTTGCTTGGAGATTGTGAACAGCAATGTGGTCTATTCCCCTAACTTCACTTTTTATAAATATGGAGAAAATATTTAAGAATCAATATTCTCTCAACCTGACCGTCTCCTGGCTTCATATAAAAGTTCTGTATGACCTCTGTGCAGGAAAAAAAAAAAAAAAAGTTTTGAAGAAGAAAAAAAATAAGATTATTCTTTTGATACAAGGTAAATAAAAGATACACAGAAAAAGTATAGACTAACTCCAATTCTCTGCTGTATGTTATATCAAAGGAACTTTCCCAGTGGTGGAATTTTGGTGATTTTGGTACAGCATGACTTTATTTAGAATTTAGTCAATAGCATTTTGTGTTCTACTAGGAAGGCATTTCTGATTTTCTTACCTTTAAAAGAAGAGGAAAGGTAAATTAATGATTTTGCAATTGTAGTATGGTACTAAGAGAGTTATTACAGGAGTAGAAGCATTGCTAGTGGTACAGTATGGCTTGTCAAAAGATTCATGTTCAGTAGATTTAATAGATTTCTTGACAGAAATGTCTGCAGATGCTGGGTCTATCTAATTACTAATGTAACATAGTTTGTACCTGGTTGTATAATATAGGCTGTTAGCGAAAATGAATGTGATCAGAAGATGTAAAATAACACTACTTTATCCATTTTAATTAGGTGTTGTTAGGATATAGCTTTTTGCTAGTTGCTTCTAAACGTTTTAAAGACCTAGCTTATTACATACCACACTCAGATTTTCCGATGTACTTGTTTAAATGTAACATTCACCTGTACAGATAGTCATAATTTCAATGACTTGCTCTGTTGAACTGAATACCTGCTAGTGGAAATGATACCTGAGTAACATCAGCATTTTCAGTGTATTGACTTGTCAAATAAACCTACTAGAAAAATAAAGTAGGTAGACTTAAAAGATAGCCATGAACCATGGTTGTTTCGTGCATTTTTAGAAAATCTTCTATACAGCCGTTTTTCATCTGTATTCAATTATATTTTCCCACTGGAGTTTTGTTTGCTAGTTGGTTACTACCGCAGATTTGATAGAACTATCAATCAGAAACTTTGTAAAAAGGGACGAAGACAAACAAACAAACAAACAAAACCACACAAAATGAAACAGCAAAACTGACTGAGAACAAAACCTACAGCATTTTTTTTTTTTTTAAACCTAGAAAAGAGCACCTATCAGAATGCCCTCATTTATTTGGATGCAACGGAGCTTTGAAGGGGCAAGACAGGTGTGTTGTTTTCAGTAGTGATAATTTAGTATGTGACACAGTTCATAAACTAGCAGCTAAATGTGAGAACAGAATACATTTTGAGGCCAACTTAATGTGTTACTCCGTCCTGTAGAAATGAGAATATTTCATAACATTTTTATGTTGTTAACCTTCCACATTTGAGATGCTGTGGCACCACAGGGGAGAGGAGACTGTTTTGTGAGAGATGTGCCAGGACGTTGTCTGCATGCTCGGGATAGCTCAGTGCTTCAAAAATCTGGACAGAGGGTGACAGTTCCTGAGAGGGAGCATTCTCCTGTACTTGAAAGGAGCTGAGAACTGAAGGTGGGGCACTCTATCCAGTTCACATACTGGTTCTTCTGTTAGCTGCTGCTCCAGCAAATGAAAAAATGATGGCACAAATAAAATAAAATAAATAAATAAAAATAGTGCTAGGAAGTTTTAGTAGTAAGCAGAGTCTGGTGAAAAATATGTCTGCCTGTTACGCTCTGTCTCTCAAATCTTTATGTTGACACTTTCAGTGGTAGGAAAAGTTTCAGAATATACATTTACTTCTTCCTTTGTTCTACTCTGTCTGGTGTGCATATATCCAAACGATTTTTTTCCTTTACTGTTTTGGAATTTGTTGGTCCTCTGAGTGTCCTGGATATATATATATATATTTTTTGCTTAATGTATTACTGTTTTAATGTACTTTCCTGCTTCTGTAGCCTCTATTCTCTTGCTTTTATTGAAATGTGAGCAATGCCCCCTACACTTGATTCCCTCTTTATGTACTACTCACCAGCACAGCTTCTTTTTCTCGTTCTAAAGCATTTGTATAGAAACAAATTAGCTGTATATAAATAGGTCTACAATGACGTACCTTCTGCTTGCATAAGGCAGCCAAATTTCTACATGAGATCAAAGAGCTAGTTTACATGGGTAAAGGTGTACATTAGAGACAGAGCAGCTGCTCTGGAGTCTTTTGAACTCTCATTTACCACCTCCCCCTTCAAAAGCATGGTGTTGTGGCAGAAGTTTTTCACAGCCATCAGAGACTGCGTTTTTCCCAAACTGTAACCAGATCTTTGGTATCAGACCTCTGACATATGCTCAGGCTGTATAATTGCAATTGAGCATGATTAAGACTTATGCAGGTTAAAACGCTCTGTGTTTGCACTTACCAAGTGAAATCACTTAAAGTGGGTGGTGTTCCTACATGTGCGAAGTACTCACTATGAACTTGTTTAGCTAAAAATCTATCACTTCTACCACTCCTAACTTTCAATAATCGTTTTGACTTGCCTGAAGTAAAATATAAATTAAAAAAAAAAAAAAAAAAAGCTGCTGAGTATTCTAAAAAAGTTCCATTTAAAAATATAATCATTTACAATTACATTTTGGAAACAAACAAACAAAAATAAAGACAACAAAAAATAGGAGGCTGTTTGCTCTCTCCTGAGAGGTTTCCACTGATAGCACAGTCATGTGGCCCTATTCTGAAATGGAGCTTTGCACACAACTGATTGTGACTGGAAATGAAGATGACTCTTTGTCTATTCTGTCATGTTGAATTCTAAGGCTGGCATTTAAGGATCCTTTTGAATGAGTAGCTTCAAATTGATTCAGTTTGTTGAAAAGCTTGAGGCCCACTGAATTGAAAAATAGCATTTAGATTGGGAAAAAAATGATAGATTTCAAGTCACTATACAAGTTTTCAAGTCACTATACAAGACAGGATTTTGCATTGCAGCAGTCATTTAGAGTATGTAGCTGCTTGTTTCAGCATTCTTTTAATTTTCTAAATTTTACTCACTGAAGTTAGAACAGAAAAGTATTTTTGTATGTGTAGACATATGTAGATCTCCCCAAAATAATGCCTTTTATTTATATACCTTGGAATCTACAACAGATACAAAGAGCACAATAACACTAATTGATAGAGCAAATTCTCATCTACAAAACACTAGTTTTCAGGATAGACTCTGGCATTAGCTGTGTATTTTCACTGGTGATGGACTGCATGCCACGCTAGTAAAAATCTGCACCAGCCAACAGGACTCACAATTGTTGTCTCCACTACTGAAGTGTACCACCCACCGCCTCACTGCCTTCACATCCACTGTGTGATCAACGTTCAGCAAGCATTGATGAATGTTTGTGGATGCAAAAGAAAAAAAAAAAATCAGACGTGGAATTTTTAAATATACTTGCATGATTTTTGAGCATGATCTAGGTATGAGGAAGACATACCTTTTGCTGCTTAAGCATTGATTTGTCTCATGTACTTTCACACCTTCTTCATTTCCCTAAAATCAAAATTTGCTGGTTTTGGTTGAAAGCCAACAAATGGATTTGGAAAATTCTGTTCTTTAAATATCACAGCACTGATCGCCCCCGTGTGCCTAAACATTTATTATCCACCTTTCCTGTCTGTCCGTGTGCTTTATTAGCTACTTCTCCCCAAAGGAAGACAAAAAAGCAACAAAAATAAAACATTGTCTGCTAGTAAAACAGTCTCATGCTATACGACTTCAACTGTTTTTGGGGATTATAAGAAACTCATAGGCTAGAGAACAATTTGACCAAGTGGATACACGTGCCAGAGTTCAAGGCTGCAACCTGGTGCTGTCCAGGTTGCTATGACAAACATAGCAATTGGAACCAAGATTAGCAATTTAATCAGAATACCATGTAAATATTCATAGAATATGTCACTTGCTGAACAGAACCTATAACATTACATGTCTATTATATTGCAGTTAAAGAAAAAGGAATGCCAAGTAGTGTGTGTGTAGACAACATAATTAAAATTCTAAAGCTTTTGGGGTGTCACATCATAATCTTCAGGTTTTATAGTTTGCAAGATTTTCCTATGTTTAATCACAGTAACACGCTTCGGGGTAAAATGCTCTCATGGAATGCAATTTGGCACTGTCATGTTTTATAGTTTACCGTAATATGGAACACATACTCCTAGTAAGTTTGTAGACTTTTAAGTGAAGATCAAGGATATCAATCATTAGAACAAGCAATGCTAACAAGAATATATTATCAGATATAAAAATCCCTATTTTCAGGCTTAAGCTAATTTGAAATTATTGAGAATATAAAAATTTAAGAATGGAAAAATGATAGGAATGAGATGACCTCAAAGATGCCCAACTGGTACAGTCAGTTTATTCTGCCTAATACTGGTAGCAGCTGGAGACAAGATGCTGGCTTTAAATGAAATACTGTTTTGCCTAAAATTTTTGTATCAGTTGTAAAATTCTACTATACTCTGTTTTTCTAGTTGGGCCTATAAGATTTTTAGTGTACAGATAGGCATCATAAGTAACAGTTAAATACAAGAGCCATCAGATTTCCGGCTGCTAATAGCTGTTGAGACTCCTGCTTGTCTTCAAACAGCACAGGAAGCATTGTGACCAGACTGATGCTTTTACAGAAATAAAAGACATTGTAGGACAGTGGGAAAAGAGTGGAATAGTTGCATGAAAGTTGTAGTTTAATATGGCTGCAGAAGGTGAATTCTTACAGAGACTAAATGAATTTCCTTATACATTTTGCATGTATAGGTGCTATGTAGCTGAGAAGCTGATTAAAGTAATGAATTGCAATCTTGTACTCAGTTTATAGGAGAACTCAGTATTGATATTTGCTAGCTACACATTAATAGAATAATTCACTCCTAAGAAAAAGTGATCTAGTTTATTTATTTATTTATTTATTTCCAAAATAAAAAAAGCCTTTGGCATAAAATTTATGCAAGGTCACATTTCACCTATAGCTTGTTTTTTTGGTTTTTTTTTTTCTTCTCTTTTTCAAGCACATACCTAGTTACACTTTAATATTTGCAGTCTCTCTAGATTGTCAACATCACTGTATAATAACCAACTTATTATAGAAAGCTGCAAATGCCACGCTGCCAATCACTTGTCCATCACACTAACAGGTGCACTGCCATTGTCAGTGTCAGGCTGAATACTGGGGATCAGTTAGACAGGTGGAGTAATTTACTCATCTCACAGTGGCAGTAGGGTACACCTTATCAAGAGAAAAAGAGGTGCAGCTTGGTGCATTTGGTATGTAGCTAAGTAACTTGGATTTATAGTCTCCATGTAAAAACTGATGAGCTAAATAGATGTTACTCTGAAGAAAAACAAATGTTATTTTAGATATTGTGCAAGAGTGTTTTTCCTTCTCCTTTACCTCGTCCACTCTCATTCTTGCCCCCTCTCCCCACCTCCAACTTTTACTTTTTACCACTGTCACCTTACCAGCTTGCTAGGTGCTAAATCCTTGACAGATCTGTCAAGTCTACCGGATTATGACAAAAAGTAAATTTGACAAACGTCAATAGAAACTAACAAATCTGTGCATTAAAATCTTTCCCACTAACATTCTTTTTTTTTTTTTTTTGGCAGTGTTTGGAAAGAGGTGGCCAGAGCATGCTGTGCCATTTAATCCAAAGGAGAATGAAAGTAAAAGTTGTTTTATCAGTACTAAGGTCTGTCTTCACCTGTCCTAGTCTCTATAACTACAACAGCTGTTGGTAATATCAAAAAAAAGTTTCTGGGGCCAACAGGGAAAGAAGCTGCTTTCTTTTCCAGTCTCACACTATCAGTGAACTGAACAAAATTTCCGGTATTTTCCTGACTGGAAGATGGAATGCTTGAAACAGATGTGTTTAGATAAATAAAACATAGAGATCTAAGTGTGGTGTGGCTGTACTCATAGCTTCTGACTTAAACTGTGTGTGGTCAGGTAAAATATGTAATTTCCAGGGACTACTACTTTATGGAAAACTCAGTATTGACATTTGCTGGCTACACATAAATGGAATAATTTGCTCTGAAGAAAAAGTACTTTATTTGTTTATTTGTTTCAAAACAAAAGAAGCCTTTGAAATAAAAGGGTTATTGCAACAGGGATCTATGCATCTTCAAAGTCAGAATGGTAGAAGTGACCTCAGAATAACTAGTGGAAAGGAACAATTAATGGCTGTGTTTTGAACTCTCACTTTTACAGAAGTACAGAGAGCAGTAGTGTTGGGTTATTAGATGAGATACACCAGAGAGTAATTCTAATTCATTCATGGAATTTGTTAGTTTAAACAAAGTTCAGCTTGCTAAAATGTCAATTTTATTTATAATACTGCTAATATTAGACTTGACCTGAGTTGACAAGTGGATTTGTGGAGCTTTGACTGTCTTGGTTAGCAAATGGTTCCCATGATCTCCAATTCTATCATTTAAATTTGCCGTTCAGATATTCTTGTAAACAGCAGAGTTTTCCCTTACTCTTTTCCATTGCTAACAAAATTTAATGGGCAGTGCTAAACTTCAGACAGCCTAGGGCACAGTATCATATTATACCTAATCTGATGTAATTACAGGCTTCTGCCAACAAGGATGCTCCCAGCTCTTGTGCCCTTGTGCTTCCTGTTGCTTATCTTGTATCCTTTAGAAGGAAAAAAATATGTTCTTTTCCACTAATCAGTAAGAACCAACTATCTCCTGGCTGCAGGAGTGCTGGTATATTAAGAGGACTAGGATTATCTTTTTCGGTGGCAGGCAGCAATTAGGCAGAGGGTGAAGCTGCACTGGTGCTGTCCTTTTCTGTTCTGTTCCCTCTGTTTTGATTGGTATTATTCCCCATAAATTGACATGACTGCATTGCTGTCATGCGTTAACTTCTGAGATGTTTGGGAGCACTGTATTGTTATCTTTGTTTAATTAGAATGATGCTTACTGATATTAACAAGTAATATATACCTTGAACATTTTGCGTATTGTAACAGCATGCAACTCTGAAGCTTGTGATTTGAAAAGAGATTTTTTTTTTTTTTGTGATGTCATTCTTTAAGTTCAGAGCCATTGGAAACTTTGAAAATAATTTATCAAAAGTATTTTCTTTTCAGGTACTCATCTGAAATTCAGGTTACTGACCAGGAAAAACTGGAGAGTATGTAGTATTTGTGGAAAAAAATGAAACAAATTCAAGTGATGCTGGGAATAGCTCTTTTTATTAGACACTCTTTTCTCTTTGTGCATATTAATTTTGCACTCTTGCACCGTATTAGAAAACTGGCCTTAGAAACCAAGGTCAGATCCTAGAAATAAGCCTGAGAGTTTAGGTACACAAAGCCCAAGGACTGGATGCACATGGTTGATCACATTCTGACTGTAGGACTAATGAAAGACCTTCATATTCCAGGCTTCTCCTTTTTCCGTCCCTTTCTTCATAGAGAAAATAAACGTTGTGCAGCCTGGTTGGATGCTAATTTCTATGATAATTTGTTAAATTTGACCCCTAAGGCACACTTAACTGCATGCAGGCACAGAATTTCCATCAGCATTGGGACTACAGTCTCTACAGGAAGAAAAGTAGAAGTGAGATCATCCTCAGTTCCAGGTGGTTTTCACAACAAAGCTGCCAAAGGGACAGTGAAGTTCAGTAGACCAGAGGGTTTAATGGCATTTTGCCAAAATACTTACCTTGGGAAATGCTATTGAGATTGATATTTCAGGAAGTATTTGATTTCTTAGAATCGAAATGTTGAGATAACCCTCCAAAGGTATAGATCAGGAAATGTGGAAATGCATTCGTTGTTTTTGTGTGTGTGTGTGTGGGGGGGGGGGGGGGGGGGGGGGGGAGTTTCTTCATAATAATATGCTCAGCAACAAAATGACGACTAAGAATATAAGATAAGAAACCTCTGCAATGGAATAGTCTGAAGATTTAGATTCAGAGATTCAGAGTCCCCTATGCATGTTTTTCTCTCTCATCTGAAGAGGGATTAGTTCCGTTGTCACAGCTATATTGACTTTCTCTTCATTTTTCAGAAATGCTTTTAGAAGTGTATTATGCTATTCAATGACAATAAGCATGCTAGTGTTATTTGCTTCTTGCCGTTCTTTCTGTAAGTGAAAACTGTCTCTAACACTGGCAGCTCAGCTCTTTGCATGACAACTAAATTCCCCTTTTATCTCTCACTCTTACAGTTCAGTTTCTCAAAAAAAAAAAAAAAAAAATCCTCTCTTTCAGTGCCTTTTGAATATTTCCTCTATTTCTGCAATGTAGTACAATCTAACAGTCTTTTCCCAGTTCTGATACAACGGTTTCCCACCCAGTGATACAATTTTCTCATAACTATAACAAATGCTTTCAGATCTGGTGTGTAAAGCTAAATGTCTGCACCTATAGTGAATTTAATAAAAATTGCAGTTAAATATACCCCAAAATATACCCCATATGGATTTAAGAGCTGAGCCTTTAAGTAAGTTTGAAAATGTTGGTTTGTGTGTTCCATAGCCATAAAAGGGGGAAGGAAAGGATTACACTGAGGAAAAATAACAAGGACTTTTTTATTATTATTATTTTATTATTATTTTTTTTTAATCAGCATACATTTATGATGCTGTCATCAAAGTGTGCATGTGAAAGCATCTCTTTAGAAAAACTGAATTCTTTAACTACATGCTGCTACTTCAGTAGCAAAGCTGTACTGTAAAGTGCTGGGAACTTCTTCCTTCATTTTACTTTAATGTGTTCATAAAAGCTCTAATAATAACTTCATTTTTTGAGCTCTGTACTCATTACAGGATTTGGGCAGTGCTTACCACAGTTCACAGGAACTGTATACAGTGTAGCTTGTTTAGGCACTCTTTTGTAAGTGTGATCTTTGTTTCAGTTTGATAGGGTAGTGAACAGAGGCACCAAATTTCAGAGGGTTTATCATTTAAAGAGTAAATACCTTTTTTCTGCCTAGATATTTATCTTCATAAATCTGGCTATCATGATATGGAAAGTAAAAACATTTCAGATATATGACTGTCCTGATGAAGATAGACAGACCTGAAAACTGAATCTGATGCTTAGGCTGGGATATTGCACACGTAGCTGCAATTATTACAATATGGAAACCCTGGTGGCCAAATCCAGCTAGGAACAGTGTGCTCAGCTCATGTATGTGCGGCTATTCATTTTTTTGAATTTTTCCATTTCAGTTTAAATGCCATTTGTAAATGTTGCCACTGAAAGGCACAGGGGATTTTGTATCCTCTTTTGGTAATTGAGGTGCAATAGTGGAGACAGCATGTGGGGAAAAATATTTATTTATTCATTTATTTATTTATAAGAGCTCAGCTCTCTGTTCTTAGAGTATGTTCTATAAGAGATATCTCAGTTGCTGTTTTTTTGGGGGGGACACTTCTATTGCTACTGGCTTACATCTCCTGCTGAGAGCCACTGTGGAGCAGGGATTAGCTCAAATAGATTTTAGCAGATTAAACAAACCACCAAGAAAAGCTTGTCTTTATTATTTCTTCATCTTTCCACAAATAAATCAGAGACAGGAGATGAATTGCGATTTAGTATGTCAGCCATAACCAGTCTGCATCTCAGGAGGATTTTATCTAATCCAACTTACTGAACTATACATAAGGTACCATTTGAAAACTTGTGAAGGTAATATCAAATACATATAGGATACTGAAGCTCTAGAAAGAAAAATGTATGTTTTGCTAAGTTTCTGCACTGTTATTTGCAGTTTTACATTTCAGCTCTCAATCAAATCTTCCATTTAATTTTGCCACTGTTGTATGACTGAAGTGCATTTAATTTTTGAAACAGTGTATACTGAAAAAAAAGAAAAAAGAAAGAAAGAAAGAAAAAAAAAACCAACGAAAAAACCACTAAAAGTTACACTTAACAAGATTTTTGCTAAACAGCATGTTTTACTTTGTTTTTCATTGAAGGAGACAGAGTTTTTTTTTCTATTCAATTCATGAAAAAAGTAACACGTTCTACATACGGGCCACACCACACTTTTGTAGATGCAGTATGATTCTTGCTCTTGTGTCTCCAAGTGCTGTTGAAGTTAGTGAATGTTTTTGCATTTAAGTCACTCACTGATTTTCAAGACTGAGAAAATGTTCTGCATAGGTACTCAGAGCATACAGTTTAACTGGTGTAGAGAAATGAAAGCCATATAGTATGTCCTGGTGTACAGCCACAGATCACTGCTATGTTTCTATCCATAAATGTTGTTCTGTATGAACAAAGCAAAACTGGCAGAGCGTCTTTGAAATTCTACTTGGAGAGTGAAAATAAAACTTTATTTGAAAGATAGACCACATGCAAAAGATTTTATCTTGTTAATTTTTTGCCTCGTCCTACCTGTATGTAACTGCAGGTATTTTTCCACATCTTAATTCTTCCTTTGCTGTTCTAGCTGCTTTCCTGATAGAATATAAAATTAGAATTTCATTTTGTCTCCAATAGAAATCTCTTCTTAGTTATTTCAGCCATCAAACATGATATAGTTTGCTGCAATTATGATTATATATTAATTGTACAATACAAGTACATATTGTGGAAAACTGTTTATAGGATTGCTTGTATATATATATTTTTTTTCCAAAGTTGATCAAAGGTAGAAATTTTGGGGGGGGTTGTTTTTTTTTTTTTTTTTTTTTTTTTTTTGTTTTCCTGCAAGTTTTAGGAATAATTTTTTCCTTCCTGAATTCCTAAGCCTTTCAGAAAACAATTGGGTATAATTTAAAAAACATTTTTTTTTTTTTCTACAGAAGCAAAATGTTTAAACCATATGCTTACAGTATAGTTATACATTATAAATTCTCTCTTTTTTTTTTTTTTTTTGCAAGGCAACGACTTGATGTCTTGCATTTCTGAATTATAGTAACATTTTTAGTTATGGTAATAGTGTCCTTCAAACAATGTTGGTTCCTCTCAATCTTTGTATTTGGACACTCCAGAGAGTGTACAAATATAAATTCTGTAATTACATTCCTTATGCTGTGATTAATTGTATTTTATACCATAAATAAAAACAAGTGTGAAGCATGATCGCCATTCCTGTCTGAACTGGGGAAAAGGAGGGAAACAGTTAATTATCTTCTAATCTTGGTCTAGGCTTAAGCTTTTAGAAAGTTTGTTTTAAAATAATTCCTTCATATTATTTGGAAACTAAATCATTTTTACAGCACTCTCATTTACCGTGGATGAATGATAATGAAATTAATGCTCATACACTGAAAGCATGACAGTGTAAATCATTCTTGAAAACAGCTACAGCTGCAGCTACATTAGAAAAGGTAACCCAGTGAAAATGACACTATGGAGTTCCATATTTATTCTTTCTCAATGATTTCCCTGTTAAATGCACCTAGCTTTCAAAAAATAATAATAAAAAAAAACATACTTTTTTTTTTTTTTTTTCTAACTGCCAGCTGTTCAAACTAAACTGAGATCTCAGTCTCTTAGCTCTTACCCACACAACAGAATTTACTTATTCAAGCTTAGATGCCAGTGCTTTTTGGTGGCGGATGAGGCCAAATAAAACCAGCTCACTCTTCCATGCAGTAGCTTTAGTGGCATTACATGCAATTTGACTGCAACATATGAGAACTTTGCTAGATGAGGAAACTAATGCATCTTGGTGAACAGAAGCCACTGTATGAACTGGAAATGTCTTTTTTCCATCCTACATTTTGTCTGTGCAAACTAAAGCAAGTTGGAACAAGTGTGAAACTCATTATCTTTCCTTCATAGAGAGAGAAAATGGAGCTAGAAAGAATTTGGGTTATCCAGGGCAACTACTTTCATGGCCTAATGTTGATCACTTAAAGACTGATCATGTTTGTAGCCTCCTTTTCTGCCTAACACCCATCTTTATTTTTCCCATATAACACAATGGGACCAGTATTTGATTCAATAAAATATAAAGATTTGAAATAAAATTTTCGGTCCATGTTTTCTCTAAATATTTTACTTGGCAGAAGCTTCATTACACAATAAATGAGTCCTTTGGATACAGCCAACTGCTTCATATAAAACAAGCTCCTGTTCCTTTATTGCTTTCGGGAGAGAACAATGAAAATTCACTGTTACTGGCCACATCAACCTGAATGAAAGCCAAATAAGAAAATTGAAAATGATTGTCAAGTTCATCATATCTAATACAATAGAGGCAAATTAGAGTTATCAGCAGCAGCAGAAGTAGCAGCAGATTGCATTATAAATCATCATATCATTGACAGTCAATTACATTCAAAACTTTCCAAGCATGAGGCAGCAGCAGTGTTTATCTACTAACAAACTTATTCAAGCCAGAAAACACAGTGTGGGTGCATATGAATGATTTCTTGGTCATTTGAAGAGTTTGCCTAAAAAATAGAACTTAAGAAAAAATATATTCCATGAAGGGTAGAGAGGATGAAGCCTGATTTTTTATGAAGTTATATCTTTAAACCTATTTTACCTTTCTTCTTCCACTGCAATAAACCCACATTTGTCTGTTGTCTGTGAGAGCCCTCCAGTAATGTCAACTTCTCTCCAGTCATCTCTGCTTCGTTACCACTTCTGCTTTCACAAGACTTGTATCTCCCTCCTCAGTTCCCAACATTTTGACCACTTCCCTTGTTCTTTTTTTGTTTACTTGTTTGTTTCAATTTGAAGAACATATTTAGTTTTTCTCCTTCAGGTATTAAGAGTAAATAAATAAGTAAGTAGCTTGTATCTTGGAAAGTGATTCCCATATTGAGTTTTTGAATTACATTTTAATTAGATAAATCCTAATGAAATAGATTGTCAGAAAATTAATATAACTTGGGAGAAAAATTCTGACAATTTTTTATCAGTGACTTTATTGTATGGAATTTGTACTGACCTTCAGAATTAAACAATTTGTCCTCCACTAGTATTTCGAATGGTTGTACCTTCATGCTGAGCCCCTAGCTATGAAGACAAGCACAGAATGGTATCAGAAGCTGTGGATTGCTCCTTACAACAGCCCAACTGTGTTTTCCATAAGTGTAGAAAGCTATGAAGCAGTAACAAAGTATGATGAAGTGTTAGGAGAGATCTAATATCCACATGCCTGCAAGGGGTAGAGAAACTTGTTGGTTTTGAGGGAGAAGGTCTTATGATTACGGTTTGTTGTTGTTGTTGTTGTTGATTTGTGTTTTGTTTGTTTGTTTTGGTAATTGAATCTGCATAAATCTTCAGAGACTCTGTTTTAGGATTAGATTGTCTGCAGTTGTCCTCCTGCAAGAGCTCTACTTCGTGCCCTGGGCATAGCTATCTCCATACAACCCAGTCAGGTGGCTCCAATTATAATTTGTGTAGATATGCCTGCAATTCATTATCAATTCCAATTCTAAACTGACAAGAAATTTCTGTCACTAGCCACCCAGCCCTCGGCATATCTGGGATGAGGAGAGCTTGAAGGTGAAGAGCCAGACTGTAACAGTTGCCACACATGACTCTTGAATTTCCTCCAAAAATCAGGACTGATGTGTGGGTCCCTCTATCATTAAGTAGCTGGAAGTAACACTTCTTGGACAGTTAGAAAGGTGACAGAGGTAACTGCAGAGGGTGATTCAGATGTTAGATGAGTTAAGTCATACTGAAAATTCAAGACAGAAACTCAGATAATGTAGGCACCATGGATTTATTAGGGCTGTGGTCAGAATGAACATGAAAATAAAGTCTTACTTCAACTTTATTTTAAAGCACTAATAAATTAATTGAACAGGTAGAAGGGCCTCCTTAGCAGAGTCTATGGTAGGACAAGGGGAAATGGTTTCAAATGAAAGAGGGGAGATTTAGATTGGATATAAGGAAAAAAGAAAATCACAAGAAGGATGGTGAAGCACTGGAACAGTTTGCCTAGGGAGGTGCTAGAAGCCCCATCCCTGGAGACAGTCAAGGTCAGGCTAGACAGGTCGCAGAGCAACTTGATGGAGTGGTAGATGTCTCTGCTTATTGCAGGAGTGTTGGATTAGATGACCTTTAAGGTTCCTTTCTAACTCAAACAGTTCTCTGTGATAACGCACAAGTGTATGTCCAATTTTACATATCTAGAAATGCTGTATAACTCTTAGCTAGTATCTGTGTGAAAGAAGTAAGCAATGCTAATGTGGATACTGTAGGTACAATTTAAGTACCTGAGCATGGTTTTCTCAGGCAGTTTGGGATACCTTGGCATACTCCAAGTATGTGGCTCATCTGGAATGGTGGAAGTATCCTCATAGTCTAATGTTCTATCTTCCACTTGAAACAGCATTTATATTATAAACTGTCATACATGAGGATGCCTGGGGCATTTCAAAATGGCAGTAGACAATTTTGTATTTAGGTTACTGAATTTTCTTAAGTCTTTGGACTCAAATGTCACATTTTGAACTACCAGCTTCAAAACAGAAAACAGTTATCCGGTCAGCGCTGTAGTTTGTTTTTGCTTTAGTAGATTTTAATTGAGTCTGGGCTGAAACCTTAAAAATTAGCATAGTTTCAAATATTTTCTGTTTTGCTAAGTCTTTCCTGCAATTCTGACCATATATCATATCTTTATTTATGTCCTCTCTCTTTTCAGTTTATACAAGACTCTCTTGAAACCACTATTGAAATAATGAGTACTAAAATTAGTACGTAACCAATTTTGTAGAGGATTATGTTCCAAATCCATACTATATTAAGAAACTGTTATGTTCTCTTGCTTGTTTACTTTTAATGCCTCTTAACAGCTCAGGTGAAATAAAAAATGATTTTTTGTATGATTGTTCTGAATTTTTTTGGACTTATATTATTGGTAGCCATAAATAAGCCCTCAACCCAGAATATTTACTTCATAGTTGCTTTTGCATCTTTCACATACTGAATTCTGTTGTATGGTTTATTCCAAAGGAATACATCAGTGTTAGTAGCTCTGTGGGTGATATTCTGAGAATGAATTAAGCCAGAAGGACTTTATTATGTTTACAAACATACATTTCAGTAACCATCATGGCTAAAATACCAGATTTCAAATGATGTTTTTAGATTACTTGAAACTGAAAGGCATTATCATTGTGTTATCATAAATATAAAAGGAAGCTTGTGATAGGAACATTATTTAAGATCTAGATTAGTGGTTTTAACTCTATAGAATAATAATATCCAAATAGCTGTTTTTGTTTCTGTTTTGATTCTTCTAAATTTTATTCAGCTTTATTAATTTTTTGGAACATGTTCCAGCAGATTTTCTTTCAAGTACACATTTTAAAATCTCAAATACATGAACCTGCTACTAGTGACTGAAATCTCGCTTAATGCTGTGTATGCATCTTTATCTTAAATACTGGAATTAGTTATGGAAAGCCATTTTTTTTCAGCTTACTAGCTTCAAGCATTTGAATTGAGTGTTTTTGAGCAAACAAGGCTTTTACAGTGTGATTTTGATATTGTGAATTATTTTTTAGATTCCAGGAACTGATTTGATCTTCTTTTTCTCTTACTGAGGGGTAGGCATTGCCAACAAATATTTGGAATTATGTTCAAATACATTAAGCATGTTATTTGGTGTTCGAACATACTAAAGCCTCAAAAGCATACTAGTTCACAGTAATTTGTCCTGAATTTCATCCTTATCAGATGACTTTACCTTTGATGTCCGTCTTTACTAAATGTATTGTATACTCTTCATGGCCCAACTCCTGTATTTCCAAGGAAAAGTTCTTTAGTTTTTCTGTTTTATGAAGCAATGTTATCTTTGTGCATTTGTTCTGGATTTCCTGATGCATTAGCGTAATGCTGGGATAGGGACCTCTGTTTGTTATTATTTTTAACTACTCCTCAGTGCAAAGCATCATATTTGTTAAAAGGCCAATTAGAACCTGTGTAAATGCATATGTTCTTGGAATTCTGTGTTAAATAGGCAACACAATTTATGTAAAGAACTGCACCTTCTTTTATTATTTCACAGGAAGAAAAATGATAGATTGCCAAAGCATGATACATGCTCTAATTTTTGATAGAAAGAGCAAATGTATTTATATAAGGTCACTCAACTCCTGTAAGAAAGGTTATTAATGTGAGAAATTATTTGCTGAGGTGAACCACCTCTGTTAGACAGCAAAATTCATCACTCTGGTCTCATTTAGGCATGTACAAAGCACTGTAAAAAAAATAAAAATCAAGGGAATTAATGCTTTAGCCAGAATATTTTGAAGCTGTCCTAATAATAAAGCTGATGAGAACTGGTTTTGATTATGTCAGTAGAAATTATTTCTCTAATGTGATACAAGGTTTAGGTTTGCTGGATGTCAGCTATATTGACATGCAGTTGAGTGTGCAGTGACCCTATGGAATATCTTTACCCTCCTCCCATTTGTTAAGTAGTAAGAACATGTTTGCAGGTGGTTACCGTGAAGTAGATATAAATTGTGGCTAAGTGAAATTGCAGCTTATTAGACAAATTATGTGTCTTCTAACAATGGAGTTTTATTTTATATATATATTTTTTCATTTAAATAAGTTTGTCTTTCATGTTGTCTTTGCATTTTAAAGTAGTTCATAGTTCATCTGGTACTAAAATCAGTCTTCTATCCCGCTGTATTAGTATTTATTTTATTTCATATGTCTTCTCCATAGAGTTTCAAGGAGAAAAAAAAAAAGAAAAAAAAAGTTGATTTTTTTTCCCAATTGATAGAAATATTAGAAACTATTGTTTCTAAGACCCCTAAGTTCAATTTGCAAGTAAAGCTTCTTCAAGATGGTGATCACAGAATAAGATTCTAACAGTGTTTATTACCATTGTCATTATGCCTACCTCAGAAGCTCTTTGATAACCTGAGCAAGAAAGAAACAATATGAAGATGGTAGAAAGACAGATACATAAGTATGAGAAATAATCTGAAAATATTAAATAAAGTAGAGGAAAGTGAAAATTGTACATAAGTTAGGCAGTGGTGGATCCCATACATGCTTAAAAAAAAAAAAAAAAAAGTAAAAGAAAAAAGAAAAAAAAAAAGTATATTTTCTTTCTAAATTATGAACAAAAAAGCAGATAGAAAATGAAGTGTAGAAAACTGGCACAAATTTTTTAAAAAGTGCTGTTTTCTTTCCCTTGGTCTTCGTACATCATCATATAGAATTACTTGACCAGCTAGCTTAGTCCACAAATAAGGATTTCATCTGAATTTCCTACGTTTTGAGAATTCACAAAGGCTGAGGGGGGCCTCAAGACTTAGAGGAACGTAAAAATATTACTGAGCTTAAAATAGTCTAGAGCAAACTATCAATGTCTAAGAGTGAATTTGAATCTAGAATGCTGTTGACAGGGTAAATGATCTATGGAAGTCTGTAGGTGTGACACACCTTGAGTTTTGTAGGCTCTTTCATTCCATTCTATGTGACATGCCTGTAGGCAAGCTTGGATTCAATTTAATTTAATGATATGATGTGTAAGAATCAATCAATTACTGTTAGTCTTCCTTCGTGCATATCAACAGAGTCCTGTATGCATCTGTCCTGGACAAAGAATTCTGATCAGAATTTTAATTTATAGTTTTGATACTAGGCTAAGATCATAAATTATGATCATAAAACATTCAGATAATATCAAGGTTTTATTGCACTTAGGGAGTGGGAAGCTTCTTAGGGATCAGCATTCAAAATTTTTGACAGCAGTTTTAAAGCAACAAGATGATACTTATTTTGTTGCACTCAGGGAAGAGAAATCGTATGCACTAAGCAGAGGTATTTGCTGAATCAGATGATGGTAGGTCAGATATGAAACATGAAAATCCCATGGGATATATGAATAGGTGTACTGTATGCAAGATGTGGAAAATCACTATTCAGGGGGCCAAATCTAGTACGTCATTTAGATTTGGTCATTATGGCATAAGGAAGAGTTAAGCAAGCTACAGAGAGTCAGAAAGAGAAAATTAAGAATCACAGAATCATAGGAGTTGGAAGGAACCACTTGAGAAACCCCTCTCCTAAAGCAGATTCCCTAGAATAGGTTACATAGGAAAGTGTCCAGGTGAGTTTTGAAAGAAGCTCCACTACCTCTCTGGGCAGCCTCTTCCAGTGCTCTGTCACCCTCAAGAAGTGATGAGGACTTCAGAAGAAGTAATGTACTTGTATATTGATAAAATTTTTGTTGTTGCTGTTTAATCTTGTCAGAAGATTTAGAGAAAATGCGAGGCTTCAGTTATGCAAAAATATTTTGTAAACAGCACAATGATTAATTGTTTTTCTTGATCACCAATCAAAAATGACAAATAAATTGAATTAATCTACCAATTTCAGTTAATAGCGGAAAAAATGAAAAAGGCTTATCATGCAGTAACCACTTTTTTTTTTTAAAGTTTTCAACAGATTTGCCAAATGTGTGACAAATGAATTGAGTGTAATTTGTTTCCCTCCTTTACTGTAGTTGAAGAAAATATTTTGGGCTCCCCAGTTCATGAAAGATAGGAAGTTTCTATAGAGTCCAGCAGAGAAGTATTAGAGGCCTGGAGCATCTCTCTTATGAGGAAAGGCTGAGAGACCTGGGACTATTCAGCCTGAAGAGAAGAGTGAGAATCTTACAAATGCTTATAAATATCTAATAATTGCATATCAAGTGAAAGGAGCTGTTTTTTTTTTCCAGTAGTTCCCAGGGACAGAACAAGGGGCAATGGGTACAAATTGAAACATAGGAATTTTCATATAAACATGAGTAAAATCTTTATTTTGTGGGTGGCAGAGCACAGGAACAAGCTTCCCAGAGAGGCTGCGGAATCTCCTCTACTGATATTGAGTTACTGAAAACCTGTCTGGGTTCTTTTTTGTGTAACCTACTATAGGGAACCTCTTCTAGCAGGGAGCTGGATTAGAAGATCTCAGAAGATCCCTTTCAATCACCATGATTATGAAATTTTATTGATCTCATTTTGTAGCAATTCATATGATTTCATAAATTTTGTGTTTATTTTACCAGGTTTATTTTGTATATTTCTGCCTCAATTTCTTAGTGTCACAGTATAATAACAATTTTACTAATAACAATTTTACTACATTTGGTAGTCATGCTGGGAGTACATGTGGAAGCCATATAGGTTTGTACTGTAGAGTGATAGACAGCTATTCTATGAAGTCATTGCAAAAATGACATCTCTGTCTTGAATTCTTGCTTTCTATTTCTGGAAATTTGGAAGATACAGTGGCTTCACAGAGTTATGAAGGAAGTGTCTAACCTCAGTTGTTCCTCTTGGGACCACTTGGACAATTTTTGGAGAAGTGTATTTGCATATCTCCAATCAAGTGTTTGGCAAGTATGGGAAAAGTTCCTAGCTGCCACTTTTGACATCTGTAATTTTGGCAGCTGTTAGTCTTGAAGGGGAAAGAAGGGGGGAAAAAAAAAGTAAAAGCACTGGTATTTTTGTAAAACTTGGGTGACATTTAATATTACCTGCTGAAAATAATAATAAAAAAAGGCACAAATAATATGGTGAGAAAAGGGTTCCAACTCATGGAGCAGATAATAGTAATTCAGTATTTTAAGGTAATTCTGTAAGTATTTAATCACCAAAATGTTCTACTTTGAGCCTGTTAAAATGAAAGTTGAAATAAGAAATTGCATATTGAAGTAATGATGTTAAAAATACATCGTCAAGTGGGCTGGCAAACTACAAATTTTGGGCAAAATTAGTTTACCTAATGACAGTTTTCTGTTGTAATTTTCACAGGAAAAAATCTGGTTCTCCTAAATATTTCTCAAAGGAGGTGTTACTTTATTATAAAATAAAAATTTGTAATGCTGGCTACACAGAATAAATAAATTTTAGGATTTCTGAAGGATTTAGAGAAGAAAAGTTATGAAAGGGAAAAATGTTGTTTCACGTTTGTACTTGCAATATTTTGATTGCACTTCTAAACAGTAAAACAGACTTTCTGTAAATTTCCAGTTAAATGTGTGATAATCTTAAGAATATACTTGATACGATTTTCATTGGTTATTGGCAGTGCTAAATCTATTTTCATTCACTAGGAGACTAGAGTCTTCTGAATGCAAAACTGATGTTATGCAACATTTTACTTGAGTAGGAACCACATAATTTGACCTGGAGGTCACACTAGATTTTCCCCTGTATTAAAGTATCATGGGTAATATTAATCTGTATTTGTCTTTTGTTTTCGGCTATATGTTTTCATGATGCATTGCTATTATAATAACAAATAGCCTGTCAACACACTTACTGGACCGCAACCCTCTTGGGATAATCACTGAATTTTCATCAAGACTGCAATGATTAGTGCTTCTGATTATGATAATCAAATAACTAATTAGCTATCATGTCTCAGACAAGACATAAACTTACAAATGTTTTCGGAATATTTTGAGGGTGAAGTTTTTGTCTTTCATGTTTTTTGTTGTTTTTCTTTCTTTCCCAGAAAGCTTAGAGTATATAGGAGTAAATGGAAGTTGCTTGTCTTCATTGAAAAGGAGCTGAGTTGTTTCTCACTCTGCCCTGCTATGTCAAGATCTATACTTCTGTTTCTTCCTTGTGTTTTTAGCACAGTGATTTAAAAATATGATAAAATACTACTGGACTGGGCAACAAAAGATTTATTTATTTATTTATTTGTGAAATTTCTGAGATGTTAAAGCCTATTTAATACTTCAGCTTAGAGGCTTAGAGAGATCTCATCTTCACAGATTGCCTCACAGCAGTGCTGCATTGTAGTACTGAGACAGTGTTCTCACCTTTACATGCATTTTCTCTTTTTGTGTTTCTACATTATGAGATCTTGTGATGTTCCTTTGTTTGGGTTTCTGCCATCAGAAGTTAGTATCTGAGATTTCTGTTTGTTTGTTTGTTTAATAGTGATGACAGAGAAAGACAACATAAAGTATATTTGCTTTTGCTATAGTACTCATTACATGCAGCACTGTTTCCTTGTTTGTTCCCAGAACTATTGTTGGATCCGGATACTTGTAATTGCATTGTTTTCCATGCTGTCCTTCATCTGTGCTCATTTTAAATGTCACAGAGAGAGGTGGTGACATTATGCTAATTTGTAATGGATTCCAGTGTTACATTGCCCCATTTCTGTGACCTCAGCAAAGAGCACTTGCTGAGAAGAACAGAGGATGATTACCTCCCCTCTGAGCATGAACTAGCTGCTATGGCTACATGACCTTGGATTTAAAGTATAAACTCCAAAATTGCTGTGCAGAGGTTGTACAGGTTTCATGCCTAAAACAAAGACAGGATTTCAAAGAGAATATTTTTTATCCTCTGTGGCTGAGTTTATAGATTCTTCCTTGTACAAAAACTCTCTCATTCAGAAATTCCCCTGCCTAGGCTTGTGAGATCAGTTCTCAGTGAATGTGCAAAGAAATGTGACTCACGTGTATTTAGGATATGCTCCTTAAGAGATATCAAGCTTTTATGGAAGAATTAGATGAAAGACTTAGTATTGCAGTTTATTATGAGTTTGTGGCTGGAGTTAGACTGTAACTGTATCAAGATAAAGATCTTGCCTGAAAGATTTCTGTGGTTTGATCCTCCTGAAGCCTAAATGCAGGAATTATTGAGCTCCTGACTACAAAAAGACTCTCAAAGCAGCCCCTGAAACTGTATCAATTCTATACTGCTAGAATAAAAAAAATGGTGGCAGGATCAAAGGCATAGTTGAGCCATTACTGCTCCTTTTAAAAGAGAACTGAACAGGGTCATGTGGGAGGACCCTATGAATGGTGGAATTGAAGGAAGATTTCAATCTCCCTTTGAAAATACACTGGCATTAATATGTTTTTGAAGAGCATGAATAAGAAGCTCTACAGTCAAAGCACTGCTGCAGGAGCAGGTTTTTTGGCCTTTTGTATGTCAGTTACAATTACATTGGAGCTCCAAATAAGAGGTGAGTAAAGCCTGAGGACATGATTCTGCATTCATTCCTTACCCAAACCTCCCCCTTACGCTCAGTGGGAGCATAAGGGGGAGTTTCGTGTTAGGCAACACTGCTTCAGTTCTTGAGTCTGGTTCACAGTGAAAGATAAATCCGTTGTGTAACTTCCTTGTATCTCCTGAATCATGGGTTTTCTGAGTAAGAAAAAACAGAAAAACTAAATAGACAGGTTATTTTCACCAAAAGGAATTATAATTTTTCTTCAGATATTTGGATTTTAAAAGATCAGGTGCTTCACAGTTGGTGAGAGTCAGAAGCTATTGAGATCTGTCTGAGGAATAACTGGTATTTTAAGGTAGTACCTTATATTTGGAGTCTTATCACTAATTATTTTTATTTCCTTTGGGATAATTAACAATTTATCAGTGGTACGGAATTGAAATCTCTAAGGCTATCAATTGATTCATTTGACTTTTTCCTGCAGTAGAACGGAAGTAAAACTATGTCCTGTACAGATGCAAAATAAATGTCGATTGTAGGTTACTGTATCATTTTCCCGTCCATATAAAAGACAATTTATTTGTTCTAGAGGGAGTAAACCTTAGGTACCCCCTAAGGCTAGACTGTATGGTTGATTGAAAATAAGGAAAAATACCACGATTTTTATAGATATAAACAAACCAGTTATAAAAATGCCTTCCTATCTTTGTACTTAACATCTTTTTCTTCTCTTGAAGATAGTATGTAATTGCTCTGCAAAATTGTCAGGGAAGAAAAACAGTACAGAAAGATTATTTTATATTTCATTATAGTGTTGTGTTAATTGTCTGGATTTGTGAATCAACATATTTTAAACTATCATCTTTATCCTGATCTGATCACTGTTTAAAGCTCAAAGTAAAAGACATTGTTCTCTATCTAAAATCTGAAACAATCACTTCTATGGGCTTTCATGTATGCAGTTTAATAGATTAGGGGTTTTTTGGGCTCACATTTTTTTTAATTTTAAGACCTTAAAATATTATGAAAATCTACAAAAGTAAGAAATACTTATTTTATTTTTCTATTCTCATAAATTTTTAAACATATTTGAGAAAAATATTAGTGCTTGAACTGTTTGCTTCCATGTCCAATCACACTGATAACAGCTGCTGAAATGCATTTGCTTTTGGGTGGATTGTGACAGGTGCTTAAAAAGGTATTTTCCATTAGATTGTGTTATATATTTTTAATGACAGATACATTTGAATTCTGAGCTAATATACAACCAGATTCCATATTTATGCAGGCAATCCTTTATTTAATCAGATACTAATGTTACAATGCTGTACTTCACCTGTTTCAGAAATAAACTGATCTCAAAAATATTGCACAGGTTTTTCAGCACTGTGATAAGGTCATATTCCATATCAAATACCTAAAAGGAGTTAGTTCTCTGATATAAAGAGAACTTCATAAAATTGTACTATGTGAATTATATGTTCAGTATGCCTGCAATGCTTCGATTCTTTAGTAGAGTCAGTCTACTTAGCAGAAAATTGGATGAATTCCTTTAACTCTTAATGAAAATGTCTGATGTATTCTTCCTAAGGCAATCTTTGGACCAAAATGACATTTGTATTCAGCTGATTTTAAAGTTACAAATACCTACATTTCCTGTTCTAGTTTATTTAAGGGATAATTTTAAGGTGCATTCAGGAAATCACAGTGGCTGATAATGTAGATCTGTTGAGCAGGGCCTGCATGTTATCCTGTTGTAATTTAAAACTTTTCATTACATTTTTCTTCTATTAAGTAATTTTTTGGCACGGCAATAACTGTGTGTGGGGAAATAGCAAAGCAGATCCATTATAAATCATATTTTTATGAGAATTTTGTTTAAGTGCATACCCATGACAAGTTGATCAGAACAGGGGAATAAATTTCTAAGAATAGTGATCATCAACCATATAAGCTGAAATTAATAACAGGACCAAGACATCTATAAAAAGTGTGATCCATGCGGAAGTGTTTCTGCATTCCTTCTACTTTGTGAGTAATGACTTGAAATTTGATCCAGTTTGGCTACTGTAAGCTAGAGTGATTCAGTGTGAATGATCTTCACAGTTGGGCTCTGAAAAACAAAATTGCTCTCCATTTTTGCTTACCATTCTCCAGTCACTTCTTTCTCTGTTTTTGTTTGTTTGTTTGTTTTCTTTGCACATTTAATGCTTTGTTGGATTTTAGTTGAACTAGTCTAGCTTGTATATTACAGATCATTTGCTAGGAACCTGCTGGGTTACTCACAAAAAGGGTGCTGTTTTTCAGTTACTAATTAAATCACCAACAATTCCATTGTAATTGTACATTTAATATATTTAACGTAGCACATCTTTGCTATGTTATTTTCAATATGTAACCGAAACAGTGTATTATACTGTATTTTTATTCTGTGATGACTGTAAAATGTGCAACAAATACACTTAAAATTTAGTCACTGCTAATCTAAGTAGTATCAAATAATATCAGTTTCTTTATTTCTTTCTTCTTGTTTGCTTCAAAATAAGCTGCTTGAAGATAGATCTGATTTAGCAGTCATTTTCTCTTTTAATTTTAAGTATGTTTAATTATGAACATATGCCAGTGTTCTAAATGTCTCTAATTAGAATACAAACTGCAGTGGAAAAAAATGGTATCAATATTTCATATCTTTAGGTCTCAGTTCAGTTTTACTATCATAATTTCAGAGTTAAAAGAACTGAGTTATTCGTACCATGCCATATATCCCTAAATCAGTCCTCATCCACTGCCTGTAAAATTTTGTGAACACTGTCTGTCAGCCCAGAAGTCTGGGAGAACTTTTTGGTGAAGACACAGGCAAGTAAGCATTGAGTGTTGTTTCTGTACATTCTGTCACTAAAACATCCATCCTGTGTAGTAAAAGTTCCAATTTCTTCTTATTCATCTTTTGATATCAGGGGAGTAGTAGTTCTTTTTGTTGCTCTTGATGCCCATTGCAAATGTCTACTTTTGGTGGGCTTTTGCTCTCCAGCTCTTCACGTTCTAGAGACGTTTCTGATTTCCCATTGCAATTTGTCAGTGCTTTCACCTCTAGTAAAATGCCTAAAATATATACATATGTTTTATATATATATTGAAGCCACACAGTATTGTTAACTATATATAATTGTGCAATATTTCATGATATGATTTTATTCCATAATATTTGTATTTATTTGGGATGGGATTCTGCTGCTAGGATTGCTTCGGACTAACAAAACAAAGCAAAATAAAAATAATAAAATCTTTAACCGATCACTTCATTTTAGTGCTACATTCTTTCAAATCCTTTCCCAAGCAGATATGTTACTTAGTTTTAAACATACGTTAGTGATATTGCATTTAAAGTACAACAGTCATTTGGTGTAATGGAATTAGCTTGTTTTTATGGAAGCAGGTATAGTTTCAAGTTTGACAAGTTTAACTGTAAGAAAAATGAATAGCATTCATTCAATCTATATTTGCTCTTTTAGAAGAAAAACTTGAACACTGGCTTTAAGACAGTGTTAAGTATCTTTCTAAAGTGAGGCTTATCAAACATTACACTGTTACTTCAAAAAAAGGAAACTCACAGTCTACAAACACTGTGAGTGACTCTGCTGACTTCCACCTAGTAATAATCCCAGATCCTTAAGGATTGATGGATGTGTATGTGCATACTAAATACTTCTCAGATTTCAAAGTCATTGATACAGATTTTGAATGTGAAAATATTTTACAGATCATATGAACAGATTCTTAAAATAGTAGTATATGATACAGGAACAAGACAGCAGCTTTGTAAATTTTCTGACTTTTGGTCTGTTAAATATACTTTGATACCTGCAGTTACATAAAGCAGTGAATATTTACTTCTATTTATGTATTTGCTGTTATAGTCCCACAGCTTTCTGTGCTATACTTCAGTCTTTGTCTGAGTAACTGCGCACTTACTCAGATTGGTTGGGATTTAATTCAAGAATATTTATCTCGAACCAAACTGGACTAAGTGTGCATCAGACAGGGTGAATAAACTTATACATTTTTCTTTGCATAAACACATAGCATGAGAATTTTGCAAGGATCATTACTACAAAAGTTGTTGAAATATTAAAATGGAAATCAGGGTCTTCCATCTTAAGGTTTTAGCCCTAGAAATATTTCAGAAACCAGTTCTGTGTTTTGAGGACATAAAATGGTTACAGATTGTTGTAATAAACTTCTCAAGTGTGAAATTACACAAATACATACATACTGTGTGTGTTTATGTATTTATGTATAAATCCACATAAATACATAAATACCTTCTTCTTCCCAGAATAAAGCCTTATATTTAATCTGTATTTAATTTTGAAGAAATTTTCCACTTCATTTTATAAGGAACCTGAGGTATAATACTTTCCTGTTTCCTCTACTCCATGTTCTTTTAATTCTCCTTCCTCACCAAAAGATAAGAAGAGGCCATACATTCTCTTTAGGGTTTTAAATTTAGAGCATGCTGTTATTAATGAGGGAGTAGGAATTGGTGTTACTTGAAGCAAATAATTTAAAAAAAAAAAAACAACAACAACAAAAAAAAAAAACATTATGTTTTAGTGAAGAGTAACAGGTATAAATGTGAGTGCTAACTCTGTCCTGATGTCTGATGGTATCATAATGCAGCCTCCAGCATAAATATAAAACTCTTCCCTCCTTAATTATAGTGAATATATTTTGTACTGGTTCTATTGATCTTTTGTGAACAATGTGGATCTTGTAGAAATGGTAGGTAGAGTAACTAAATAAGAGCTGGGTAGTGGTACTGAAGTGCTTCTCAAACAAAAATATTCAACTATTTGTGTAACTGATGTAGCATATATTTTCAATATTCTAAAAAGCAAGTGAATATTGCTCTCAGTTTCATGACTTGGATTGTTATCAGCCTCTGTCATTCACAGGAAATTACATCCTAAAATCTCAATAGATAACATGTAGCTGCTGTAAAAGCTAGTGAGATGAGGTAATGCTATGTAGGCTGCACAGACTGTTCCTCATTGAATATAGCATTTGGAAGAACTTTTGCCAATCACTGAAAATAGTCATTACATAATTAAAATGAAAGAATTGCCTTACTGAGTTGAATGACTCTAATTGATGATCTTAAAATAACAATGGTTTTCAAATTTGGATAAACCACTACAGAAAAGTAGTAACAAGTATCATAAATTACAATAAAATTAAAACTATTCTAATTTATATTACTATCAGCACCATTTTCTCCAATGGAAATCTCTGAATTTTCTTAGAGAAACTCTTATTTGCATTAAATTATTTCTAGTTCCGGATATGATAAAACAGCTAATTCTGAAATAGAAAACTCAGAGTTCTATTTTTCATTCTGTCTCTGCATTATTTTTGAACCTAACATTTCTCATTTAGGTAGAATTTGGAAACACTGACTGCAGAAACTGTGTCAAGTATCTCATTCTAAGAGATGGACAAAATCCTTCTGATATTACTCACAGGAGTAGTTTAGCATAATTCAATGAAATTGGAGAGCATGTTTGAAAACAAGAATAAAGGTTAGAAGAATGAGAAGAAAAAATATCTTCCTTTTGCAAACAAAAAGCCTAAGTGCATTATGTGCTATGTGTCATTGGATGGGGGAATGAATTGTGTGGGATATGACAAGTTCCCAGTGCTATCTAATGTGATTTGGGGGAAAAAAAAAAAAAAGGAAAAAGGAAAAAAAAGCAACCACAAAAAGAACCATGTTTTACCGTGACTTTTCAAAAGTAGTTTGCTACAATTCAGCAGATTCTTCAGAGAAATTACATGCTCTTCAGGAAAATGAACAGTTATAAAAGGTAAGCATACTTGCTTATCCTATTGAGGCCTAAGAATTCATTCTTTCTCTGTCACAAGACGGAAAAGAAGGGGCATTTCAAAGGAAAACATACTGAGTTTTACAATGTTGCTATACAAATGTAATGCTCACTGACAGAGAAGTTAAACCTAAGGGTCCTATTCAGTGAACTTTAAAGCAAAGCAATACCTGATGAAGTTGGTAAATCATTTTCTATCATATTTATCATTATGAAATATTCTTACTTTGTGTATCAGTACTCAAATATCCACTATTATAAGGAAAAAAAAAGCTTCAAAACATGTCAAGACTTATAATTACATAGGCAGAGTGAGGATCAAGGTATTGTCCTAGAAGTAGGGTTTGTGTTTCCTTCTGATTAACAAAGGATTTTTATGGAATATAAAAAATATATAGAATTATATATAGTTCCAATCTCCCTGCTGTGGGCAGGGTTGCCACCCACTAGATCAGGTTGCCCAGGGCCCCATCCAACCTGGCCTTGAAGTTTTCCAGGATGGGGCATCCATAACTTCTCTGGGCAATATGTTCCAGTACATCACCGTTCTCTAAGAATTTCTGCCTAACACCTAACCTAAGTCTCCCTTCTTTTAATTTGAAACTATTCCTTCTTCTTCTATCACTTAGAGACCATATGCCTGAGAGCTTTGTCCACACACCTCTTGAACTTTGGCAAGGTAAGTGTCATGACTACTTCCCTGGAGAGGCTGCTCCAGTGCCTGTCCACCCTCTCAGTGAATAGCCTTTTCCTTATATCCAACCTGAACCTCCCCTGTAACAGCTTAATGCCATTCCCTCAGGTTCTGTCACCACAGAGAGGAGATCAGTGCCCACCCCTCTGCTCTCATCATGAAGCTGAACAAATGAGGGGACTTCAGCTACTATTCATATATCTTCGCCTCTAGACTCTTCACCATCTCTGTAGCCTTCCTTTGGGCACTCTCTAATAGTTTTTTCTCCTTTTTGTACTGCAGTGTTCAAAACTGCATACAGTACTCATGTTGAGGCTGCACTAGTGCAGTGTGGAGTGGGACAATCACTTCTCTCGCTGTGTTAACAGTGCCAGACTTGATACACTCCAGGATACATTGGCTTTCCTGGCTTCTTGGGAACATTGTTGACTCATGTTCAGCTTTCTGTCAAATCAAGACCCCCAAATCTCTTTAAATGAGGCTGCTTTCCAGCATAACATCCTACAGTCTGTATGTATAGTCAGGGTTGCTCCTTCCCATGTGCAGAATCTGGTACTTGCTCTTGTTAAACTTCATACAGTTGGTGATTGCTCAGCTCTCTAATTTCTCTAGATCTCTCTGCAAGGCCTCTCCACTTTCAATGGAGTCATAGCTCCTCCCAATTTATCATCAGCAAACGCTCAAAACAATTTTGAGCATCCAAATAATTTATAAAGACATTAAAGAAAACTGGTCCTAAAATGGAGCCCTGGAAAACCCCACTAGTGACTGGCTGCCAGCCTGATGTAACCTCATTTATTATAACCCTTTGGGCCTGACCCATCAGTCAATTGCTTACCCACAGCATTATGTTTCTGTCAAGTTGTATGCTGGAAATTTTGTCTGGAAGGATACTGTGAGAAGTACCAAAGGCTATACTGAAATCCAAAATCCAAAAAGATTACACTGACTGTCTTCCCATGATCAGCTAGTTGGGTGACCTTTTGCAGCTAACCTTGCTGCAAAAGGAACCTAAGTTAAACTAAATCATGTTATTTAGCATGTCTTCCAGGAGTATCTGTTCTGTGGTCTTCTCAGGCACAGAAGTAAGGTTGACCAGTCTGTAGTTCCCTGGGTCTTCCTTTTACCCTTTGCTAAAGATGACAGTGATGTTTCCCTTTTTCTTGACACTGGAAATTTCACCTGACAGCCATCACTTTTCAAAAATGATGGACAGAGGCCTTTTAATTGCTTGCCAAATTCAGTTCCATCTGTTCCTTGGCTTTCCTGATCCCTCTCCTACACATCTGAATGGCATCACTATATTCTTCCCAGGCCACATGTCCCTACTTCCACTGTCTGTGCATCTCCTTATTTTCTTTCAGTTCAACTAGCAGGTCCTTGCTCAGTCATGCCAGTTCCCTGCTTCCTCTGCTTGATTTCTTATGGTGGGGGATGAAGAGCTCTTGTGCTCACAGAAGAGTTTCCATACAAAGTCGCCAGTTCTGCTTTATTCTGTTTCTTTGTCCTTAAGGATAGTTTAATAATTCCTTAAATTGGAATTTAAGCTGGAAGGTCAATCTTTTGAAGTTCAGGGTCCTTACTTAGCTCTTTGCCAGGCCCATGTTCCTCATGAATTCAACCAAGCATAGTCATTAGAGCCCAGACTGCCTCCAATCTTAACCTTTCTAACAAGCTCCTGTGCACTGGAGAGCACCAGATCCAGTAGTGCTTCACCTCTGATTGGTTTGTATAATGCCAGGAAGTTTTCTTCAACACACTCCATGAACATCCTGGATTGCTTTCAGCAAGCCATGTTGCTTTCCCAGCAGACAGCCATGAGGTTGAAATTCTCTATCAAGATAAGAGTCTGCAAGCATGAGTCTTCTTGTAGTTGAAACAAGAAGGCCTCATCAGTAGGCTGTCCTTGATCAGGTGGCCTGTAGTAGACACCAACCACAAGGTACAGTTTCTAAAACCACCTTCATAGTGGTGTAGAGGCACTTCAGTTAAGCTTTCCATCACATTACCTTCTAAGTGAAGCCCTCTCTAATTCTTCTGTGATAATTCACAAGTGTATCCCAGCTGCTTTTGGCTCTTTGCTATTCAGAAGTACACTTCCTCCCTCCACTTAATCTAGTTTAAATCTCTGCTATTCAGTTTCAGTCTAGACAGATTACAGTAACAAACATTTCTGCCTCAACCAGTCAGCTACATCCAATCCAGCATCTACATCTCCGGTCTCTCAAAAGTATGCCAAGATCATAGAACCCAAAACCCTAAGTGTGGCACCATCCACACAGCCAGTCATTGACCTGATCTGTTTACTTCCTTCTTCCTGAGCCTCAGTTTCCAAACAGGAGGATAGAGAAGTACACTACCTGTACTTCTGAACCATTTAACATCTTTCCTGGAGACATAACATCTCTTGATATTTTGGAGTCTCCTTGCTGCAGTTTTGTTTGACACTACTTGAAAGAGCAGGGATAGTAGTCCTCTGGATTCACCAGGGATGTTAACCCCTTCTTGATATTGCATATGCGGGCCCTTGGCAGGCAGCACACCTCTCTAGAGAGATTATCCCTGTGGTAAATGGGTGTTTTAGTACCTTTCAGTGGGGAGGAAGCGTCCTCTCTTTCCACTTACAAAGTCTACATAGTAATCATTAGCAAATAACAGGAATTGCCAAAAGCTGATGGGGAGGAGGTAGGTCCTAACGTTGATCTCTTCAATGCTGAGTCACACTTCTTTTTATGTATGCTGAGTTTTGGTCTGCCAACAATTTGGACCACTGTAGGGTCAAAATTACAGCTCTTATAATGAGCCTTGTGTCCTGCCTGTTATGAAAACCCATAACCTAATAATATATTATCTCTCATCTCTGTGAAATTTTTCATGTTTGTGGGTTTAAAGATCACTGCATCTGAGCAGGGATCAGTAACTGATGTGAAAAACCTTTGGATTGAGATCGATGCTTTGACATCTCTGCAATGTAGAAATAGGAGGGAACAGAACGTGTGAGATTTGTGGATTTGTGTATTCATTCATTATTTGCTTAGGAATTGTGCAGTCACATTTCATATTTGCTTAAGAGTCTTGACATATTACAGAAGCTATATAATTAATAATTATATAAAATGAATATAAATAATTAATTTAGTTGCATTATTTTAAAGGCACGAAGAAATTTCCTGGATAGCTTGCAATGAAGACTTTCTACATAGCCAGTGTAAAAACTTAGATCTAGGCAAGTCTCCTCACAGAGATCTGTAGTCTGGAGCTGTTTTTATTAAAAAGTCAACTTTCCTGTGTAACTTTTTAGGACTTTCTAATTTAGAGATTTTTAGTAATTTCTGTAGCTTGCTTCATTTTGAGTATCTGATGTTATCTGTTCTGCAGTGAAGCTTGTTATTGATAATCACCTTGAGCTATAAGTAGCTGAATGGTTTTTCATGATCATTTGGCAGTCAAATTCAGCGCAGCTCAGCCTAGCAAAATTGACAATATTCTTCTCACAACTGTGCAATTCCCGTGTGATAATTTCTCATTTGCAGAAGACTAGAAAAAGACATTATGAGGTATGCTTCTAGGGAGTCTTCATGTTTGTGTCACTGACTTTCTCCTTGATCATTTGGAGGTTTCTCTTTTATGATGCTGCTTCCTCATTAAATTTGTTGCCATTTCAAACTATCTGTGTTATTTTTCTCTCTTTTTAAATTTTTAAATGATTTTTATTACACACTATTAATTTATTAATACTGGTTACATAAAATTAAAGAAGTGAAAAATATTTTAACATTAATGTCACGAGGGCAAATGGTCCTAAAATATGCTATAGAGATGTAGCTTTTCAGTCAAGCAATTTAAAAAACTGATTAAGCCTGGCAACTCTTATTAGATTCCATGGTAAATAGGTGTCCAACATTTTTGCTTGTCTGGGCCACACTGGGTGAAGTTTTTGTCTGTGAAGAAATTGTCTGTGGCTGCATATAAAATTGTTTGGCTTTTTTAAAAGAGTAATCTGTTTTCCAGAGTTTTCTGACTATTGATCACTGAATGTTACCAGATCAACTCGATGTTACAGAATTAATAATGCATTGTTGGTGTACTTGGCTCATTATAGGGTTGAGATAGTCTGTGATTACATAATAATTTTTATAAGTTTACTAAGACTGTAGTTTACTGGAAAGTGCAATGTAGGACTTTCATAAGACCTGCCAATATTGGGAAACGTAGTATGAAACTCAGTCATCATTTCATAAAATCACAGAATCATAGAATGGCCTGGGTTGAAAAGGACCACAATGATCATCTAGTTTCAACACCCCTGCTATGTGCAGTGCCACCAACCACTAAACCAGGCTGCCCAGAGTCACATCCAGCCTGGCCTTGAATTCCTCCAGGGATAGAGCATCCACAACTTTCTTGGGCAACTTGTTCCAGTCCATCACTACCCTCTGGGTGAAAATATTGTGACTGTTTCTGGTGTTCACATCTAATTTGATTTTGGCTTTCACTGGTATGCTACTGTCTTAAATTCTCAGTGGTTTACAATTTCAAAAAAAAAATTAACATCTTTCTGTGTTTCTATGTACTTAAAATACTGAAGTATATTCAATGAAATGCAGAGAGATACAGATACATATACAATAACTTGCTTTCTCAGAAATGTTGAGAAAATTTCCATACCACCAAAATGTTACTGTTTTCTCTAAAATTCATTGCACAGTAAGACGTTATTTCAGTACTCCTATCCTCTTTTTATTATAGTACCGAATGTCTTTCTCAGCAAACAGGGTTCTGTTTGGCAGCAGCTTTTACTGAATTCTCAAATGAAAACTAGTATGTAAGAGCATATGAACAAAATGTAATATCTTTAGCTGTGAATTAGAAAACTTCACACTGAGGTTTCTGCCTTTTCATTCATTAAAGTATACAGAGGGATCCCATTTTAATTGATGAAAGTGTATGTTTCTTTTATGAATCTGTTTGTACAGAGAAAAAAGAAAAAAATGATTTCTAAGGGGCTGTGTTCTACCTCTAATAGAAAATAAAGTTATTTAATATTCACATATTGAGCATTGAAAACACATATTTCCTTCTCATTTTATTTCCAAATCAATGTTATACAACCCTTCTACTTAATATACCTTTTCAGTTTGTTCTTGAGAAATAAAACTCTTGCAGGATATTTGCCTTTTGCTGGCTTGGTATCTAGGCAATAATAATTTCATATTATACATTTTCCTTTTTTTAAAAAAAAAAAATCTATTTAGTTTCTCATTATTTTTCAGTCAGGTGTGTAACATTTAACACCACACCTCAAAATGAAGTGTGAATCGTTATTATTGTTTTGTTTTTTTTTTAAATAATTACTTCCATGAAGAGTTTTCTTTTCCATTTTTATTTTTAAGGAAAATAATGCATTGATTTTGTAAGAACTTTTAACAAAATGAATTTTACAATAGAAGCAAACTGTATTTGTTATTTATCTCAATCAGAAGAACAAGGTGTGTGCTGATGAAGATTAATTAGCACTGGTCTGAGTTAAGAATTCCATTTGAATCCTGTCTCCCTAAATTCCTGTTCAGAAACATGACTTAGTTATGAGAAACCAAACTAAACTAAACCAACAAGCAAACAAAAAAACAAAACAAAACACACCTTGCCTGTATTGCTGCTGAAGTAAATGACGGTGTCTAGATTGGTATACACAGGATATTTCCAGCTAGAGATCAATATTTCATTTCTCTTAAAAGCTGAGCCTTTCCATGTGTACTTTTCCCATGTGCTTTTCTATGAGTCAGAATTGTACTCAGTCTCAGTACAGCCAGTGGAGCTCTGTATGAGCAAGGACTTCTTCAGTGGTTGAAGGCAGTTAAATCACTTCCTTACTACTCAAAGGAACAGGAGAAATGATTTGGAGGATCTGAAGCCAGATCATTATATCAAAAGAGGAAGTTGAATGTAAGGTTAATCATGTATGTAAACGTTTGTCATAGTAGGGTGTAGACAGGCAAGTCAAACCAAGTGAAGAGTTCATAAGATTAAAAATTCTCCATCAAAAATAATACAACCTGTGAACTCCAGAAGTGTTTAAATCTTGTTGTAATGTCAGGTGGTCTGCTCTTTATCTGCTCTAAGAATATACTTTTAATTAGGATTCAAATCACTGTAGGAACAGAGTGAATCACAAGTATTCAAAAATAGAAGTCCTTGCAGATTTACAGAATAATGCTTATTTTCAGGAGAGTTAATGGTGTATGAAAGCAGGTGGAAAATTAATGTTGTCTGCTTTACATCTGGGAACAAATGGAATTTGAGCATACTGTAGGACAGGGTGGAAAATGGTGGAAAAAACGTGTTATTCCACTCCTCCCATGCACTTTCAAGCATTTTTTTTTGCTTTAATAGAGGTTTCTAAAGCCTCTTCCTCTGTTCCTATCACAGTGCACATAATATATTTATTCTTCCTGACTTCTCTTTTTTTTTTTTTTTCTTTTTGTCAAAATGATTGCATTTGCCATTCTACAGTTGTTCTTACTTTTTTTCAGCCTGTGTCCCCCTGTTGCCCCAACAGTCTTTTTTGTTTTCTGATGTTACAAATGCATGGTTGTGGTACTTCTCCTATAGTGTTATCACATTTTGCTGAATTGAAAATGAAACTTTAAACACACATTACGTAAATGAATTGCTTCTTTCCTTGCAACATTTTTTTTTACACTGAGGGTGAATTAATGACAGTTTGTTCATATTAAGTAAAACAACTTAATTAATCCTTTGCTTAATAACAGCATATGTAAGAATGGCCCTATTATACTCAGGCCAAGAGTTGACCTAGCCTAAAATCAGGGCATGACTGTTGTCTACATACCGCTTTTTTTTCATTTGTGTGCTTTTTGTTTGTTTATGTTTTAAACTTGTGCAATCTGTGTTTTAAGGGTCTACTGGATCAGAGATTGTATTTTATCTTTATAATCAATTGATTGTGATGGAAAATGATATATTTTTTGTTTTCTAGTGAACATATCAAAATTTATTTCACATTTCACTGAATTCAGGTGGCATCTGAAGTGAAATAGTTGTTGTTTCTTTGCTATTTCTGTAATTTTGAATTGTTAGTCTTCATCTGTGAGGTAAAATGCCTGCATTTAATTTGTTTTCTGAATTACCATCATGAAGAAAGTAATGATAAGTGTATATAATTGGTGTGATAGTAACATTATTGATAAATATATTTTATAACTGTCTTGAAATAGAAGATAAAGTAGAGAATAATTTGATACCATCCATTTTAAGTAAATCTTTTGAACTCCAAGTTTGTAAAGCAGTATTAGATGAAATATTCTGCTTTTTCCAAATACTGTGATCTTAACATCCCACTGGAAGTTGCAGTAGGATGTGTTTCAATGCAAGTATTGGTTCCCTTTTGCTATCTTTGATGCTTCGGCTGTGATTTTACCAAGTCATCCAGTGTGCGATGTATGAATGTTTCTGATAAGACTTCTTCCTTGTGGAGATGAAATCCAAAAATCAATGTCAGATAGAAATCAAAGTTCTCAAGGTCTGAAGGATTGATGGAAAGTGATTTTAATGACTACAAATTTCAGTTTTTACCATGATAAATTTGGCAGAAGGGGCAAGCATGAAATTCCTGTGTGAAGATGTATGATGGAAATATTGGAAAGAGTTTAATTGCAAGTCAAGAGTAACATTTTGATGGTGAGAAATAAGTATTTTTTCATATTTCACCTGGAAATGTAACTCAGAAGTTGAAGAAATAAAGTATATGCCTGTACCTTTCTGAAGCTAGTTGATAACCACATTCCAATTACCTCTCAGTAATAAGAAACATAAAACTTAATTGCTTCTATTCAAGTAGTCATTTTTTCTAATTTAAACTTAAAAAAAAAAAAAAAAAAATCAAAAAAAAACTTTAAAAAAAAAAACAAGCCAGAATTAGAGTTACTGAAGACACCATCAAAATTGAATGATTAGGGTAAAATCCCAAGCAAGGCCGAGATATTTCTTAGAAATGAGGGAAGGTAATCTACCTTTTTTTTAATTTTTATTTTTATTTTCCTTCATTAGAGTGCCACACACAATATTCTGTGAGCTAGTTTTAATTTTGCCTTGGATCAATTATAGCTACATAGAAATGAAAAAGTTTTCATTGATAGCACTACTATATCCATATTCTTATATAAATATCCTTACATTATATTCTGATGTTTTCTGCTTAGCTCAATTCTTTTTTTCTCTGCTAAAAATTGTATGCTTGTACTATATATTGGATATTGGCACTTAAGAAGCTAATTTTAAACCATGATGGGAAGATTATTCAAATGAAAATAAATATGGTTGCTCTTTCTTCATATAACAATATCAAATGAAAAATGAGTAATAAAATTACAGAAAATAAATAAATTGGAAATTTATTCATTACAACAGTTGAATTCCACAGGTACTAATGCCAAAATTGGCATTAAACATCTTTCTTTTATTTGCTGTGAAATAAAATTGCAACTAAGCAATAAATGAAGAAAAACAGTTTAAAAAATTGATGGCAATGATAGAAGTTTTCCGAGCATTTTGTAACATCTAGTGAAGTATGAGTTTAGTCTTTTTAATATTCTAGGATTTGTTTGTTTGTTTGTTTTTAATGTATATTGCATTGAAAACACACTGCCTTCTGATTTCTTTACAAGTCCCTGGTAAAGGTGGCCCTTTCTTATGTACTCTTTTACAACAACTATGCTCGTCTTTCATGAAGTACAAAGTCTTTACATGCACTGAGACTTTGAAATAACTCTGCATGCTGGGGGACATGGTCTTTTCCCAGTGTGATTCAATCTCAGCTACATAGGGATAGAACTGGCAATGTAGAATCTTCATCCTTGGAAATTTCCAAAACTTGATCACACAAAGCCCTGAGCTATCTGATTTTGCCCTGAAGTTAGCCACTTCTTTGAAAATGTTGGACTAAATGATTTTTTGAGTTCCCCTCTAACTTTCTTATTTTACAGTGCAAAGATGCATTATTTTAAAATAAGGCATTATTCCTCTGCTCAGATCAGACCTTCCTTGTGCCCCATCGCCATCCCCACAGTCAGGGCCATAGCTCCTCACAGATAACACAAAACCCTTCAGTCTATAGTGATGTAATTAGAAATTTTGTTTCCTTTTTTATCTGCTTCTACATTTTCATCTTCTTGAAAAAGAACAAAATCATCATTGCAGACCAATGGACTGTCATTTTGACTAGAGTTTGGCTTCAGCTAATTAGAAGTACTTGTAGTACTCAGTATATCAGTAGTAAAATTTTCTGTGGAAGGAAAAAAAAAGGCACAAGAAATTCTAAAAAAAAAAACTATTGAAGCATGATTTTTGGGAAGAAGAATGTATTTAGAATATAGTGTCTAAAAAAATACAATAAAATCACAAATGCAATACTAGTTCTTAGCTTTTATTTTTACAAAAGAATTGTCTATCCCATTTTTGCATTTTATATCTTGTTTTGCTCTCCTAGTTCTGAGCTGTTAGTGGAGGAGGTAACTAAAAAAGACAAATCATACGTGTAGAAAGAGCTTTAGTGGGTATGAAACACCTTCTGAACACTGACCGTCTACTTTCTCTCTGAAGCCCCTACTCTGCCATCTTTCTCTCACCATTAAAAGAAGCTTTGCTGGTCGCCCCTAAATGAGGAACCAAACGTGACAGCTCAGCTGATGGTGTTGACATTGGCAGCTGACTTGATGGACAGCACCAAACCTTGCCGTGGCCTATCTCCTGCTAATTAGCTGTTCGAAGGAACTCTGTGTGCCACAGGCACAGTCTTATCGGAAAAGGACATCTTTGCCGCTCACCCTGACAGCTGTGATGCAGCTGTTCGTGGAGTGAATTGAGCATGGAGGGGGAGGGCAAGAGGCAGGGAGGATTTAGAACAAGTGACAGCCCCAGTATCTTTCATTGAAGCCATCCCGAGCTATAATAAACAACTGCAATGGAGAAGAGAGTAGATGAGAATCAAAATTTATAAAGTGAGAATGCATGTTATGCATGAAACAAGAAGAGGAGTGAGAGAAAAGAAACAGGCTTCCCCCATGAGGGCTGTGTAAGAAAACTGGAGCTGTATGCTCTATGATTAATGCAGGCTGAGGGATTCTCTTACAGCTTCAATACACAAACATTCATGATTTTCTGTAGATTGTATACGTATGAATGGATATTAATGGGAAAGTGTGCCAGGAAGTCCCACAGCTGAGCAAGACCAGGGCCTGAATAATTTATTGTGGTGCCATAGATCTGACGGCTTTGGAGACAGGCTGAGGGAAGGGTTATGGTTAAAAAAAAAAAAAAAAAAAAAAAAAAGTGCTTACGACTTGCTCTGAGTGATTATGGGTGAGGAATGGGAGAGTATGAGGAAATATTCTTGCTGCTTTTCCAAGCAAATACTGTTGGTGCAGAAATGCAAGTAGTAAAGTACATTTTTGTTACATTTTTACGTATTCAAGCTTCCAATGTACACTCCATTTAAATTTTTCAGACAGATATCCAATTTAGTTGAATATCAAAAAGACAATACAGAAATAAAAGTGTGGAATTAAGGATATAGAAAATTTAGTTGAAGCTGACATTTTCAATGAGGTACTAAGGCTACACTGAAAGTAATGCCTCCTATTTTATTGTGTAGGCCCATGACGTCACAGGAGGATGTTGGTGGTATAGCAATAGGGGATGAGCCTTTCTGCCAGTATTCCGTTACATTTTGTTACTGTGTGCCAGATGGCAGCAAAGGGATAGTCTGATAAAATGGCATCTGGCTTGGAAGTGTGTATGAAGCAAAGGTATGTCACTGAATTCCTTAATGTAGAAAAAAATACACCCATTGACATTCATTCGTGCTTGGTAAACATTTCGGGAGACCAAACCTTGGACATGAGCACAATGAGGTGTTGGGTGGTGCATTTCAGCAGTGGTGACAGTGACAGTGGTTCATCTCTGAAGGTGCAGATTTTGACAAATATGGCTCTTGTTCATCGCTGGTGGAAATGCATAGCTAATGGTGGTGACTATCAGTTTGTTAGCTGAGAATTTTCTCTGCCAAATGCTGGTTGGTTTTTTTTGTTTTTTTTTTAATGTTAGTTCCTATTACATTTTATTTTCAAGAGGTTTGATTTTAATTTTCTATCCATTTAACCTAAGGAGGAAAACATAATTTAAATATATATATATATATGTATGTACATTAAAAGTTTACATATGTACATATGTATGCATTAAAAGGTTGTTATGTTTGTAAGTTTTCTCATTGATGTTAATAAATAGTTCAGATTAAATAAGTGAAGTAAGAATGACAGAGACATTCCCTTCCCTAGAACTTTTAAAAATGAGTATTAAAAAAGTTATAATTTAAATAGTTGTATTTCCTTTGTGTTTCCTAGAAGCAGAAATATTAAAGCAAATGTTTTACTTGCAATATTTCAGTCCTAAGCAATGGTAAGGAGAGTCAGATTGCCTAAGAAATCTTGCTTCTAAAAAGTATCCAGAGTAATTTTACAATTGAGTGGATTAGTTTGTGATAGCATTGAGATTTGGGATGTTGGTGCAAACTAATTCTTTTTAAGGTTTTCCTTTTTATTGCTGATTGCCTATGGGATTTACTCCATCCAACTTTTCTTTTCTCTACTGACATATAGACAAAATAACTAACAGTATGCTATAGTCTGTAGCCAAAAATGTCCCAAAGCAGATGTTTCTATTGTTATAGCAAAGAAACCACACATATGCTTATTCACACCACCAATGGTTTGTTTATACATTTACAACCATGTTTGCTATTACCTTCTATCCAGCACTGAAAATATCATCTTGAATTGCCAAAAAAAAAAAAAAAGAAAAAGAAAAAAAGAAAAATTCAAATAGACTTAAAATATGTATTGAAGGAGATTTTCCTTATTTATACATATATTTAAATCTAAGACACTCAGAAAAACATAACATTTTAAATACAAAAATATATATATACCTTTTTAGTAGGACTCTTCACTAGCATTACTCTTACTATTTTTATTTGTCTATGGTATATCATGAACAGTATTTAGAGACATGTAATGCCTGATGGTGACATTTTGTTTATTTTCAGTCCTAACTTATGGGGCAATCCAAATTATCCCATTGAAACCTTTAGATATTCTTCATAAATACATGATGTGACCACATAACCTGAGATTTGTATTTCGGATTTCATACAAGTCTAACGACAAGTATGAAATAAAATTTTAGTGAAAGTTATTTTGATCAGTAAAAAATCTAGTTTAAGTGTTGTTTCTAAATGGCTTATCTGTTATTTCAGATTTTCTTTCACTGATGAATTAGTGGATGTTTGTGTTTCTTTGGCAAATATTTCTCAAATTGTACAAGATGAGTGTTTTTTGTGTGTTTGGGTTTTGACATCTGTTCTATGCAACTGATTGTTTAGATTAATCACTGTAAACATAAATCTTTGATCAACACCTGCTCATGACTTAACTATTCATTGTATAGCACCAGATTTGGAAAATGCCTTTTTAAAAACATTTTCCAGTTTCAGCAGTAAGAAAGTCATTTCTGTCTTCTGAATTTGTGAGAGCTTGCCGTTACAATGTAAATTGCTATTTTCATATAAGGGATGGTTTTGTAACTTTATATAAGTAGGTTAGTTCACTAAAATTGAACTGATTTCAGCTGATTATTTTTGCTGTAGCTTAACTTTTATCAGTGGGAAAATGTTCTATATTCATCTATTTTTCAACTAGCAATAGAATGCAATGTAATGTGGCTTAAACATGGATGGATACTGCAAAGTCTTTGCACCTTACCCACTCTATTAAAATATATATAAAATAAAATGAATTTTCTTAATGGATAGTTCTTACACATGAGATAATGACATCACTTTTACTTAGGTTATACACAGGCCAAGACAGAAATAATAGGTTTTTAAGAGGTGTACCTTGACACACTGTGCGAACTGTAAATTTTTTAGATACTGAAGAATCTTAAAAGCTGAGAATGTTATGTAAACTTTAAAGTATATAAACTTCGAAGAAATAAAGTATTAATGAAGAATAACATGACTTGCCAGCTCAAAGAGATCTCTTAAGAAGATCGTCAAGGATTAATGTGCTTAATAGTGCTGCTGCATGAGTATGAGCCGGGTGGCAGAAAGGGAAGGGTAGAAATTTTTAGCCTTGTTATACTGCCTAAGTGCCAAATCAATGAGGTGAAAGGAGGATGACTTTCTGATGACTGTTTCTTTCATTGTGTTCTCTCTGCCAATATCTGATAGTTCTTCACTGCTAATTTGACTGAAGTGCAGCAGAAGAACACCCCTCTAGGTCCTAGCTATTACACGTACTTATCAAGAGTAACTATATTAGAAGGAAATCTAATTTTTCACTTAGCATTTCTGTGGTAGTGGGTTTTCTTTTAATTTGAAATGGTTTTTTTTTTTTTTTTTTTTTTATCAGAGATATTATGATAATCCACAAGCCACTGATGCCTAGTGTAGTCATAATCTATCAGATTTCTTTTCTCTCTGAAATTAAAATGGTGCCTCTGGATGCTGCAGATACAATCTGTTTGATGGCATGTATGTGTGTTTATGAGTTTCTAAGATATGAGCAGGAAGGAGCTGTTCAGAGAAGCACAGATTTTCATCTATGTATCAGATGTAGCCAGTATCAAATCATAAGTATACGTGTTTTCTATGTAATTAACAGAACTGCATTAGGAATGCAGTTGCCAGAATGATTAAAGTGATTTTTTTTTCTAATTTTGTTTTGCTTTGTTTTGTTTTCCTCAAAGTAAGTGCTAAAAAGCCATAAAGAGAAGTTTCAGTATTATTTTTTCAGGAAGGGAGTTTGCATGATTGGCTTGTCCCTGTTTATTTTCTCGTGTCTTCCTTGTTCTTTTCCTTGCTTTCCTACTTTATTTCCTGTGCTTCTCTGCACTCTTTCCATCTCAGACTGGCTTACATCGTCTCACATGTGCTATTTCTAATATCGTTTCTCAAGCTTTGTCTCTTCTGTGTACTTTTTTGCTCATGCTCCCACCTCCTTGAACATTCACACCTGTATATACCTATTTTCTTCTTCACTCATTATCACCCACTCACAGATTCATTCACTCTCTCACATGCTCTTTTGCTCTTGTTCCCTTATGCTCCCATTCTCTTATGCTTACTCTCTCATGCTCCCTCTTCCCCTTCTGCGCTCTCACTCACTTCCATTTGCTCAGTCTCACTCCTGGTCACTTTCTCATGTCTTCTTCATTTTCCCCTCCTCGTCTCCTACCCTCTTGTCCTTTTCCTACTCACCTCATATCCTTCTCTGTGTCTCTCTCTGTAAGACCCATCCCTGCCCTGACTCCTCTCTCTTGCTCGCTCACTCATCTCAAACTTATTCTGCCTTATTTTTAAGGCAAAAAATATTATTTTGTTACTCAGCAAGTGACCAGAGATTAGTGACACAAAACAGTTCAATCTCCAGGGACAATACTGCTTTATGAACCTCATTAACTGGATTCACAGGAGATTATTTTTACTTATGGTGGTCCCCGCCCCCTTCCACCCCCCTTTCTTCCCCTCCCACACTCCCCCCCCCCCCTTTCTCCCCCTCTCACCCCCACCCCCTTTCTCCCTCTCCCTGCTTTCAATCACATCGTTGCTTGAAGGCAAGAAAGTAGGGGGAGAAGGGGAAGAAGCTCATTTTGCAGCCCTGGTACACATAGGCATCACAGCACCAATCAATCAACACACATGCTTTCCCACTGAGACTCCCCTGTGACCTTGAGGAGTGTGACAAATGACTTAGAGGACAAAACAGATGGAAGGTTTGTGATAAAGCAAAAAAATATGTTCTTCTGGGTGATGAAGAAAAATAAAAATGGGGACTGAAGTGGATATATATTTGGTTTGAGCAAGACTCGATAAATTCTGTAACTACCTTTTTCTGTACTAGCTGTAGTTAGAGGAGTTTACTGTCACGGTAATCAAGACTTCTTCAATAAACCTCACTTCAGTGTTTACAGTACTTTTTTTTGTACAGTACTTCAGTACTTTATGGCTTTGAGCCCTCAACTGTGGCTGGAAGTTGCAGTTGTTATTGATAACAGATTCCAGAGGCAGTATATCTCATCAAATTCCTGTTGAGGGAAAGTAATCAGCAGAGTGAACCACTTAACCTGGATTGACTTGATTCATTCTGAAATCTGCAGCATGTTAACTCAGTCCTGAGAACATTATTATTAATCATAAATGCCAGATACATTAATAACTGCAGTACAGCTATAGATACACTTTCAGCAGATTTGTATGTGTACATAGACTGTATCTTTTATTTTTTATATAGCAGCTGGAGTCATCAATCTTCAAGTATCTACACATGTAGTGCACTATGAGAAAAAGGATAAGTTTTCTTGAGCCCCCCACATGTACCCAACCTTAGGAAAAAACAGTGTCTATGAGTAGAAACATTCCTTTCACCACATTATTCATTCTGAGTGTTTCCTTCAGAATGCAGATTGGTGTTTTCATTACTGATTCATCCACCTTTCATCTTTTTCTAGTTTGTTCTGATCCTTATTGATATGTCTATTTCTTTCACATTAAGCCCCTTAGAACAACAATTGCTATTACATATTTCACCCAGGAAAACCACTGGTACTCCAGGTTCTGTAGTCATATACTTCTTCATCATAGCTCAGTCAAGAAAATAGTGACCTGGTTAAAATACAGACGGCCCAATAAACATTACAGGTCTGTAATGTTTTTCTCTCCATGTTTTGTCATTGCATTCAAATCCATACCATGAGACTGATTTTCTAATCTTAATGCCAGAGATCAGAAAATTATTTCCATTCCAATTTCATTTCACGTTTTGGACAAAAGAGGTCTATTCTAAACAAATTTGGAGACTACACTTTTTCTAACAACTGGTCGCACTTTCCAGTGCAGGAAAAGGTATTTTAGTTCATAAATCTCAGCAGCAGTGCTAGTAAATGCTCAGTGAAAGGAAGTGACATGTGTTTGGGGAAGTAGGCAGCAAACTGTCGTCATTCTTCTAATGATATTGAAGCTGGTCAGATTTACTGGTAAAATGCCCAGATCTCCCTTGTAACGGCTATAATCCAGTATATGTTTGATGGTTTAAAGTGCCAGAATTGCAAATCAGAAAAAAATAAACCATTACCTTATGGAGAGCTTGAAATAATATAGAGAAATATAATCCTATTTAAGGAGGAGTGAATGACAATCACTGTAAGATCCCCGAAAATAACTGGAGAGAACAATCTGTTAGCATTCTAAGAGAGCTTTGTTAAATATACCAACAAGAAATGTGCTATCAGAGGACAGCAGATGCATCAGGAAAAAAATCACAAAGTTGCTTTTTCTTGGGGCTTTTAATGAGGTCAGTAACCCAGTCCTGTAGTACAATTAATTTCTTCACCAACTTACTGAGTGTAATTTTTTTCTGAAAGTGTGAGGCTCCTCTCCCCCAGCAGATTTAGCTTCATTTTTCATTCAGGTGAAGCCAAATTGGCACTGTGTAACTTTGCTGCCCACTCATCCCCTCATTTGCTCTAATGAGGGCCTTCAGAGTGGATCTGTCTATGGAAAATGACAGACAAGTGGGATTATAGATTAGTCTGAGGTAACAAAACAAAACAAAAGAATAGAAATAGTTTAGGGTAAGCCATTAAGTATGTATTGTATTTACTAGGTGCTATGCTCAATTAATATAAGTAACTAATCAGTAAGCAATACTTTCTAGCTTTCTATCCTGTAGCTATTTTCAAACTTGGGATGTTTTATCCAATAATACCAAAAAGCCATTAAATGGTTTTTGAGAACTTCTGTTCTTGCAAGGAAACTTTTATTTATTTATTGCATTAACATTGAATATCATGTTGAAATTTTGTCTACTTGGGATTTATATATTTTATCTGGATCAAGTCAGTGTCTACCAAAAGCAGTTAAGTGACTTAAAAACTTTGGAAAGTATCTTCAAGGACAGTGAAACATGAGTATCTCGCTATTTTTATTATTTTGGGAATACAAGTCATGTAGCTCTGTGTCTCAAATAGATAAGGAAAATAGAACAGAGACTTGAACCCAGGTCATTAAAGCCCTCAGATAACACCTTAATCACTGTACCTATCCATCCTTTGGAAGAAGATTATTAATGCAAGTATTTTCATCTTCTGCTTTTAAAAATCATTTTTCTCATAAAATAGCAGTGCACCTCAGCGAGAGTTTTTGCAGCTTCTGGATTTAATACAAATTAAATAATAGGTTCTTTGTGTTATCAATGCCAAAAGCTTTCAGACTGACTTGTGTGCTGGTTTATCCTGAAAAAGAAAAGTTAGCATGTTTTAATATAGAATGCATATCTCTTTATAAATTTTGTCTTTATATTACAGAAAAATTGAGCCATTCGGTTCATTCAATTTACTGGAGAAGAAAAGAAATTCTAGAAGCAAGATCCTCAGACATATCTATAGCCTATTTAATGCAAGCACCATTTTTCAGGGTGAATGCAAGACCTGAATTTGGCTTTAAAACTAACAGTAACTCAAAAAATAAAAATAACTCTGGAAAGCATTATATGTGTTTATAATACAAGAAATATGACTTTTTTATAATTAAAAGTTTTAAGGGGATGCACAGTAAAACTGGAGCTTGACAGACTATAGCTGTTCTTAGCAGTGTTTTTGAAGTGAACTTTATGCACTTTTCTTTTTCTATCTATATATATATTTTTCTTTACGCAGAAAAATTCTGTTGCAGCAAGATTTACTTCACAGGAACATTTTGAATCCTACTGATGCAATATTTGTTGAAATGCAGTATTTTATTTACAGTCTAATTTTACAGGACTGTTGTGGTTCTCTAAAGTTATACAGCTGCAGAAAACCTGCAGTGTGGTAACTTAAAGCCAAATCAAACAAAAACTTCTTTGTTGTGCGGTATCAGAAGTTAGATTTTGAGGGTTGATTTTTCTGTTTTGTTTTGGTGGTGGTGTTTTTTTGGTTTGTTGTTGTTGCTTTTTTTTTTTTTTCCTTCAGCAGAGGTCCAGTGACAATGGATCCTCGCTCAGGTTCTACAACCTTTAAATAATTATTAAGCAAGAATCATCTTGGTTGACTAAGGGTAAATGAGTCAGTAAAGAGGAACTGAGAGAAAAGAAGGCAATATATTATCCAACCAATGGTGACATTTATTTTGAATTAAATTTCTCAAAATATGTGCTCAGAAGCCATGAGACTGCTGGGGTTAAGGAAAGGATGCATAGGAGTCAATGCCAGTAAATTTAAATTCAAGACATTCCTTCTTCTATTAGTACCAGAAGAAAAACACAGTTTAAAAATAAAAAAAATAAATAAATGGAATCCCATAAAGGACTGTGATCTGTATGTTCCTGACTCCAGTCTTTAAGAAAGAAAAGAAAAAGTAAACCTCTTGAACTGTAATGAAATGAATTTTATTTTGTAGGCACGAGGCCATTTCATTTCATTACCAGGATACGCTGAGCGGGCTGAAATCAGCAGGAACTACAGGCAATGCAAGCTGATGATAAGCATTTCATCGTGGCCCTAAACATATTAAATTTTTAGCTATAAATTTTATCAACAACATCTACATGGCAGGATAACATTTTTCCCCTTCTTTCTTCAGTCCCCTCCCTGTTCTTTTTTGCTCTGCAAATATAACTTGTGCTTCACTGTTCTGGAAACAAATTTAAAAAATCAATAAGTAAAAATACATCTACAATTTAGCTAGTTCAATAATTATCATTCAAGCTATCTCCTGTACTTACTGAAAATGGGAAAACAATGTTACAGTGTGAGCAAGTGGAACAATAGATGAGCCTCATTAGCTTTTGTGACTCTCTCCAAAAGATTTCCTCCCAAAACTAATAGCATATCCCAGGGGAATATTATTCAATTGAAGATCTCATTCCCAGTTTCTCCAACAGTTTTACACAGGCATTTGGTTTGTAACAAGTGTATACAGCTTCCTTCTTTTCACCTCAACTACTATAAGGAAATTCATACTGTTCCTCTGTCTGGAAAAATGCAACAATGGCTCATGGAAAAAACATGTAACACATAATTAGGACCAAATCTATGCACTGAGCCTATCACACTTTAAATCAGGCCTTATGTGGCATTTGTCTCTCTGCAGAAAGTTTAACATTAAAAAGGCTACTTGTGAACAGGAAAAGAGTGCTCTCTTCTCTGTATCTGAGGTAGTCACAGCAAGAAGTAATTGGCTAACCTTCAGTGTGGAAAACTCTAGTTAGGACTTCCTTCCTATAATTGTAGTTAAGAATCATAATCTGGAAGTAGGTTACCCAGGGAGGCAGTAGACTTGTCATTACTGGAAGGGAAGAGTTTTGACAACTATCTGTTATAAAAATCAGACTCCTATCCTGGAGTAAGAAACAAGAGGATGACTCCCTGCTATTTATTCAAGCCTTTTAATGTCATGACTCAAAGCAAGCAGTGACCGTGTATCTTTAGAGATGCCGTTAGAGCATTCAGTTAGACCAGTTTGAATAATTCTGCAAATAGTAATATTGGTAATTTCAAGCTCTCTCCCAAATGAATTGCAGATTCAGTTTAATTTTCTCTTCCTGCAGACTACTCAAGTGCAGTAACCATCAGAAATGACGCTCCCTCAGCAGCTTAGATAATTAACAGATTTTAGCTTTTTGGCCAAACTACTTCAAATTCTGTTTCCTTTATGATATCAAATAACCCTCTTGTTTTTCCTTTCACCTACTATTCAATACTTGAGTTGTATCTTTTGTTTATTCTTTCATGCACCAGCAAGGAAAAATTCCTTTCACTAAGTAGGTGAAAGTTTCAGGCAAGTATAAAGTGACTGAATTTAGAAAATGACAAGGGCAAAATGAAAAATTACCTGACCCTATCTAATAATTTATTTGTTGACATTGCTTCAGAACCAGACATTTATTTCTTAGGTCCTTTGATTATATTAGAATTCTTTGCAATTTAGTGAAGATACATGTAAAGATACTCTTAAAAATATAGAAAACATCAAATTTTAAAAGTACAATTTTAATGAGAAAATACTTACAGAAACTGAAAACAGAAACAATTATTTGATTCAATAATCTTTAAGAAAAAAAATTACATTTAAAAAAATTCTGAGCTGTGAAAACCTACATGATCTGTACTGTTCAGTCAGCCTTTTCTTATACTCTTCTGTCCTTTCATTCTCTTTGTCTTATTAATATATTGGCCTTGGATTCATTTCTCCTTTTTGTTATTTTTATAATTTTCACAAAGGCAAACTAAATCTCCTACATGACAGCATTATGTGACAGTTCAGCAGTTTCATAATTCTTACAAATATTCCAAACCTATTGCTGTCATAAGTGATGCTCTTCTGTGTGATTTTCACAGCAAAAATCTTTTTATAGGCAGCTGTGCTAGTAGTCCCATTCATTCTCTGTTCTTCAAATGAGCACAATGAAAGAATTCTAATACGCCAAAGCTCCATATGAAATCATCTCATGCCTATCAGAGACTGAACACCTCCTGATGTTGTGTAACTTAAAGCATCTGTTCAATTTCTTAATGTCTCTTCTGTACCTTTTTGTCTCAGAATTTGTTCACTTCTATTTGCAGTGAGTGCTCTTCAAGCCAAGGCATCTTAGTGTACCTGTAGTTGCATGAATTTCTCATGATTATTCAAATTTTCCTTATGTTTTCGTACCATCATGTTTTGTTTTATGTTATTGATATTGTTCAAATAAGCATACATGTAAAAACAAATCAGCAACTACAATTATATTTTTTAGGACTATTTCTGCTTCCATTCTTCGTATTGTTTTGTAGCTATATAATTTACCATTTTAAATAGTTAAAGCTACCTGGTAAGTTTCTTTGCTGATTTCTCCTTCTGCTCATTCGTATTCTCATCAATGTCATTTGATTTGTTATTAGGAAATATTATTTACTGGAATTATACACCATTAGACAAATGAAGCTATTTTGCCACTCTCCAAAGTTGGTACTTTTTCACTTCCACCAAGCTCTTAGACTTTTGACAAATTATAGAAACAAATGATGGCAAACCAAATCATCTTGTAGGTTATCAGCCACCCATATTTTATTTCAAAACTTGGAAAATGTTTGTCACATTGACTTTTTTATCCTTTCCCATCCCCATCTACAACAAATGTCTGAATCAAAATAATTTTTATAACAGAAGTCCTGAAACAGTTTTTAGTCTTCAGTGATATATGAATCTTATACTCCCCCTCCACTGTTTCACCTTCCCTTCAGTCTCCCGCAGCCAAAAAAAAGTTCCTACAGAGATACAAACTCTATTATGTGAACTACAAGCCTCTTGTCAATGTGATTATGTGGTGTTTTCAGCTACTGTCAATGGTTTTATGGCATCTACGATACCTATGCTCCCATATCATTTAGTTTTAAAAAGTCATAGTGCAAAATGCTGTAATAACTTCAGTGTTAAATAACAAGAGTGGCTATGTAGACAAAACAGTTTTTTCTTTGGTCCTTGAAAATCATTTAAAATAATATGATTGTCATACTACAGAGACTCAAGTGTGTGTGTATGTGTGTGTGTGTGTAGTAACAGTAATATACATCAATGTGTAGGACAGTATAGTAATCAGGGTAAACTGATGTTGACATTACCTGCTACTGTCTCTTGAGTTTTTCAACATCTCTTCTGAACCATGAGTAGAGGAGAACAAAAACTTGTACCTACACTGTTTTTCATATAGTCCTCTATGCCGCATGCATTATTTGCACAGTAAGATGTGTATTCAACCAGTCATAAACCAGAGGCCTCTTCTAGAAGGTCTGTTATTCAGCCAACCACTTTCCAGATTTTATGAGGTTATTTGTTACAACACTGCATTTTTCCTTACTAAGTCTCAGAATCACAGAATCACCAAGGTTGGAAAAGACTTTCAAGATCATCCAGTCCAACCATCCACCTATCACCAATAGTACTCACTAAACCATGTCCCTCAACACAAAATCCAAACATTCCTTGAACACCTCCAGGGTCGGTGACTCCATCCACCTCCCTGGGCAGTCCATTCCAGTGCCTCACCAATCTTTCAGAAAACGTCCAGCCTAAATTTCCCCTGGTGCAGCTTGAAGCCATTCCCTTTAGTTCTATTACTAGTTACATGAGAGAAGAGGCCAACACCCAGCTCACTACAACCTCCCTTCCGGTAGTTACAGAGAGCAATAAGGTCTCCCTTGAGCCTCCTCTTCTCCAGGCTGAACATTCCCAGCTCCTTCAGCCACTCCTCATATGGCCTGTGTTCCAGACCCTGCATCAGCTTTGTTGCCCTTCTTTGAACCTGTTCCAGGGCCTCAATGTCTTTCTTGCTGTGAGGGGCTCAAAAACTGGAGGTGCGGCCTCACCACAGCTGAATACAGGGGACAATCACTTCCCTGCTCCTGCTGGCAACACTGTTTCTGATGCAAGCCAGGATGCCATTGGCCTTCTTGGCCACCCAGATACACTGCTGGCTTGTGTTCAGCTGAGCATCAATCAATACCCCCAGGTCCATTTCCTCTATGCAGTCTTCCAGTCACTCTGCCCCAAGCCTGTAGCATCACCTGGGGTTGTTGTGGCCAAAGTGCAGGATCTGGCACTTGGTATTCTTGAACTTAATCCCATTGGCCTCAGCCCAGCTCTCCAGCCTGTCCAGATCCCTCTGTAGGGCCTCACTACCCCCAGGCAGATCCACACTTCCAGCCAACTTGATGTCATCTGCAAACTTTCTGAGGTTGCACTCAATGCCCTCATCCAGGTCATCAGTAAAGATATTGAAGAGGACAGGCCCCAGCACTGACCCCTGGAGAACACCACTCATGACTGGTGGCCAGATGGATGTAGCTCCATTCACTGCCACTCTCTGGGTCCAGCCTTCCAGCCAGTTTCTTATCCAGCCAAGAGTGTACCAGTCCAATCCATGATCTGTCAACTTCTGCAGGAGAATACCGTGGGAAATAGTGTGACATGCTTTGCTGAAGTCTAGGTAGACTACATCAACAGCCCTTCCCTCATCTACCAGACCGGTCACTAGATCATAGAAGGAGATCAGGTTGGTCAAGCAGGACCTGCCCTTTGTGAACCCATGCTGGCTAGGCCTGATCTCCCCAGTTGTGTGATCTCCCTCAAGACAATTTGCTCCACAACCTTCCCTGAGTCTCATGAGTTTTCTGTTGGCTCAGTCCTCAAATTTATCCGATTCTTCTGAATCAAGTCTCTTCCATTTATTGTGTCTAGCATTTCCCAGATTTCATCATATCTTCAGACTTTTTGAGGATACATTCTGTCACAGTCCAGTTTGAAAATTAAGCTATTCAACTATATGAGACCACATACTAATGATTGGGATACTCAACTTGTTATTACTATTAGCCAGGTGACCAGCCTTCTTTTTCATGGATAATGCAGCAGCTTTCATCACACCTAAAAATTATTTTTCTATCCCATGTCTCTTTAGCTTCCAAGTAAGGAAAATGTAGGATGCAGCACCTAAAGCCTTACTGAAGTCAAGACAGATTACATCCACTGTTCTTAGTAGCCAGTCATTTCATGAGAGTTATCAGGTTAGTCAAGCGTACTTTACTATTGGTAAATCAATTCTGAATATTCTGGATTACATTTTCATCTTCATGTACCTGAAAACAGAGTCCAGGGAGACATATTCCAGGGACTGAGCTGAGACTAGCCATACCATAATTTAATGAATCATTTTTCTTGCCTTTTTAAGGATGAGTGCAACTATAACATCTTCACAGATGACAGAGATTTTGTCTAATTGTCATGTAAATTACATACAGGGGACAATATAAAATTCACATCGGCCAGCCCTTACAGTGCACACAGAAAAATCTCATCAGATCTTATGGATTTTGAGAAATCCAATGTGTTGATATTGTCCATAATCTTCAGTAAATTACTTTTGGTGTACATAATACGTAATTTCTTTCTATTAAGTAAGTAACACCTTTATTTTGAATTGATACAAATTTGATGGGAGTTAATTTTATTTTAGCAATAAATAAAACAGGTACATTTGATGAAACTCTGTTTCATGTTCTAAATTAAAGAAACTGGCACCACATTTTGAATGTAAAAGCCCTGTAAGTCATGTGATTTCTTTGTGTGTGTGTTCTCTTTCTATTATACCATTCTTTTTCTGTCTTTCCTCCTTTTCTCCCAACACTACTGTCTGTTGACATCCAGTCTGTAGCACTAGATCATCAATCTAGGCTGAAACCTTGAAGTTCTGCAGAAATCCACTGTTGACTGATTGAATGACTTAGACTCATAGGTCATTGTTCTCAGATGATATATATTTCCTGAAAACTCATTTTCCATAGTCTCCTATTTTTTTCTTACTATTTTCTGAATCAGTCAAATGATAAGCAAACTTCATTAGTATGAAGCAGTCTGCATCATATTTTTTCTGCTATTACAAATAATAGTTTGGTAGTACACATATGCTACAAGTTACATCTTTAGCCATACAGATATGGAAAAAATACACCAGTACATTTAAAAAATAAACTTCTAATTCTGATCATTTCTCAGGAAAACAAACGAACAAACAAACAACAAATTTGAGAAACTTTGACCTTTGAGCCCTTTTGAAGATATTTTCCAAAGTATTAACAATAATTTCATTGTCATATTTAACACTTTGTTAAAGTAGTTGGTAGTTTGTGGTATGTTGTCTCTTTTTAAAGGCTTTGCAAATTTTCATATAGTTTACTGTGAAGAATCTTACAAATGCTATGAAAACTTGTTTGTTTGTTTTTTTTTCCCTTTCCCATTCTTATTGAAGTAGAAATCTGAATTTAATTAATTAGAGATTCTATTTAGAGAAAAAAATGCACTTTTACTTTCTGCACTTAAGTAAGGTAAGTGCCTGCTTCTCTTTTAACAAACAGTACAGTTGGAATGTAGGAATCCTTCAGTTTCAAATGGCCTATAATATATGTAAAACCAGATACCAGATGAATTCCATTCATACAAAGTTAATTAAACAGTCACAAATTTTAATAAGATCTCTTAAAATCTTTTAAGTCAGTTTTTAACATTCAGTAGTCTAGTATGGACAGTTCAAAATCAAGGTACTGGTTTGGGCTTAGACGTTACTCATTCTTGTTCTTAATACTAGCAAAAAAAAGAATTTTTTTTTTTTTGTAAGGCATTATGATTCCGTTAGTCCAGCATATATGCACAAAGCAGATTTCCAAGATGTCTGAAGTGATACAATGTAATATGCAGAGAAATTAAAAGGAGAAAAATAGGTTAATTTCAGTGGGAAAAGTAAAGAATTGATCTTTTGTTAGAACTCAAAACTACCAGAAGAGGTTTATAAGATAATACTGTAAAACAAAGAAAATTGCCTTGATAATCTCAACCTTCATCCTTTCTTTGTCTTTTTTCCCCCAGTGTCCTTTATAGGAGCACTTGACTGTCACAGCACAACTTTCCTCTTGGCCAACACTTGGACATTTTCTGTGTCTTTTAGCATTACTGGCATCTTTCCCAAAAGTGAAAACTGTGACATTTTTATAACAAGACAAAAATAAAAGAGGAAGAAAGTGTCCTATTCACCCAGTTCTCCATGTGGAGGTTTCACATTTGTGGTTTTAATGCAATTAATCAAGGACCAAATGCATTTGTATTCTCTGAACAGCTCAGGAATACTTTCATATTTTCTCAGAGTAGCAGTGTGAAATGGTGCAGGATGCCAGTGGATAATAGTTCTGGGAAAGATATCTTTCATGCTAGGACAGTTCTTATGGTTTTGTTTTAGATGATGGATTGCAAGTTCTCCATCATTTGCAAGCTATAGGCTTTACATTTGCTCTCCACATTATCAAATTTCTCACTCAGTTTGAAAACCACAGCATTTTAATTGAAAGCAAAGCTAAACTTTCCTGCTGTACCAATGTGGGAAGGTTGTTAGAGTCTGAGAAATAACCTTCCCACTCCAAAAAAATGAACAAATATGATACCACTGTTTTCACCGTAGTTACCAATAGGGCTGCAAGGTGAGATGGCATACATTCAAGTGAAAAATATCAAATAGTAAGCCCTCTGCTACAAGGAACTCTTTTTAAATTCATGGACTTGGAAGAAACTGCAGATCTGAGGATTTAGTAACGTCTAACAATAGTGTCACTCTTCCTAGAATTGCCATAGAGGCTGCTTTCTCCGCTGAGGCTAGTTTCCATGTAACATGAAGATTACTGGATCTGTTTCAGTTGGAAAAGGGATCAGAACAAGAGAACTTGTACATTTGTACAGCAGACGCTCTAATATCAGATAGGTACAGCTCATCCAATGGCAGAGGCTCATTTAGCTCTAATGTCACACAGAAAAACAAATTCAGCAAGAAATGAATGCTTTTGGTCTTTAGCCTAAAGAAGCAGAAAAAATGGCTATGTTGGCAGATGCTATTGACCAAGGCTTCTGGTTCTGTGGCTGCTGATTCTTTTAAAGAACTCATTTTCCTAAGTTTTGAAAAGTCCTGTTCAATGTGTCCCTGGTGGAATGATAGCCTAACTTGCAATACTGTTAATCATCAGATCATTGTTCCAGATAGTGGGAAAGCACTGGTGATAGTTGACTGTATAATAAAACTAGTTCTAATGGGAATTCGTGTTCATCTCATGCTATTCCAGTTCAGGAGAAGAATACGGAATGAGATATAGCTCCTGTCATATAATATTCTAGCTTTCTCTTTGATCTCTCAGCATCAGTTTTGACCACACTACTGCCAAAAAGGCAAGTTGTGCTCTTTTCCCTGCCTCCAGCTGTCTGTTCTTGCCACCTCTTTTGTGTCAGCACCAGTGACTGTTCAGCAGTTCAGGGAAAAATAATAATTTGGGAAGGCAGGTCGAGTTTTTATTCAGTTCAAGGAACTGACATAACTGGTCAGATACATCATTTAAGTATTGACATAGTGAAGGGTGTGCCCAGCAAAAGAAAAAGAAATGAGGGCTGTCTTTCTGGTGGCAGCACAGTCTGAGATAATATAAACCTTGTTGAAAGTTTATAAAGTGTGGAAAAAAAATCAAACCAAAACAAAACAAAAAAACAACTTCTAAAAAATCTTCAGCTGGGGTTAGCAAATATGTGCTAAACCCAGTAGTTTAGTGAATGGCAAATGCTTAATTTTGTTGGTATCCACCCTTTTACTCTGGTTTGTTGGTTGTATTTTCATTTTTTATGATATCTGAAGATTTCTACTAGAACAAGTGAATTGGGTAGTCACATTTAGCTTTGCTTATCAGTGTACAGTGATGCAACACATATTTATGAATGTAAATAATGCAACTATTGATTCATTTATGTATAAGAATTTGTAAGAAAAAGCTAATTTAAGATTTCCCACTTAGTTCGGGAGGTGCTGAAGCCCAGTTTTTACAGTGAAGTCAATGGAAGGAAGAATGAAGATTCCTCTACTGCTCTTGATGTCTAGTGGTACAGTTTGTTTTCAGAGGAGCATGGTTGTCATGGGAGACACAGTGGGAAACTTTGAGCTAAAGACACACTGTAGCACCTTCCTGTTGAACTCTAATAGTGAGTGAATCACTGCACAGACAGAATATTAAATTAGTGTGTGGCTAACATTGTAAAAAGCTGTACTTGTTAAAATTGTGGGGTTTGTTTTGTTTTGTTTCTTTCTTTTTTTTTTTTTTTTTTTCTGTAATTGGATGCTGAAACAGTAACAGAAGTATTCAGAATCATAGGATGGCTTGGGTTGGGAGGGACTTTTAAGATCATCTAGTTCCAACCCTCCTGCTACACGCAGGGACATCTCCCTCTAGACCAGGTTGCTCAAAGCCCCATGTGAACTTTGAGTCACTAACCAGTAGTTATTAAAGGCAGAACTAGACAAAACCAATACAAAACACAGCCTAAAACTTCCATGTGGCAGTTTAAAATAGATCTTCAGATCAAATTTTATAGTTTGATATCAAGTGTGTTTAATGCACACATGTGGCACCCAGGGGATCAGGCCCAGCCAGCATGGGTTCATGAAAGGTAGGTTGTCCTTGACCAACCTCATCTCCTTCTGTGACTGGGTGATCCAACTGTTAGTTGAGGGAAAGGCTGTTGATGTAGTCTACCTAGACTTCAGCAAAGCCTTTGACATGGTCACTCACAGTATCCTTCTGCAGAAACTGGCTGCCCGTGGCCTGGACATGTATACTACATGTATACTCTACTCTGGATAAAGAACCGGTTAGAGGACCATGCCCAGCAGGCAGTGATGAATGGAGTTAAGTCCAGTTGGCGACCCGTTACAAGTGGTGTCCCCCAGGGGTCAGTACTGGGGCCCATCTTGTTTAATATCTTTACTGATGACCTAGATGAGGGGATTGAGTGTACCTTCAGTAAGTTTGCAGATGACTCCACGTTGGGAGGCTGTGTCAATCTGCCTGAGAGTAGGGAGGCCCTTCAGAGGGATCTGGTTAGGCTGAATCACTAGGCTAAGGTGAATGGGACGAGGTTCAACAAGGCCAAGTGCCAGGTCCTGCACTCTGTCACAATAACCCCATGCAGCACTATAGGCTTGGGGATGAGTGGCTGGATGACTGTGAAGAGGAAAGGGACCTGGCAGTGTTGGTTAATGCTCAGCTGAACATGAGCCAACAGTGTGCCCAGTTGGCCAAGAGGGCCAATGCCTTCTTGGCCTGCATTAGAAATAGTGTGGCCAGCAGGAGCAGGGAGGTAATCATCCCCCTGTACTCAGCACTGGTGAGGCCGCATCTCAAGTACTGTGTTTCGTTTTGGGCCCCTCACTACAAGAAAGACGTTGAGGCCCTGGATTATGTCCAGACAAGGGCAACAAAACTGGTGAGAGGTCTGGAGGACTCATAAGGAGCGGCTCAGAGAGCTGGGATTGTTCAGTCTGGAGACCAGGAGGCTCAGGGGAGATCTCATCACTCACTACAACTTCCCGAAGGGAGGTTGTGATGAGGAGGATTAGGCTTCTTCTTCCAGGCAACAAAGAGGACCTGAGGAAACAGCCACAAGTTGTATCAGAGGAGATTTAGATTTGATATAAGGAAAAAAAATCTGTCAGAGAGTGGTCAGGCACTGGAATGTCCTACCATCCATCATCCCTGGTGGTATTCAAGAGGTGTCTGGATGAAGTGCTACAACATATGGTTTAGTAGCATAGTGGTAGTAAGGGTGATGGGAGGTTGGTTGGACTAGATGTTCTTGTAGATTCTTTCCAACCTTGTGATTCTGTGATTCTATGATTCTAAGTATTGAAGTTTTCCTTCATAGAAATGGAAGCCAGGAATTTGATTTCTTTCTTCTCCTCATCCAAAGAGAAACAAATAAATAAGTGCATACAAGAGAGAGCATAGGGCGGACTGCTTTTTATAATGGAAACACAGAATAACTTAGAATCATAGAATCGTAGAATGGCCTGAGTTGAAAAGGACAATAATTATCATCTAGTTTCCACCCCCCTGATGTTCAGGGATCACAAAGATTGAAACAAATTTTAAAAATCATCTATTTTCAATCTCCTTGTCATGGGCAGAATTGCCACTCACCAGACCAGGCTGCCCAGGGCCCCACCCAACCTGGCCTTGAACATATGTAGGTATGGGGCATCCACAGCTTCTCTGGACAACCTGTTCCAATGCCTCACCACCCTCTGAGTAAAGAGTTTCCTCCTAACATCTAACCTAAATCTCCACTCTTCTAATTTAAAGGCCATTCTCCCATGTCCTAACACCACCATAATGGGTAAAAAGATAATCTCCCTTCTGTTTATTTGCTCCACTCAACACTTTGAATTAAAGCTTTCTGCAGGAAAAAAAGATTTTTGGGAGACTTTGTGATTAGAATTTCTTTGGGGATTTAAAACAGTTAGGGGAGTAGTTAATATTATTCACTAGAAGGTCTTTGTACAACACTATTGAAGCAGTTATTTTTAATACTGTGAGAAATGTACGTAATTAAAAAAATGAATAATCAACAAATGCCTCTTCCCTGTCTAATATCTAGTATGATTTTCAGAGTGTCTCTTAGACTTTACAATTATATAATTATTTTCTACTGTGCAAAACTGATAAATTTTATTTTAGATTCAGCATTCTATTTTTTAAATTATTTTCTTAAATTCAGAATTTAGAGGATTCTTTTAACTAAATGTAGAAGCTTTATCATAGCAATACGTGCAACTTATCTTTGCAAAATTGGACATAAGTAAATGTCATGGAAAAACAGAATCTGAAGTCATTTGTGTGCTAATATGTTCTTAAGATAATACTATGTGTAGTCTCCTTCTCTGGAGATGTTCAAGACCTGCCTGGATGCCTACCTGTGCGACCTGGTGTAGGGAACCTGCTTTGGCAGGGCGGTTGGACTTGATGATCTCTGGAGGTCCCTTCCAACCCCTACAATTCTATGATTCTGTGATTCTGTAATACTACATTTTATTGAAATAAAAGTTACATTCGATTTTGGAGATCATAAAAGCATCAAATTTGGTGGTGTATTATCAACTGCTATATTACATCAGAGAATTTTGTATCATATCCGGGAATACTGGATTTTCAACAGGACAATAAATATAAATGTAATATAAAACTTGCACAACTGATATTTATGAAAGTTATTAATAAAATAGACTAATCATGTGAATGATTTTTATATTTTTTCCAGAGTTTAAGTAATGAAAAGGCTTTTTGTGGATACTTAGTATGAAACTGAGGCATGGAACAGTATAATTCCTGGGCTGTCCTAGTTTGATGCAATTGTCTTAGGCAAAAAGAGGGAAATGAAGAGTCCTATTTTGTTTCTCTGTATTTTCAAGCTATCTACCATAGAAATGAACAACATAATAGATCTATAACCTTCATGGTCTAAGCCAGGCACGTCTAAACCACAGCTTGCATGTCTTACGTGGCCCGGGACATCTAGTAAAGCAGACCCACAAGATAGTAAGTGTTTAACATTATGATGTGCTTTTTAGCAATGTTTTTCATGAGTCAGTTGTGCATAGCTTGAGTATGAGCCACATTGGTGACAGCGGAATGCTTATGGAGGGGAGAACACAGTGCATTGCTAAGCTTGCCTTTCACAGCCATCTTATACTCAGTTGAATTGAAATCTGTATGTATTACATGCATTTGTGCCTCTTGATGAGTAAAATACAGTGATTACCAATAATATTTCAACCTATCTACATGTGTGTGTGAAGAAATAATTTTTTTGTTTTTTGTTTTTTTTTAAGCAGACTTGTAAGTTTTCTTATTTATAAGGCTGGAGCACCTCTTCTATGAAGGGAACCAGGCTTGTTTAGCTTGGAGGAGATCTCACTATGGGTTTCCAGTACTTAAAGGGAGCATATAAACAGGAGAGGGAACGGCTGTTTGTATGGGTTGATAGTGATAGGACAAGGGGGAATGGTTTTAAACTGACAGGGGAGGCTTAGGTTAGATATTAGGAGGAAATTTTTTTCACTCAGAGGGTGGTGTCATACTGGAACAGGTTGCCAAGGAGGTTGTGGATGCCCCATCCCTGGAGGCATTCAAGGCCAGGCTGAATGTGGCTCTGGGCAGCCTGGTCTAGTGATTGGTGACCCTGCCCACAGCAGGGGAATTGAAACTAGATGATCTTGGTTTTCAACCCAGGAATCATTTTATGATTATATGATTTAATTCTTAAACTTGGACTTTTGTTCTTTTGTAAAGTTATTAAATTAGCACCTCCACTGCAGAAAAAATATCCAGAATACCAGTATGGTGCTGGCAAATTTTGTAATTTTCAATGTCTCAAATAGCTCACAAGGAGTATAAAATGATATTCAAAATGGTGTTTTTTGTGGATTTGACTGCTCGTTTAAATGAGTTAAACTTGTGTCTTCAAGGTGAATATGCTGTGTTTCAAATCATAACAGTGTTCAAAATGAAACTTAAATTATGGCAAGATCAAGTTGCAGCAAGTAAGTTTATGCATCTCTCTAAATGAGAGCAAAATGATAGATGCTGAAGTGCCAACCTTCAAGTTAGGCTCTGTCTGTAGTAAAATGACACAACTGGAGGACAGTTCACAGACAGTATTGCATTAACATGATTATGTAAGATGGAAAAGTCAATTATAGACTGTGTGTCTGCCTTTGCAGTATTTTCCATTTCCTTCTCCCCTTTACTCCCCTCATAATAGTAATAATAATAATAATAATAATAATATAAGGAAGTTGACCAGTTTAGGATATCATACAAATGCTAGTAAACTACTTTGGGAACTCTCTTGAAGAGACCTAAGATATCTGTTCTGTTTTCATTCTAAAAGCCTTTGTTGAAATATTGTCAAAATGATGTTTTATGACATTCAAAGAGTTCCCCTTTGAAAATGAAAGAAAATGAAAAGCGTTCACTTCACTACTTGACATCTTTTAAAGAAGAAATCCATTTGGTGCTGTGGTACCTATGACCTATCCCAGCCAGCAGTTAATACAGACTGTTGAACTTATGCTTTCTTGGCTAGCAGTCAAACTTCTTTAGTTGAGGTTCTTTCATGCATACATTCCTTTTGGATCTAAATGGAATAGTGACAACAAGTTTTCTAAAGAAAACCTGTATATGAGAAAATTGCTTAGACACGCACAATCTTTTTTCCAGAAACTGTCGAGTATTTGTATTGATGCTTGATGATATGTTATTAACATGCTTACAGAATTAATTGAAAGGCAGCAGAGCAGTGCTGTTTATACTATTTGTGGTAATATTACCATTACTAATTACACTATATTGTTATACTGATACAAATCAGCTGCTAGCAATGTCAGGATTAGTACGGGATGGTATAACAAGCCAAGTTTTCAGACCTTTTCACGTTATCTTGTTGAAAAATGTTTGTTATCTTGTTCTTTGAAATGAATAGAATATGCTTGTTATCCAAAATACTGCAAAGACAGCATGTATTTACTGACCTCTCCTTCCAATTTAGCCTTTTCTTTCATAAATTAGAACATTTTTGAAGACAAGAATACTATCTGAGAAGGCGTTTTTTATGAAGAAGAACTTTTCAGAACATGAAAAGATATCTTTTAAATATATATATATATATGTATATATATATCATAAAGAGAGAAAGAGATGATGGGTGACAACAGGATCAACACCTTTGGCATATGCTGGACCATGTACTCCAAAAAAAGGAAGGTCTTGTGAGTGATACAAAGCTCAAGGGCAGCCTTGGCTTCAGTGACCATGAAGTGATGGAGTTCAAAATTAATAGGGTTTCAAAGAGGCTGTGTAGCAAACTTGCTACTCTGGACTTCAGGAGGGAACCTCTTCAGGGAATTGCTTGGCAAAGGTGATTTGGGATAAAGCTCTGGAGGGAAGAGGGACCCAAGAAAGCTGATCAGTATTCAAGGATCATCTTCTCCAACCCCAAAAGCAGTGCATCCCAAGAAAAAGGAAGGTGGGAAAGAATACCAGGAGGCCTCTGTGGATCAGTAAGGAGCTTACTTAGGCACAAAAAGAAAGTCTATAGGAAGTGGAAGCAGGAAAGAGCTTTCTGGGAGGACTACAAAGAAGTTTTCTGAGCAGACAGGAATCAGGTTAGAAAAGCTAAAATCCAAGTGGAATAAAATCTAGCCAGGGACTAAAGTTCAAGACCCTGAGTGGAAGAAGCAAAGCAAAAAGTAGGATTGCTACCCTGTACTTTAGGAGAGCCAACTTCGATCTCTTCCGGGACCTACTTGAAGCTATCCTGTGGGCTTGGGTATTAGAAGGTAAGGGGGCATCTGAAAGATGGTCAGCATTTAAACAGCTTTTCTTCCAAGCTCTGGATCAGTGCGTCCCTGTGAGCAAGAAATTGGGAAAGGGTAGCAGGAGACCTGTGTGGATGAGCAAGGAGCTCATGCTCAAGCTCAAAGGAAAGAAGAAGGCCCATGAAATGTGGAAAAAGGGTCTGACCACTTGGGAAGAATATAGGAATGTCAGGGCCTGCAGTCAGGGCCTGCAGGGATGCAACGAGGAAGGCTAAAGCCCGCCTGGAATTGAATCTGGCTAAAGTTATAAAGGATAATAAAAAAGGCTTTTTTAAGTATGTTAACAGCAAAAGGAAAACTAGAGAGAATGTGGGCCCCTTACTAAGTGAGGGGGGTGTTATGGTAACGGGGGATGCTGAGAAGGCAGAGATACTGAATGCCTTCTTCCATCTTCAGTGAAAAGGCTCTCTCAGGTTTCCCACACCGTGGAGGTTAGTGAGAGGGTCTGGAGAATGGGAGACTTCCCTTTACTCAGGAAAGAGGTGGTCCGTGAGCGCCTAGGCAGTATGAAGGTCCACAAGTCCATGGAACCTGATGGGGTGTGTCTACATGTTCTGAGGGAGCTGGCGGAGTTGACTGCCAAACCTCTCTCCATCATCTTTGAGAGGTCTTGGATAATGGGGGAGGTGCCTGAAGACTGGAGGATAGCCAGTGTCACTCCGGTCTTCAAAAAGGGCAAGAAGGAAGACCCGGGTAATTATAGGCCTGTCAGCCTCACCTCTGTCCCTGGAAAGGTGATGGAACAGCTTGTGCTGGATGCCATCTCCAGACAACTGGAAGGAGGTTATCAGGAGTAGTCAGTATGGGTTCACCAAGGGGAGGTCGTGCTCGACCAACCTGGTGGCCTTCTGTGATGTTGTTACATGCTGGGTGGATGGGGGAAGAACGGTAGATGTAGTCTACCTCAATTTTAGAAAGGCATTTGATACTGTCTCCCACGACATCCTTATAACAAAGCTGAGGAAGTGTGGGATAGATGAGTGGACAATGAGGTGGGTTGAGAACTGGCTGACTGGCAGAGTGCAGAGGTTCGTCGTTGGTGGTGCAGAGTCTGGCTGGAGACCTGTAACCAGTGGTGTTCCTCAGGGGTCTGTGCTGGGTCCGGTCTTGTTCAACATCTTCATCAATGACCTTGATGGGGGGATAGTGGCCACGCTCAGCAAGTTTGCTGATGATACGAAGTTGGGAGGATTGGCTGACACGCCTGAAGGCCGTGCTGCCATTCAGCGAGACCAGGACAGGCTGGAGAGCTGGGCAGTGAGAAACCAAATGAGGTTCAACAAAAGCAAGTGTAGGGTCTTGCATCTGGGGAGGAATAATTGCATGCACCAGTACAGGCTGGGGGATGACCTGCTGGAGAGGAGCTCTGCGGAGACGGACCTGGGTGTCCTGGTGGACGACAAGTTGGCCACGAGCCAGCAGTGTGCCCTTGTGGCCAAGAGGGCCAATGGCATCCTGGGATGCATTAAAAAGAGCGTGGCCAGCAGCTCGAGGGAGGTGATCCTTCCCCTCTACTCTGCCCTGGTAAGGCCTCATCTGGAGTACTGTGTCCAGCTCTGGGGTCCCCAGTACAAAAAAGACAGGGACCTCTTGGAAAGAGTCCAGCGGAGGGCCACAAAGATGGTGAAGGGCCTGGAGCATCTCTCCTATGAAGAAAGGCTGAGTGAACTGGGTCTATTTAGCCTTGAGAAAAGACGACTGAGAGGGGATCTAATCCAGGTTTATAAATATCTGAGGTGTGGGGGCCATAGTGGTGAGACCAGTCTCTTTTCAGTGGTATGTGGAGACAGGACAAGGGGAAATGGACATAAGCTGAAGCATAGGAAGTTCCGCACAAATGTGCGCAAGAACTTCTTTATGGTGAGGGTGACGGAGCACTGGAACAGGCTGCCCAGGGAGGTGGTGGAGTCTCCTTCTCTGGAGATGTTCAAGACCTGCCTGGATGCCTACCTGTGCGACCTGCTGTGGGGAACCTTCTTTGGCAGGGGGGTTGGACTCGATGATCTCTGGAGGTCCCTTCCAACCCCTACAATTCTGTGATTCTGTGATTCAGTGATAAAGGGGAACAAGAAGAAATTCTATAGGTGTATTAGTGATAAAACGAAGGCCAGGGAGGATGTGGACCCTCTCCTGAAGGAATCTGGGGACCTGGTCATGAGAGATACAGAGAAAGCTGACGTACTAAATGACTTCTTTGCCTCCGTCTTTACCAGCAAGTGCTCTAGTTGTACCACCCAAATTGCAGAAAGCAAAGGTAAGAACTGGGAGAAGGAAGAAAAAGCCTGCTGTAAGTGAAGACCAGTTTCAAGACCATCTGAAGAACCTAAAATTGCACAAGTCCATGTATGGGACCTGATGAGTCCATCCATGGGTTCTGAGGGAAATGGCAGATAAAGTTGCCAAGCCTCTATCCATCATATTTGAAAGTCTATGGCAGTCTGGTGAAGTTCCTGCTGACTGGAAAAGGGGAAATATAATCCCCATTTTCAAGAAAGGAAAAAAAGAAAATCCAGGGAACTACAGGCTAGTCTGTCTCACCTCTGTCATGGCAAAATCATGGAGCAGATCCTCCTGAAGGCTCTACTAAGGCACATGGAAAATAAAGATGAGGTGACTGGTGGTAACCAACATGGCTTCACCAGGGGCAAGTCATGCCTGACAAACTTGATGGCCTTTTATGATGGATTTACAGCATCAGTGGGTAAAGGAAGAGCAACTGATGTCATCTACCTGGACTTGTGCAAAGCATTTAACATCGTCCCACATGACATCCTGGTTGCCAAATTGAAGATAAATTGATTTGATGGATAGACCACTTGCTGGATGGCCACACTCAAGAGAGTTGCAGTCAACCACTCAATGTCCTAGTGGAGACTGGTGATGAGTGGTGTTCCTCAGGGATCAGTATTGGAACCAATGCTATTTAGCATAATTGTAGGCAGCATGGACAGTGGGATCAAGTGCATCCTCAGCAAGTTTGCAGATGAAACCAAACTGAGTGGTGCAGCTGACATGCCAGAGGGAAGGAATGCCATGCAGAGGGACCAGGACAGGCTTGAGAGGTGGGCCCTTGTCAACCTCATGAAGTTCAACAAGGTCAAATACAAAGTCTTACACCTGCGTGGACCAATCCCAAGCACGAAAACCAGATGGTGGAGGTGGAGTGTAATATTGTAAACCTCAGCACAGCCCCTTCTTCACCCTTCTAATATTAACATCAGTGTAAGTACTGGGATAAAATTCGTAACATTCAGACAGAACAGAAAATAAGATGAGGTTTACTAGAAACAAAATCTATGAATAATTGAATAGGAATATCTGTAACAGTGTAGTTTCTTTACGCAAATCTTGACAAAATATTTTTTTTCTTTTCATGACAGAGAGAAGTTATTAACAGAAGGCTCAGTCAATCACTTCCTAATGATTGTAATCAGGCTAATTTTTAAAGTTTCTTTGTGAGCATTGCTTTGTTTCTTTGATATCCTCATGGTCTTCATTTGGATTACTTCATTGCTGTTCTTTTTGGGGAGATAAACAGATCACAGTAAATTTGACACCATTTTCTTCAGGCTATTATCAGAAGTTTGTACTTCTTTTCATTGAATGGTAGCAGCAAAAAACTGTATCCCTCCTTCTCAAGGAGAAGGCTGTTCATAATTTGTTCACTTCTTAGCAGAGAATTGCTTTGTCACCTGTGTAATTCATTACAAAAATGTCTCAGTCTATATGTTCCTTCCCAGTATGGATTCTAGCTTGCAGAAGGAGTTTGGAGGTTACAGGTTTGGAGTCAAAGCATTAAACTAGGAGAAGGAATTAGTACATTGAATCACTGTGCCTGTTTCAAAGCTGAATCACTACTATCTTTGGGATTTCAGTAAAATGTGGGTTTGCATGACTAACAGTCTTCCCACCAGACTAAAATTCTCTTGTAAGGTGTAAAAGATTGTCCTTCACAACATAGTATGATGCCTCTGAGAGAAAGAGAAAGTGAGAGAGAGAGATGTTGTTACTTTTAAAGAGAGAGTATTTTTTTCTTTCTTTCTCTTTAAGCATACTGCCACTTAGCATTTAGAAATATCTGGAGACAGTGTCAGAAGTGAATGCTTTTTTTTTCTCCCATGGTATACAGTTTGCTAGTGTAATGTTGCAGTTACTGAAACGATCTCTCCCTTGATCTCTCTCTCTCTGGATACTGCAATATTTTGTATAATTGAGCCTTCCATAGCCTTCACTGTAAAAGACTCTCACACCCGTGAAACATGGTATGTAGTACTTCAGCACCCACTGTTTTCACAGTGGATCCATAAAAGAGATGCACTGAAATGAACAGAGCCAGTCACAGCTGGTCAAGTAGTGGTTTGAATCTTTGACCTTAGTGTTACAAGTATGTAGTCCATCTGTGGTTTCTGGTAGATAAATCACATCTACTTTGAGCTAAATTGAAACCATCAATTTATTACATGTGGGAGTATTCGCATAGGTCTAAATAATACTCATCTGTTTCTCAAGAACCACACATTATTCTTTGTCTTATATGGTCATGTCTTCGCTCTTAAGATAAGGATGGAAGTTTTCATGGAGAATTTTAGGGAATACTGAAGAAGCAAAAAATCAAAGAAAATTGTTATTTGCAGAGTGAGAATATAATCTTCTGTGGATGAACCTGCTTATAAACTGTCGTCATTAATAGTCAGCCCAAATCTATTGCAGCCATAAAGATCTTACTGAACTATAGGCTGGTGAAGAGTCTGGAGCACAAGTCTTACAAAGAAGGAAACTGGGACTGTTTAGTGTGGAGAAGAGAAGGCCTGAGGAGACCTTATGGATCTCTGCAACTCCCTGAAAGGAAGCTGTGGCAAGGTGGTGTTTGGCCTCTTCTCCCAGGTAACACTAACAGGACAAGAAGGAATGGCATCAAGTTGTGTCAGGGAAGGTTCAGGTTGGATATTAGGAACAGTTTATTCTCTGAAAGAGTGGTCAAATAGAAGAGTGGTTGCTCTGGAAACAAGGGTGTGTCACCTGGGAAGAATACAGGAATGCCATCTGGACTTGCGGGATCAGGAAAGCCAAGGTGCAGGCAGAACTGAACTTGGTGAGGGACGTGAAAAATAATAGGAAGACTTTCTACAGGTACATTGTCCAGAAGAGACAGGCCAAAGCAAGTGTACCTCCTTTTGTAAATGTAAAAGGGGAACTTGCTTCAATGGACAAAGAAAAGGCTGAGGTACTGAACGAGTTCTTTGCCTCGGTCTTCTCTGGCGACCAGGATTCCAGTATTTCTCACATCCCTGAATCCTACATCCCTAAACCTCTAGGTGGGGACCAGGGTGGTAAATCCCCCCACACTGTGAGGACAGAGCAGGTCCGAGACCACCTCATGAGACTGAATGTGTACAAGTCTATGGGGCTGGATGGCATGCATCCCAGGGATCTGAAGGAGCTGGCTGAGGTGGTCGCTGAGCCTCTTTCCATCATATTTGAAAAGTCATGGCTGTCAGGTGAGGTCCCGGATGACTGGAGGAAGGGTCACGTCACTCCCATTTACAAGAAAGGGAGCAAGGAGGACCCTGGGAACTACAGGCCGGTGAGTCTCACCTCTGTGCCTGGGACGATCATGGAACAGATCCTCCTGGATGACATGCTTGATCACATGAGGAATGAGCATGTGATCCAAGACAGCCAGCATGGCTTCACCAAGGGAAGGTCATGCTTGACCAATCTGGTGGCCTTCTATGATGGAGTGACGGCATTGGTGGACAAGGGGAAGGCAACCGATGTCATTTACCTAGACTTGAGCAAGGCCTTTGACATGGTCCCCCACCACATCCTTATCTCCAAATTGGAGAGATGTGGATTTGATAGGTGGACCACTCACCCACCAAGATGGATAAGAAACTAGTTGAAAGGCCGCAGACAGAGGGTGGTCATCAGTGGCTCTCTGTCTAGGTGGAGGCCAGTAGCGAGTGGTGTCCCCCAGGGGTCTGTCTTGGGACTGCTGCTCTTTAACAATGACATCAGTGATGGAATCATGTGCACCCTCAGCAAGTTTGCTGATGACACCAAGCTGAGTGGTACAGTTGACACCGTGGAAGGAAGGGATGCCATTCAGGGGGACCTCAAGAGGCTTGAAAGGTGGGCCTGGGTGAACCTGATGAGGTTCAACATGACCAAGTGCAGAGTTTTGCACTTGGGACAGAGGAATCCCAGGCATCCATACAGACTGGAAGGAGTGGTCCTTGAGAGCAGCCCTGTGGAGAGGGACCTGGGGGTCTTGATAGATGAAAAACTTGACATGAGCCAGCAATGTGCCCCTTCGGCTTGGAAGGCAAATGGTACCCTGGGCTCCATCAGAAAAGGGGTGGCCAGCAGGGACAGCAAGGTGATTGTCCCCCTCTACTCTGCTCTTGTGAGGCTCCATCGGGAGTACTGCGTCCAGGTCTAGAGCCCCCAGTACAAGAAAGGCAGGGTTGGAGAAGGTCCAGAGGAGGGCCATGAAGATGATCAGGGGACTGGAGCACCTCCCCTATGAAGACAGGCTGAGGGAGCTGAGCTTGTTCAGCCTGGAGAAAAGAAGGCTGTGGGGTGACCTCATTGCAGCCTTTCAGTACCTAAAGGGAGCCTATAAACAGAAAGGGAATGAACTCTTTGAAAGGGTACATAACTGCAGGACAAGGTGAAATGGTTTTAAGTTGAGGGAGGGAAGATTTAGGTTGGATGTCAGAGGGAAATTCTTTACAGAGAGAGTGGTGAGGTGCTGGAACAGGCTGCCCAGAGAGGCTGTGGATGCCCTTCCCTGGAGGTGTTCAAGGCCAGATTGGATGGGGCCCTGGGCAGCCTGGTCTAGTATTGAATGTGAAGGTTGTTGGCCCTGCATGTGGCACGGGGGTTGGAGCTTCATGATCCTTGAGGTCTGTGATTCTGTGAAATACTGGAATGGGCTCTGATAGAGTCCACATCACTGCAGGTGTTCAAGATGTGGCACTTAGGGACATGGTTTAATGAGCTTGGTTGTAATGAGTTGACAGTTGGACTTGATGATCTTTGAGGTCTTTTCCAACATTAATGATTCTATGATTCTCTTCTACTGTTCTATTCTTGATTAACTATTGTGTTATGATGTCTTTATGTGTGGATTACATCTAGATGTCTGTCTTAAAAATAAGGAAGATATTCTATAGAATATATAGAATATCTTCTATTGAAATTGTATATATTCAGTACCTCACATGTGATAACATTAGATACCTGTCAAATGACATAAACAATAAGCAGATGAGAACAATTAATTCTCTTTACAGTGCATAAAGTTAACTTATTTTTATATTTGCATTGTCTTTACATTGTTATTCCCTTTTTACATTTCATTTTATCAGTGACTAAGCAAGTAACAGAGATTCCTTTAATAAACAAGTCAGAGACAAAAGCAGGAAACATAGGCCGATGGAGCAATGGTAACTAAGAAATGTGACTCTTGCAGAAAAGTTCTGATGATTTATCGAGTATTATGTTGCAAACACATAAGCTACATGAGAAATAGGCATGCCTTGAAAGTCAAACTTTGATTATGAAGTCTTTTTTTTGCTGTTTCTTCTGATGGTACAGATTTTTTGTGTGTGTGTGTGATATCCAAGACATTTCTCTCACACCAATAGAGGTAGATTCTAGAATAGATTTAAAAAATGAGCAGTGAAAAATGTGCTTATTTTCTTTGCCTAAAAAAATCTTCATTTGTCTTTCTAAAAACGTAGTTAAATGGTTACCCAAGAAAATAATTGTATGCCTTATGAAATTTCCAGTTCTAATGCTGACTTTTAAATCTTAATTTCATTCTGTTTATAAATTACAATTTAACTGGTAAGGTTTTACTTTATCCTTCAAAAAGTAGCTACGCCTATGTGGTTTGTTTTTGTGTTCTTTTTTTTATTTTTTTTCCCCCCCTGAAAACAGGCAATATTGCTTTTTCTTTTTTCTCCCAGGAGAAGGAATCATCACCATTAGGTATTATTTATTTAATATTTTTCTGTGATTTTCCATGTCTTTAAAATTACAACATTTAAAAATAAAGGCAAATGGTAGGCAAAATGCTGAAGTCAATTTAAACAATGCCAGCTGGCAAAGACAAGAATGCAGTGAGTTGGCAAGAACTTATCTGATACTTCTTCAACTGAATGTTTATTACATAGATATTTTGTGTCTGCATATGTATGTGTCAGAGTACAAATCAGCCCATCATCCTAATTTCTCCTTCTTTCTGTTATCTGTTGCATCTTTTATCTTAACCCTAATTTAATATTATCTTAACCCTAATTAAAATATCAGTAGCTAATTATTCTTGAGTTCTTAAAAAATGAAAGCCATAGTAAAGAACCTTCAAAGATATCTTACCAGAAAGGTAAAATCCTGTGTAAGAAAACCATGCAGAACTATGTCATTTCCAGATGGCATGCCTCTGCAATATAGCTAGTATATAGGCTCTTTAAATGAACAATTAAACATAGTGCTCTCCTGTTTGTTAGTTCTCACTTGCCCCTGTGCCATCTAAGAGTAAGAATTAAGAAATGTGCCATCTGAGATTAAGAAGAAAGGAAATTGTCCCTGCTAAGGCCTATTGGTGATCAACCATAAACAGGTCTCATACATTTTCCTTTCTTTTTTACATTATTCTTAGTACTACCTGATTTGACAAGCTACCATGCATTTTATTTTTATTTCTGTGCATGAGCTTATAGTAGTTCTGTATGGTAAAATTAAGAATAGTGATGAAGTAATGACATTAATAACTTATAGCCAAAAATATGGTATCTTCTTTTGAAACAACATCTGTACAAGAATTATTGATTTCCTGAAGTGAGTGACCAACAGTCTAAAAATCACTGTGATTTATTGAGGCATCCATGTAAGGACATATATATTTTTTTCTTTTACGCATTGTAAAGTTAGGCATACATTCTGAGTTGTGTGAGGCTACATGGGAAAATATGCTTTGGACTTCAGTATGTTAACTCCTTATTTCCTGCATAAGGATATTGAAAATCTCTTGGTTTTGTCCATTAATTTCAAGAAGGTTTGACTGACAAGAAAGCTTACGTACACACATTCACTTGCATAATTCAGATAGCTTAAACTCCACACGTGATGAGCGCTAACATTTTTATAAACTATTTGGAAATGTGAGTAACTAAGAATTTGGTGTTCAGGTAATTGAGGTTCTTCAGAATCAGAATCAGGGCTTCACTTGTAAAAGGGAGTTAAAATGCTTATGATAATAAAGTATATTCCTTGGACAAAAGTATGATTTCTGGTATCTCTATTTCTGAATATATGATCTTAACAAAAAAGGAAGGAAAAAAAAAAAAAGAACAATGGAATCTTAAAATGTTTGATTAATGGAAAAAGCTTAGAAAGAGCTAAGTTTGAGGCCTGATCTCAGAGCTTCTAGGCTGGAAAAAATGTCCCATTAATTTTAGTGGGAGTTTTGACTGCACAAGGACTTTCAAGATCACGTACTTTCTTGTTCATTAAAGGATAGAAAGTAATTAGAAATAAAGCACAGAAAAGATTTTATGCAGTATTGCTTTTGTCAGCTGAAAAATCCATATTATTGTAGGAGTCTTAGACTAATCTCTCTCCCTTTCTTGCATAAAATGATGACACAGTAGGTTGTTTTCATTACTTTTAGCAGGTCTGTTTTTCTGTCTGTTTCTTTTACTGGGAGAAAGCAACTGGCAAGTTGTTTTTATTTATTTGTTTGTTTGTTTGTTTTCTTACTGTTTTTTTTTGTGTGTGTTACTTTTTTTCTGTTCAACTGCAATCTCATCTACGATGCTGACTTTGTTATTTCCCTTCTCCTCACAAACTGTTTCCCTCAAAATATTCAACTTTTTGTTTCTAAGTTGTCAACGACAAAAGAAATAAAAAGTCTGTTTATTTTGATTGAAAGCTTTGATGATGTCATCACATGAAATAGAGGAAGAGTTGGAGAGATTAATAGAAAGCTTTTGCAGAAACACATCTTGTATGTTTGATGACAAAACATTTTGAATTTTGAACACTTCCTGAGAAAGAAGATATACATACTTAAGACATCCCAAATCCATGTCTGAAAGTTTAAGGCAGTCATAAGCCATTTAATGAATCATAAGTTTACTCGCATTCAGTAATGGGAGAATTTTCTACACTGACTTCATGAAAAAGGGGTTCATCTCCTACTGAAACTGGCTGGTTTTTTTGTTTGTTTTTCTTGCATCAAAACCTTCTTTCTTTCATAAATTCTTTCGTAATTTATTTCAGTGAAGCACATGGTCTAAATTTAATTCTACTTTCAGTTGTCACTTGTAAAACTAGAGAGCAGGAGCCACTTTCTTTACCTCTTTCTACTGTCTACTTGTAGGAAAGAGAAGCTGTAGAAAGATGGAGAATCAGGGAAGATATTACTTCCCCTGGTCTATTTCCTGGCCATGCAGTATGTAATGATCTTAATTATTATAAAACCCAAGATAAAATATGTTTTACTTAGAATCATACAGTGCTTTGAGTTGGAAGGGTCCAACTCCCCTGCAATGAACAGAGAATCTACAGATAGATAGGGTTGATAAGAACTTTGCCCAGCCTGACTTTGAATGTCTCCAGGAATGGAGGGCATCCATCACCTCTCTGGGGAAACTGTTCCAGTGCTACCCTTGTGATAAAAAAAACAAAAGCAAACAACAACAATAACAACGAATTTCTTCTATCCAGTCTAAATCTCTCCTCTTTCAGTTTGAAACCAATCCCCTTTGTCCTATTACAACAAACACTTCTGTCTGTCCCCTTCTTTTTTATAGCCCTTCTTTTGGTACTGAAAAGCTACTATAAGTCTCCCTGAACAGCCCCAACTTTCTCAGCCTGTCCTCATAGGGAAGGTGTACCATCCAATGGACTATGTGGGGAAACAGTTGACTTTCTGGGCTGTGAGGGCACATTGCTGGCTCATGCTCAGCTTGCAATCCACCAATATTCTCAGGTCCTCTTCAGCAGAGCTGTGCTCAATCGTTTCATTCCCTAACTTGTACTGATAGTGTGGGTTGCCATGACCCAGTTGCAAGACTTCAGACTTGGCTTTGTTAAACCTCATGAGGTACTCCTGGGCCCACTGCTTGAGCTTATTTAAGTCTCTGGATATCGTTCCATCCCTTGTCTGTGTGTCAATCTCACCACACAGATTGGTGTCATATGCAATCTTGCTGAGGGTTCAATTGAAGATATTAAAGAGCATCAGGCCCAGTACTCACCCCTGAGGGACACCACTTGTCACTGATCTCATCTGAATACTGAGCCATTAACCACCACTCTGTGTACAATCTCACAATCAGTTCCTCATATATTGAGCAGTCCACCCATCAAATCCATATCTTCCCAATTTGGAGAGAAGGATATTGTAGAGGACCATGTCAAAAGCCTTAATGAAATCCAAATAGATGACATCAGTGGCTCTTCTCTTGTCCATCAATGCAGTCATAGAAGAATATGCTGCTTGGTCAGAGAGGACTTGCCACTGGTGAAGCTGTCCAGATTGTCTCATGTTATTTCTTTCTCTTCCACATGGCTTAGCATAGCTTCCAGGAGGATCTGTTACTCTTATGTTGCAGTAGTCTTTTTTGGAAAGCAGTCATGTAGAAAAAAGGCCTCATATTTAATGATACCACATATTTGTCATTTCAGTTGGCAGTTTTTTGTATGAATAGTGTTTGATTTCTGTTCATTCTTGTTTCATTTTGATGGCCTAGATAAGCTTTCAACTAACTATCTAAGGGAATGGGGAAAATATTCATTATTTGTTGTTATTGAAATTATTCTTGTGATTCCTTTCCAATTATTTTTTGTAAAAACAGTGCTTACTATTTCTGTAAAGGTGGCTGATTTATGTAGAGGTGACATTCTAACAAGTAATAAAATATTTGATATTATGGCACACAGTCTGACTTCAGAAATTCATCACTCTATCAAAGTGGATGGAACTGTGCAATATACACTCCAAAAAGAAAGCTTGCTCCACAGGGACCCTCTCTCTGCATTTTCACCAATTTAATTCTGTTGCCTTTGGGTGAACTGCACTTCATTTGTACTCATGTAAATGAGGAAAACAATCACATGTAAAGTACCAGAGGAGGCATAGGAAGATTTTAAAATGAAACATTCTCTGTGGATTTCACCTTTTCTTAAGCTACACTCACTGATCTCGGTGGATTATATAAGTACCTTTAGATTCAGAGTGTAAGACAAAATAACATTTCTGCTCACATAACATTTTATTTTAGGCAAAATTTTAGATGGCAAAGAAGGGATCTTCTGAAGCCGGTTGGAAATGTAACTTCAGATATCAGAGGAGCATATTTTTGGTAGATATAAATACTTAAGATGACTTTCTGCTTTCAAGGGAAGTTACTGAAAAAGCTTTTAGAACTATGATATAATTCTCCAAGAACACAGAACTTGTATGAAATATCTGAGGTATCTGTTGGGAGTACTTTGGAAAAGACATGTTTTCTGCTGCAACTAAAAGCACTGTTTGATATAAAGTTTTCTGAGGATTTTGTTCACTATATGATGGCAAAGGAGTGGATAAACAATTCTGTACAGAATAATAAAATCTTTTTTGAATAGGGTGCACTGAAGGCTTGTTTGCAATTTGGGCTTTTTGCTCTACTAAGAATAGATTTGAAATTGTCCAACTTTCCAGATACATTCCTCTTAATTTAACATTCTCTCTGGGAAGCATTCTTTTCTCCAATAAAAGAGAACAGTAAAAAAGGCTGGTACTGCCTTGGTACCTTATTTTAGACTATATTTTCAAATACATGTGATTTTCTGGATTAAATTGTTCAGAATTACTGTGGTTCTATTTGTTTGTCAAGGTGGATAAGCAATTCAATTCCTATTGTAATATGCAGTTTTGAAGGTTCTTCATACTTGGTAACCTACTGAACTTTCCCTCCACAATTATCTTACAGTCACACACATATACAGCCATTCTTATTCAAGACTTGGAAGACATGATATTTTAAGGTGCCTGAGAACTCTGAGGGAACCTGAAGTACATAGTGCTATTTATTTTCAGCAGTTCGTAACACAGAATGAACATCCATTAATACTCCCACATTGAACGCATTTAGTTGTAGTTTTAAAGATCTGCTGTTTTTGCTTTTTAGAGTCTCAGTGTTGATTAACAATATCTTAATAAAAAGCTTAATAGAGCATTAAATTAAAAAAGAAATCTTCTTCTTATGAGACAGCTATTTCAGCTGGTAGTTCACTATACAGAACAAAAAAAAAGTAACATCCTGCTCTGGCATCTGAAAATCTGTTGCCTGGTGCAACAACATGTTACACAGTCAGCCTTCAGAAACCAAACTGATGTTTAACATAGCACTTTAGTGATACAATGCATATGTTTGGTAACACCAAGCTATGGCATCTGAATTTTTTGAATTTTTTTAATAAAAAGATATATATCTTCCTTCAACAGAAATTTGCTCACATTTTGCTCTATGTATGACCAATATAGGGTTGCTGGGGAGGTGGGCTATCTGAAGATCTATAGTAAGAATGACACACCTTTTTATTTAAATATTATTGCTTTTTTAGGCACTGAAATTTGGAGATATGCCGAAGTACTTGTGGGAGATTTGGGTACCTGAAAAACCATGGGTGGTAAGATACCAGATCCATTGAAATAAATAAAATAAACATTTAATTTCCGTTAGGTAATTTGGGCCCTGCTGTAACTGAATTCAACGGGCAAAAAACCTGCAGGACGTAAAGGACATTCTGCAACTTTATTCAAGCTCATATCCTCTTTTTTTCAATATTTTCACACTGGTTTGAGGTTGAAGTAATGCTTATAGTGAACAAGAACTACCATCTAAGGGGAATGGGGAATTACTCACCTGATGGTCGTAATATGATTTTTTTGTTATTTTTATGAAGATAAACTCTTGCCTTCAGAACAAATCACAGTTCACAGGTGGGCCTACCGAATAGTACCATTCACCAGCAATTTTCTTTGTTAGTTCTGTATAACACTCTGGACTCCAACCTAGTAGTAAGCCAAGGAAAATAACAGTCTCCTTTGAAGCACCATGTGGGCTTCTTTGAAAATGAGTCCAGCAGATGCTGGCTGTTGTTCACTTTCAGGGTCAGTAATCAGAGAACCAGGGTTGAGTGTTCTGATTTCTAAAACTCTGGAATAAGAGGAGCTATGGTCTATTTAGATTCACAGTTTCTTCTCTGTGCAGAACTCCAGTCTAATCCATCAGCTTCCATGCTCCTTCTTAAATAATAATAATAATTATAACAGCAATAATAATCTTGTGTATGTGTGTGTGTGTGTGTCCTTATTTTATTTATTTCACTTGAGAAATAAAGTACGGTGGAATCCGAATAGAGCTTTCAGGATCTCTTCACTGTCAGCTTTCTGAAGAGAGCCTGTCTAAACTTATATTACAAAATGCTATGTGGAAGTTTAGAACTATGATGTCTTTTGAAGGTTAAAAATAATAACTGCAATCTGAATTTGGTTGCATCTTATGATACTTTTAATTACATTTAAGCTTATTTACATTTGTTCAAACTGAAAGCTTACAGTAAGTCTCTTCCTCCATCATTTAGCCTTCTTTCACCAAAACTAACCATTCTATGGCAGCTGCTTTAAGCTACATCAGAGAAAGAAAATTTCCTCGAAAATGACAAGTTTCTAATGACAGACATTCAACTTAAAATTATATTTCCTTGCTACAGAATACTTAGCTTTTTAGCCTTAATAGACTTTTTTTTTTTTTTTCTTTTTTTTTTTTCCCCCTCAGTCTTGACATTTCACAGGTAGGAGAATTGCTTTCATTTCCTACTGTAAAATATTCTGAATGAGATTTTTGAATTTCAGTAAGTGTACTATATAATACAGACATCTGGATATCGAACATATTTCTTCTCTCTGATTATAAGGAATGCTGTTTTTATATATTAGTTCAGTAACATGAAAGTTGAAGGAAGTATTGAAGGAAAAAAAGATCGTCATATGCAGGACAAAGTAAAATGAGCACGCTAATAATTGGGATTAGGCTTCAGCTACTAAAAATGTAGGTACCTACGCATAAGTAGCTATACTTAAATTCCTATTTTAAGCAATGGAAAATGGATACCTAGTTAGACCATTCTGAACTACATAAATTGCTCTGAAAGTAACACCTCCTATTTATTTCCATGGAAACTACTACAGACACAAAGAACACAATAACACTATTTAACAGAAGAATTATCAGATGCAAAACTATAATTGTCAACATATTCACTGCAATTGGCTGTGCATTTCTGCCAGCTATGAACAAGAGACACATGCTGCGCTCATAAAAATTTGAACCACTGTCACCACTGATGAAATGCATCACCCATCACTTCACTATTTGGTTACCATAAAAGTTCAGCAATTATGATTGTCAGTGGCTGCCATTTTTTTCTGCATGGAACAATTCAATGACAGACCTTTGCTTCGTATGTGCTACCATGTCATTTTGTCAGTCTGCCCTTTTTTTTTTTTTGACACCATTTTGTCAGTCTGCCCTTCTGCTGCCATCTGTTGGGCAGTAATAAAATGGAATGGTGGGAATAATCAGACTACTGTCAGAACAACAGCTCCTCTGCCTCTGATTTGTGTTTTGACTCTGATTTGTGTTGTGACTCTGTTTTGTGAGCCAACATTAAACAATAGGAGGCATTCAGTCAGTGGAATATCAAATGGAACTAAACATGCACCTTAGCCTCTAGCTCTGTTTTTTGATGCCTCTTTGTATTTGGGTACAAGTTTGTACTGTTTTAGAAGTTGTGACTTCTAATACTTGATTTCAGTGGATACTAATTACAAAATATAGAGTCCCATGTATAGTCTTACATCAAAGACCAAGATCAATATTTCTCACCTTTTTTGAGAGGAAGTATAATTCTATACATTACCTTTTAAAAGCTGATCTTTCAAGAGTTACAGCTGTCAGAAAAATCATTTTAATGGAAATTGGATGTTAACTTATGGAAACTAAGTTCTAAAGTCACTCAAGTAGAGGGAAATTTCCAAAGTTTTAAACTAATTTCTGGAAGATTTTACATGTTCTGAATTCATGCTCCTAATCAGACAGATCTTTTCAGTTAGTTAGTTTTAGTATATAAAGAGAGTTAAACAAAAGAGTAAACTATTTGCCATGCTTGTTGTATTTATTTATTTTTTAACATATATATGTGATTCTCTTTGCTCTGTTTGATGAAATTTAGGGTGGAATTTTTATGGGTTTTTTTAAATTTTATTTTTATGCATTTTTATGTATTATTATTTTTATGCAATTATTATGTATTTTTACTTTTTTGTTTGTTTGTTTGTTTTGTTTTGTTTTGTTTTGTTTTATGGCAGCAGGCTTCATTCCCACTGATGTAAACATTCAGCTTTGAAAAATACTTTCAACTACTTGATTTATAGAAACCACTTACAATATTTTTTTTTCAATTTTCATACTGATATGTCATCATACTCTGAGAAATAGCAAAATAGTGTTGATGATCCATAGAATGAATGAAAGCTAATCATTTTTTTCAATGTATTATTGAGAATGAATAAAGATGTTTTGCTTTTATTATTTTTTTATATTTTAATGGTTGAATTACCTGTGAGTTCTTTCTTTGCTCATGCAAACAGCAATTACATAGTCTCTTTCTGAAGACTTTTTGGCCAAGCACATTCTCAAAGCACATTCAGAGTAACTTAGTTTGTAACAGAAGGAAAAACAAACAAACAAACAAACAAAGAATAACAACAAAACCCCTCCTAAAAAAGAGTTCACACCCCACGGATTTTCTATTTTTTTGAAGTTAGATTTTAGTCATTGCTTTTAATGGTAGTTGGTAGCTAGGCCCAAACATTAGATGCAGAAGTTTTTAGGTAATAGTATGGTATACCTTTTTATCAGCAGTTCAGATGCCATGATTTCGTGGATGAACTAGTATGGAATGGGATGGAAATAGGAACAAAAACACAGCACTCAGTGATGAGTAATCTAAAATGTACTTAGCATGTGAGACAAATTTTAGCAGATAGATGGCAATTTCACTTCTATGAAATCTATTCTACAGCACACATACATGACCACACACATACTGACATCACTTCTTTCATTCTAGTTCAGATCAACATGCAGAACCAGGACACTGACTCCAACTATGCAGCATGTCTGGGTCATGACTGGCAGCTGGGGCCCTGTACACAGCAGCTCATGCTCAGACCTCTTTATGATGCTGGATATCCATGGATGTGTTTAGCAATGAATGGTTATTATCTTAATTGTATGTTGCTTTCTAAATCATGTCGTTGGCATAAGCCACAAATCAAGCTAGTGGGCCATGCAGTCTTGTGTCTTTATTTATATATCCTCAGGCCGGTTTCCTTGGTATAATCCATATGTAAAGCTAACTAGCAGTTGTCACTGAGGGCTCTATCAGTCTCTAGTCTCCCACCCCACTGTTACAGCAGTGTGAAGTCAGCAACAATTTCAGCATGGAGTACAGCTATGGCTGCTTTGTCTTTAAGCTTATAGTGGGTTAATTTAGTTATTTGTAGAGGGGCAGATGTAGTCATGGTGGCATTTATGTGATCAATGCTTTTGAGTAGACTCTACCTCATGAGTTGTAGTTAAAATGATCCCTTCTAGGAATGTAATGATCCATTCCTTTGGGGAAGAGAACTCCCTCCCCATACACATCTGAGAGTTTGCATGCATACAGGGAAAAAAACAAAAGAATGCATGGAATAGTCAAAAGCAAAAGGAAGGGATAGACTTGTGAAGGATGGATGGAGTGCATGATGTTCATGACTGAGCTTGTCCTAAAGTTCTTTGAGAGATCAAAGAGATACTGAACTGTCAGTAAAGACATAAGTTAAAAGATAAAATCTGTGTGTACTCAGGTATCTCATTTGAGTATGTTCCTTGTAAACGGCTTGGTTTCCAATCAGTAGATTGTGTAGGAACTATTCTGCATAAAAACTTTTTGAAGCTGTGTATTTTTCTCAACTGTTCAGGCTAGATGATAATTGATTGAGTCAGGATTCTGAGAATTTGAATGCTCTGTAAATTTTATTTTTGGAGTCTTCATATGTAGATGCTGTTATTAACCTGAAAGAAACTTTCACAATTTGTATTTTGTTCTGACCATAACTTTCAATGCCTATCAGTGACTAAAAGAAGAGCCTTAACTTGAGTGTAATTCACCCAAGAGATGTTGGACTAACAATGATCTTACTTATAACTGGGTTTTATTTTGATCTTCTTTTCAAAAGTAAGCTGCTTTTTTAGTTCAGAATCATTTAAATAAATAAAAAAAAATACTGGTCTACTAAGTACTATTTTTCTGTCTCAACTGCAGTTTAATAAAACTGACAGGTATTTACATAAAGGCTTCCATTTGTATCTTGACTTCATTTCTCCCTAATTAGTAGTGTTCAATGTACCATTTTGATTTTTCTTTCACCCTCTTGGTGCCTGCATCTCCCTATGGGTATCCCAGCTGTTTTCTTTTCTTTCTGTAATTGAAATTAAACTTGTTGCAGCCTGTAATTGTTAGTGAGTCTAACTATCTAATGTTTTCTGCGAGACAGATGTACTGCAGAAGCAGATGAAGTGCCATATGGAAAACAAAGTGCCCTACTGGGGTGAAGATAGATCTGTTCTTCTTTTGTTATATGATATTCCAATACCTTGATCAACAGGATCCTGTGTGTTTTAGAAAGTTAGGAGTGTGATATGTGTAGAAAAAATGACATATATGGTATACTAATTAACATGGTTAGGCCATGTCTGTCTGTTGCCTTAAACAACTGTACATCCAGACTGCTCATACATATTAACATTGTGGCATTGTGACGTGGTTTAGAGACGGGACTCGGTATACTAGGTTGATAGTTCGACTTGATAATCTTGAAGGCTTTTTTCATCATCGATGATTCAATGATCCTATTATTCTATATTATCCTCCTTGTCTGTGCATTTCTTTTGTGATGTTAGCAAGTCCTATTCCACAGTCTGAACAGTGTTATAACAAGTCTAATGCCCCACTTGAGAATGTAAATTTAGATTTTATGTCTCAGCCTTGTTTTGGCATCTAGTGAAAATCATAATCTTTTATAAAGAGTGTATCTTTTTGTCTCTGGGGGAAGTATTCCCTACAAATCTGTTTTGGAAGCAGGACTCTGCTGTCAGTATTTAAATATATGACAGTTTTACTTTTTCTTAAACTATGTGATGCTTTGAATCAGAAAATCATAGAATCACAGCAAGTTTTGGGTTGAAGGGACCTTAGAGGTTCCAGCCCCACTGCCCTGGACAGTATTGCCAGCCTGTTCTTTAAAGCCCCATCCAACCTAGGCTTGAATGCCTCCAGAGGTGAGGTATCCACAGCATCTGCAGACTACCTGTTCCACTTGCTCATCACTTCTGAATAAAGGTTTTCCTTTTAAGTAAAGAATTTCTCCCTAAATATATAAAATAAGATGTTATTTTTACTTATATCTGTCTCTCCATAAATAGAGATAGAAGACTCTATCTCCCCCTCTACTCTGCCCTGGTGAGGTCTCATCTGGAGTACTGCGTCCAGTTCTGGGCTCCCCAGTACAAAAAAGACAGGGATCTCTTGGAAAGAGTCCAGCGGAGGGCCACAAAGATGGTGAAGGGCCTGGAGCATCTCTCCTATGAGGAAAGGCTGAGTGAACTGGGTCTGTTCAGCCTTGGGAAGAGAAGACTGAGAGGGGACCTGATCCAGGTCTATAAATATCTAAGGTGTGGGGGGCAGAATGGCGAGGCCAGACTGTTTTCAGTGGTGAGTGGAGACAGGCCAAGGGGAAACGGCTGGAAACTGCAGCATAGGAAGTTCTGCACAAACATGCGCAAGAACTTCTTTACAGTGAGGGTGACAGAGCACTGGAACAGGCTGCCCAGGGAGGTGGTGGAGTCTCCTTCTCTGGAGATGTTCAAGACCTGCCTGGATGCCTACCTGTGCGACCTGGTGTAGGGAACCTGCTTTGGCAGGGGGGTTGGACTTGATGATCTCTGGAGGTCCCTTCCAACCCCTACAATTCTGTGATTCTGTGATTCTGTGACACCATTAGTCATGAATTATTAATTGTAAATAATAGTTAAATATTTTAAAATATGTGGGTTTTGATCTATTAGATATCTCCTCTAGTTCCTACATTAAAGAGACTACATAGTTTAAATAGCTCTCTTCTACCTCTAGCTTCTTTTCATGACAAAAACATACAGTAATTAAATATAGGACAAAAGGGAAGTCATAGGTTAAGAACTTGGCTGCTGAATTTCTTGAGATATTTTTGAGGCATGTTTTCTTAACAGAAATAATGTAATAGTCCCCTATGAGGATTTTTTTCATATCTGATTTTAACAGGAGCCTCATGTGTTCCTTCCAGTGCTACTAACAGCAAGAGGTCATCAGTACATCTGAATCAGGCAGACTTAAGGCTTTGAGCAATTGCATCTGTAACTAAGAGTGAAGACCTAGCTTAAAGTCAAATATCACACTTATTCTGTACTGTTCCTTACTCTAAGAATTGTTATACCCTGTGTAAAGTTCAGCAAAATTTCTCCTGGGATAGCAAAGTTCCTTTAGGTGTATCTATACAAATATTGGCTTTCTGGTGAATACTTAAGAAGAGATTTGGAGGAAAGCTAGTTATTCTCTAACTCTTCAGATTATACCTTGTTTCTCAGGGATCTGAGGAAAAACAGAGGTGAGACTACTTTCCATTGCTCACAATCACAGTGAAGATTACTCTAACCAAAGATGTATCCATCATGGAGGAGAGAAAGAGCTGAGTAATCAAATAATCTTAATTTAAATGTCATAACTACAATTAGAAGAAACATCCTTCTACCAAATTTTGTTGTGATTTTCCAATCTGTGTTTTGAAAATATCCTTGAGGATTTCCACTCTGCAGGAAGTAGAGAAAGAAAATATGGCTTTTAATCAAGTTTCCTGATATTTTTTCATTATATGTTACTCTAGGTTAGTGTGGGGCTGTCAGTTGTGTCCTGCGAACAGATCAGCTTCTAACTCTATCACCCCTTATCCTGAAAAACAATCTGAACCAGCTAATTGTACTTTCTGACTGACTTTAATGGAACCAATACAAGTGTCAGAAGGGGCAAAAGTTTTGTAGTATTATTATTATTTTTTTTTTTCCTAACATCTTCTGACTTATTTGTGTGTATGTGTAAAAGATCGGTTTCATATTGTGCAAAGTAGTACAATATTTTTATTGTTATTACAGTATCACCTTATTTGACGCTGTCTCATTCAGATTATTTATCTGATAATAGTTTTAATAGCATTATTGGAGTACTTTAGGCAGTCAAAAATTGAACCTATATAAAAATGTGTAATGTTTAGGGAGATTAACTTTGATAAATTACACAGAAAAAAATTATTATCCACTGAAAATTTATTTAAGAATGAAAGTTCTAAATGTATTAAGTCTAGGCATGTTGAAAGGACCTCCAGAGGTCATTTGCTGCAGTGCTCTAATCAGAGAGCTAATTTAGATGAGGTTGTTCAGGGCCTTGCTAAGGTTAAGTTTTTAATATCTCTAAGGATATCTCCAAGGCTTGCCACAGTCTTGCTAGGTTCCCTGTTCCCCAGTTTGATCACTTTTGTGAAAAACTCTTCTTTCATACCAACTTCCTTGTATCAACTTTTTTGGTTTTCAGTCTATCACTGTGCACCTGCAAGAAGTGCCTTGCTTTATATCTCCCTGTCCTACCATAATCAGTTGAAAGTGCAATTAAATCTCCCCTCAGTCTTCTCGGGATAAAGCACATGAAGCTCTTGTAGCCCCTTTTCATATGCTTCAGCTTCCAACCAGCTCTGAAGTAGAAAATATGCAGAATGTAATAGTTTATTTTTATTTGAAACAATAATGACTCCCTTATAACATCCTGCTTACTGAACTAGTTTCTACCTTCTGCTGTGGATTTCCCAAATTCTTCAGTCTCCCAAATCCTGGAACAGGCACACTGAAGCTGATATTCTTGAGACTATCATTATGAGTAGAAACTTAGCTTTTCCTATGTCATATGTCATTAGATTCCCTATGACTTTGAGTAGCACTACCAAATTTTCCTTTGCCTTCCATTTGCTGATGAGACACCTTTCTTTTTATGATTCACAATCCTAGTCCTCATTAGTGTCAACTTCAAGAAAACACTGACTTCTGTAGCTTAAATAAACTCAGTCAAAATTCACTGTTATCAATGCTGACCCTATGCAGTGTTTGCTTGAATTTGGGGCTTTTCTTGTGCTTCAAGGAAGTTGACATCGATCTGCCAGTACTTCTGGATTCTTTTGTCCTCCAAGGCAGTTTCCTACCAGACCTTACAAAGCAAATCCATGAAGTTTATAAGTGCTTTTCAAATTTTATTATTGACTATTTTATTTTTATTTTATTATTTTGAGTAATTGGTCCTACTGAGTCCCTCCTCGAGTTCGTCATTCACCTGTATGAAAGTAGATTTTGATAATTGCCAAAAGTCTCTTGATGTTTTTGTCCTTTCAGAAAATTGCCAGATATTTCACTTGCCCTTGATCACCACCCCAATTACTCCTGACTGTAAAATTTCCAAAGTTTCCAGTTTTCTGAAGAAGGCTTCTTTTCCTTTTTCTGATCAATCAGTCTGTATCAGAAACTGCAGCTGCACCCATCATGATCTTTACTTGTCAACAGTACAAACACAACCACTTTCCACTTTTCCAGTGGAATCTGTACTGGTCCCCAGCAATTTCTTTTTCCACTCCTCATGCGTTTGAGTACAGGCACTTGAGGCAAATACTCTGGCTGTGTTGTATTCACAGGGGATACTCCACGTCTGTCAAACTGCACTCTCAGCACTTCCTTGCTTTCTCCTATCCCTCCTCTAATTCTCAGATTTTTGGTCACCATCTCCTTCCCTTCACTAGATTAGCAAGTCTAGTCTCACTTGATTAAACATCCCATGAAATAAATGTTTTCATAAATACATTTATATGTACATACAAAATATTTCTGCATTTATTTGTCCATGCATAAATGCTGCTAGCAGGTTATGAAGAGAACAGACACTTTGTGTGTGTTGTTATGCACTTGTGCAATAAAAGAGAAAGAGAGGAATGTAAAAACTTCGAGTACTAAATAATTCTCTTTTTGTTTGTGAGTATTGCCTTCAATTCTTTATCTTCTTTATGCTTTGCTGGTAGTGTTATCTTTCTGTCTGATTTTTTCAGATGATACAAGTTGTTTTGTTTTTTGTTTTCATTTGTTTGTTTTTAAGTATCGTTGAAGTGAGAAGCAGAAAGCAGTCATGCATATGCCTGGCCAATTTGATAGTGTTGGTTTATTCTTCTTGTAGAGATGGTGTTGAAATGTTTTGAAAAGCCTGGCCCTGTAGAGGGTTTCAAAACACAGGAGTTAAAGAGATGCAACAACTGCCATGTCCTTTTCTTCTAGAAATATAACTGTAAATAAAAATGATAATTGCAAAATCAACATGCAGTGTTGTAAGCAAATTTGAACTGGACCACTGAACTATGCTATCAAAAAATGAATTTTACAATCTGTAGATTTATTTTGTTTTAAAGCTTGATTTCCTTTGAAGGAAAAATGGTTTTCATATATCTAAATATTTTGAGGAATATATACACCTGTTACTTAATGTTATTGAGATAGCAGTCTCTTTTGGTAGGAGGATGTGACACGTTATGTGCTGTTTAATTTTTTTGTAAGAAATTCATTTTATAAGAATTCTCTGGGACATTTCTGTTTGTATACCATTATTCTGTGTTAATTTATTTTCCTAAACTAGTAATTATTGTCAGTGGGAGAGAATAGTAACTATGCACAAGAACTATTCTTTTCAAGTTTTTTTTCATTGTCCAATCCCTACTAAAATAAACTGCCTTTCCATAGTGAAAGAAATGTTTTCAGATACATTTTTTTGTTGGGAAGGAAAAAAATTAAAAGAACATTATGTTCCATAATTTGAAAGTTTTATTTTTGGTGTTAAATGCTAAGGTGGAGGAAGATAAAAATGTAAAAGTATGGCTCGCAACACTATAAATTTAAGTCTTTTTTTTTTTTTCCTATCTATATACATTGAGTGGACAAATAGTCTGAATTTTATAAGCATGGAAAGCACTTTATTCTGAAAATTGTCAATAGTTCTGATCCTTTGAAATTAATTATCAGTATTTAATAAGGTATATTTTAAATCCTCAAAGCTTGGACTTTCTTATAGCAGTCACAGAAGATTGACTATACACTCGGGGGTACATAAAAGTAGTGATCAGGAGATAGCATGAAGTGAAATGGCTGTTACTGCACGTCCTTAGGTTTGACTGTGTACTCCAAATCATAGAGATTTAATACAAGAGTTTTTTTTGTTTGATTGTTTCTTTGCATGTTTTTCTTCTCTATATAATATCCACAGTGCCTTTTTTTGCATTATACCATTCAGTTGCCAGAAACAGTAAACTCATTAATAACTACCCTTTCCTATATACTTCCTTAAAGTAGAATAGAATAAGTCATTATATTTTGCTTCATAGTCTTTCCCTAGCTCTCAAAAAACTCGTGGAGTCCTACCAGATTTTGTTAGGTTCAGAATCAGAGGCTTTATAAAAATGAATGCTGCCACACGTAATGGGCAGCAATTATTTTGTACACTTTTGAATTTACATAATTGGCCCTCAGTTTTTAATTTGATGCTTTAAATTAAATATGATTTGGGGGAATCAATGAAAGGTTAGACAAAGTCTAGGCAGCTTCAGTGGTTAGAAGTCAACAGCTTTGACTGCATGCCAACTGACATCCAGGTTCAGTTTTTATGTTTCACATATTTTTTATTTTCTAACCTTTTATCAAAACGTTACTGCATCAAGCTTTGATAGTGGGAGGAAAGAATTAGTATGCTTAATAAATCATTGCTTGTTACCCTACATTGTACTTTTAAGAAGTTCAAAGTAACAGATGAAAAGTATAAGCAGCAAAAATAGATATTTTACACAATTTCTGTCAAGGCTTCAGCTGCTATGCCCGTTGCTCTGACAGCCTTCATTGCCACTGATTTAAGTCAAGTCATTGGTGGAGGGTAAAAGCCCATGGATGAATGTATACAACACAGAATGATACATCTAAGCTATCTATTATTCAAGCTCACTGTTTACAATATTAATGTGGGACATTTTGTGTTTCCCATAAAATAATCTTTGCCTTTTTTGTATTTAGAAATAAGATGTTAGTGATGAATAAATACAGCAGTTAAACTGAATGTTAGCAATAAACTGAATGCAGTTAACAGAAATTTCCCTTTCCTCTCTTAATAATGGAATTAAATGTATGCTGTGGGTGTCTGTATGTTAAAAAAACAAATACAGCTCTCAGTGTAATTTTATCTATATATAGCTTGTGTGTGAGTGGTGTTATTTTTCCTGTATTATTTGTCACGTGAAAGCTGATATGCAACGATCAGTTAAGTTGAGGGAAGTTTTATGGAAAGTCACCAACCCATCCAATAAAAAACCCAGATGGGTGGAGCCTTACAATGTCCATTTCCATTTTATAATATAAATCAATCCTTGAGATGTCTGTGGTTCCTAACACAAGGCCCTCTAGAAAATGTGTAATGTAATGACTTTTGGTAGCAATAGTGACAGAAAGCAAAGACCAGAATTAGAAATCATGATATCCGGAGATTGCGGGACTGATGGTGCCTGCTGATTCTTCATTGATTGCACAAAGGCCCCTGGCATATGTGCTGCACAATCCACAGTGCAGCCTCTGGTTATGAAATGTAGCTTTTTGTTACAAGTAAATGCCTTCTTACAATATTTATTTGTTTAATTACATGTACAACTAATATTGAAGGGTCTTTCAGGGAACCTCTTATGTCATGTTTTTATTTTATTTTATTCCAATTGGCTCCATCTATCCTGCTTGAAGTAAGTCTGAAAGAACAGTAGGTGTTTGATCTTGCTCTGATTAAAGTCAGTGCAAAATTGGATTTGAATTTAAAGGCACAAGTTCAGTCTATTGAGAGGAAAAAAAAGGAAAAAGAAAAAAGGAGAAAGAAAAAAGAAAAAAGAAAGCCCTTCCAACACATTTAGGATATTTCCCGTATGGAATGGAAACTCAGAAAATGAAAGCTTACAATTGTTTACTCACACTTTTATTTTGCTAGGCATTTGTTAAACAACCACAGACTTCTTTGACATGCTATTATTCACTGTAAATTTTGAGTTTAGAGAAATGAAAAGCCAGGAGCAGTAAATTATGTCATTATTCTGTAATTCTTACTATTCTTTAAATTCTACCTCAATATTACTTCTGGAATTTACATTCAAATTCTGTTTTTAAAATCTTGATATATAAACTGTCAATGATTCACTTTGGTACTGGGCAGTCTGTAAGTACTCAGTATTCTTTAAGTCAGGTTTATATACCTAAAATCTGCGGCTTCACTGTGAATGCAGTGTGAATGCACCAGAAGCAAACTGGCTGAATAAAATATTTTGTCGTCAGATCTGTGAATCCCAACTTTAGGCAAAAAGCGGTAACCTTTGTGAGCAGTCCATGTGAGAAGATGTATCATCCCACAGGTGGATTTTAGGAATGCATAGCATGGACTGATTGCACAGAATTCAGTGTGATGCACCACCAATCACAATTCCTATTTGGAGGCAAATGAAAGCAGAGGCAGCCTGCTTTCTATTTAACCCACCTTCCATATTCTTAATAGGAATATATATATATATATATGTATATATAAGGAAGGGAATTAAGTTTTGAGCTGTAGTCTTTACAGAGATATTTAACTCTAGTATGCAGCTGCAGTCTAGACTAGGAGAAAAAGATGCTTCTGATGGGTGTTATTGGTCAGTGCAGCTCTTCTCCTCCATTACTACAACTTTCTGCATGTCCCAGCACACAGTTATGGATTTCGTTTCAAGAAGATTGGGATATAACAGAAATTTGTTGTGCAGCCTCTTCATTAAGTCCATCTTGGGAGCGTGAGTCTAGGTGCTTAACATCCTCAATGGTCCTTGCAGAGATCCACTGCATATTTAAAAAAAAAATGTCTCATTTAACAGGTTATATATTTATTTTTCAGTGCTACCTAAAGATGAGGCAAAATAGCATTAGAAAGCTTTTGAACAGAATGAAATGAAAAAAGAGAGAAACACAGGAATGTTTGTTTCTTTTTATAATTAGAGAGCCTAAGATCCCTGCAATGCACTCAATCATATACCCCCCAAACAACATTTCATTCTTAAGTAACTTATCTTGAAAAAAAGCTGAAATAAAGAGCTAACCATTCCAAAGATTGGCAATGCACTTTTATTGTAGTGACTAGACTGAGACATATAATTGATTGGAAATTACAAGGTGTACTATTCTGCCCCATAGCTGCAGCTAACACTGCAGCATACAGAGGGTCTGAAATCACTGTCTGTAACTTCCATTAGGTCAATAGCAATTTTTCACGTCTTGTGTTAAGAGACTCAGGGTGCACAGCTTCAGTTCTACTTATATTTTGTTATATTTTGTTATCATGTGAAGCTTCATGATTCTTTCCCTTGGAATCAAGTGCTTCCTTGGTCTATTTATACAGGTCATGCTGTGTAATCCACAAAGATTCTGTTGTCTTTATTTCTGTGAGGAAAATATAAATTAGTTTATTGTGAAGACAAAGTACAGCTCAGCACCCCACATAAGATGCTTTCTGAATTGAAAGCAGTAACTATTCTATGTTTACAACACTGGCAGGGTACTTTTAAAGCTGGATTGCTGCCTGGGTTATTGAACCCCAGAATGCTAACATGAAATCCACAAAGGCTTTACAGTGATTTTCATACAATTTCAAATTATGCCTGAAGAAAGATGGACAGCTGTAACTCATAAACATTGTATGAGCAGATGAATTTCAAGGTCAAATTTTGTTCTGGAGTACAGCAGTAAGATTGATTTTTATTTTATTTTTAAATCTACCTGAAGATTACAAAATAATGAAATTTTGTTTTCAAGTTCATGCACAAGTGTCCATACTGTAAAAGGATCTTGTTAGAAGTCTTTTTTTTTTCACATATAGTATGGATTTCTCAGGCTATATCAATGAACATGAGTAGGAGAAGTGAACGTTTGTAATCTTGAATGAAAGGAATACATGACCAATTTTCCCACAAGATTTTATTTGTGAAATTTAAATCAATTGTGCAGAATAAATTTACAACAACTCTATCAACTTGCTGTACCCTGAAAATTGTGTATTTTTTTAAATGATAGGAATTTAATAGCAAAAAAAGAAGTCTATTTAACCCTTTAATAGAAAGGTTACTCTGAAAGTAACATCTATTTCAATGGAAGCTACGAAAGATACAAAGAGCATGACAACACTATCTGGCAGAGCAAATTCTCGATTGCAAATCACTAGTTCTCAACACAGCCACCACCATTAGCTATGCATTTTCACCAGTGATGAACAAGAACCTGTATGCTGTACCCATAAAAATCTGCACCAGTGGAGGTGACCCACTGTCACTGTCACCGCTGCTGAAACACACCATGGACCACTTCAGTGTGCTCACATCCACTGTTTAGTTTCCATAAATATTCCATAAGCAAATGTCAATGAATGTCAATGGGTGCCATTTTTTCTGCATGGAGGAATTCAATGACATACCTTTGTGTGTGTACACATGTCTATGTCAGACACCATTTTGTCTGATTGACTCTCTGCTGCCATTGGTTTCATGGCAACAAAATGTAAAGGAATATTGGTGAGAAGATTCAGCCTCCACTGCCATACTACCAACATCTGCTTTTGACACTGTAGGCCAAATTAGTAAAACATGAACTATTACTTTTGAAGCAGCCCTCATGTAAGTCTAGATAATAAATTATGTTATCACATTCTGATACTTCTGGAATCTTACATTAAATAAGTTGAGCTCAGCTTATGTCCAGAAAATAAGCTCTTACTTTCTGGCCCTTTTTACTTGCAAACTCCCGCTAGGTAAAGTGCATGAGTTTAAGGACTGAAATATTCCTTTATCCACCTGTTCCCATTTTAGGATTTTTAAATCAGATGCTTGATCCACCTGTTCCGGATTTAGCATAGGATCTGGAAAAGAAGGGATATTCAAGGACAGATTTTCAATTTACTTGATCTATCAGCTAATTATGAAACCAAATTACGTTAACAAAGACAAGAGGAATTGCTTTGCTGTCGGGGTTTGAAGGGTGATTGGTTGTCATTTTATATCATTTAGTGTTCTGAGGAGGTGAAGCTAATTTCTTTTCCATGATATCTAGAAAACTAAGGATGGGCTTCCTCTTTTCTACCTTTCTGTATCTGAAAAATATTTGTATATTCTAAAATAGTTATCACAAGTGTTCTCTATAACAGGTTTAAATCTTCAGAGAATGTTTCTTTCTTCTGCTTAGTTAGCTCTTGAGAACTGAAGTGAGGTGCTATACTGGAGTACCCATTTGCAGCACTTGTAAGCCCAAAATTTGAATGTCTAAAGTCTTAGCCTGGAAAAAATATTTTAAAACCATGAATAGTAAATGCAGTGTACTTTATTTTATCAATGACAACAGAGTTGGTAATGTGTGAGAGCTAAGTTTGGAAATAGCAGAAAAATTAAACCAAGGCAAATACTGGCCTCTAAGCCTTTCTTAAAACAATATGTGGTTTGGCAAGATGTACTCCTAGCTATTATATGATAGTATTTCTAGTGTCATTGATGTTATTTATTGAGGTTTCCAATTTGTCAATCATGACTTAATGCTTTGAAAATATATTTGTCAGCAAAATTTGTGAAATCTGATCTGAATATAGACTCTTCAATTCCCAAAAGATATAGACATATTGGATACATTGAGGAAAGTGGGGGGAAAAAAGGCTTGACACTAAATGAAACATCAATATAAATAAGTATAAGTATTTTGTGATAAATGGATATGCAAAATGTAGCCCCTAAAAAGGCTTTTTTTGGACATCTTTGAAAAATACAATTATTTGACTTCTATACAGAGGGGCATTTACACAGTAATTTATTTTCAGAGGGAATTTTATATGGATTTCACTGGAAGTATCAACACGGTGAGTACTGATATTTTTACAATGGCTGTTACAGGTAACTGAAGGAAATAAAAAATCAACAATGAAAGTATCAGTTCTTCAAATATTCATAGAATCATAGAATTGTTTGAGTTGGAAGAGACCCTTAGAGATCATCTTGTCCAACTCCCCTGGAGTGACCAGGGACATATACAGCACAATCAGGTGCTCAGAGTCCCATCCAGCCTGACCTTGAATGTCTCCAGAGACGAGGCTTCCACCCCCTCTCTGAGCAATCTGTTCCAGTCCTTCACTATTCTTATCACTAATAATAATAATAATAATAATAATAATAATAATAATAATAATAAATCCTTGCATGCAATCTAAATCTCCCCTCTTTCAGTTTGAAACCATTTCGCCTCATTCTGTCACAGCAAATCCTGCTAAAGAGTCTGTACCCTTCTTTCTTATAGACCCCCTTCAGATACTGAAGGGCCACCATCATGTCTTCCCAGCGCCCAAGTCCCTCAGCCTGTCCTTATAGGGAAATTGTCCCATCCCTGCAATCATTTCTGTGGCATCATTTTTGTGGCCCTCCTCTGGACACACTTGAACAGGTCTATGTCTCTCCTGTACTGAGGACATCTGGACACAGTATTCCATGTGAGGTCTCTCCAGCAAAAAATGGAGGGGCAGGATCACCTCCCTAACCCAGCTCACCGTGTTTCTTTTGTTGTAGTCCAGATGCAGATGGCTTTCTAGGATGCCAGGGAACATTGCTTTCTCATGTCCAGCTTGCTATCCACAGAACAAAACTGCTTAATGTTTCTGAAGACTATTTAAATAGGAACAAGTGGCAGTCTTCTATTCTGGACTTGTGAATGAATGAACATCAGGTCAGTGATATCAAGTAAATCCCAAGTAACCATCACTGATAAATAGGGAGCCTCCTGGCAGCTACTGTTGTCTACTAGTCAATGGAGCACAACAGCCAAAACACCAAAATCATCTCAGAAGCCAGAGAAAGGCACTGAATAAGTAGGACAAAAACAGACATTTTTCTCTATTGAATTGCCCTTTTCAAGTTTTCCAGCACCTGAGACACAGAGCACTAGCTCCAGACAGAGCAACTTAGTATGAACAAAAGCATGCCCTGTGTTTCAAGCTAGATTCCATGTGTTAATTGCAACTCATAAGTGAGTTTCTATTGAAAGTAGATTAGCCAAAGTTCTTGAAAATATCCTGTAAAAACGAGATTACTCTAGGAGAAAAAACAGCTATGTGGCTATTTTTATTTGTTTATTATTCTGTGGTGCTTAAAAATAGTAAAAAAAAAAATTTAAAACTGTTGGCGTGACATCACTAATTTTCTTAACAACTTTCATGAAGTTCTAAGGAATTGCTATGTACAGTCTTTAAATATTCTGGTTTTTTTTTCCTGTAAATCAAGACCCTGTTGGTAAGATCTCTTCCAATCTCTATTACTCCATCTGAGACAAATAAAGCATACTTTCAAAGGAAGAAAAGATCTAAGCTGTGCAGATCCTCGAAGATTAAAATCAACAGCCTCAGTTCCTCTTTGTGCTGCTCTAGTGTTCAGCATAACTTAATATTTGTAAGCACTTCCTCTTAACAAGTGAATTGCACATTTTGTACAACAGAAAAGCTTTAACTGTTCTAAGATGTAGCTTGAGTTTGAAACCATCATATAGATACAGTCCATCTGGACAGTAGTATGATGCGTTTTGTCCTCAAATGATTTCAGGAAATTAAAACAAGTAAATCAGTAAAAATATAAATATCTAACTATTTTATGCCTTTCATTTAATAATTGGTTTTTAAACACACCATGCCTATTGTGTTACTTGAAGGAGTACCACATTTAGATGTCTGGGTCTGTCTAGGAGTGGTTCATGTCAACAGCACTCATGCCTGAATCCTTCTGTGTCAGATTTTCTAGTGGAAAGTTTGTTGAAATTGTCCAGAATAAATAGATCCAAGAGATAATATAGCAACGGGGATGATCAGGGGTCTAGAATTTAAGGCTTTTTAAGTAGTAAAATTGTTTACCTACTGACATACAAATAGATTCTTCTGCAACTTGATAAATAGACAAATTCTTAAGTAGCAACTATATTGTATGTCAGTTTACAAAAGCAAAATTATCTATAGGTGAAGGTTTGGGTAATTTTCACTTGGCAGTTCTTTATTTAGAACCTTGTTTTCTCAGGTATTAATTTACTAGATTAAGGCTAGGATATGTCATTCTATGTCATTCTATGTACACTTAATTTCACTTATGAAGCCAGCTTTAGCAAAGAAGTACTTCCAGCAGGAATTTCATCCTTCCAGAGGTACTTAAGTCTGTAGAGAAGACATAAGTCATTGGTCTTCTACCTTTAGTAGGAAAGGCTGAATCCATTAGCTTTTATTATCCATTTATTTTTCAGAGTTTTCTCTCATGTCCAACCTTTTGGCTTGCCTGGACCACATTGAGCAGTGAGGAATTGTCTTGGGCTGGATATAAAAAATATAGTCAATATATAAAAGTAAGAAAACATTTTTAAAATACATTTTTATTAAAGCAATAATGATAATAATAATAATAATAAAATAATAAGTTTGTTTAGCTTGGAGAAGAGAAGGCTCCAGAAATACCTCATTGTGGCCTTCACTATTTTAAGGGAGCATATAAATAGGAGGGGGTGTGACTGTTTATGAGGGTAGATAGTGAAAGGACAAGGGGAATGGCTTTAAACCAAGATGGGAGGTTTAGGTTAGATATTATAAGGAAGTTTTTCACTCAGAGGGTTGTGATGCACCGGAACAGGTTGCTCAAGGATGTTGTAGATGCCCCATCCCTGGAGGCATTCAAAGCCAGGCTCGATGTTGCTCTGGGCAGCCTGGTCTAATGGTTGACAACTGCTTGTGACAGAACTGCTGAAACTAGATGACTTTTGAGGTCCTTTTCAACCCAGACCATTCTGTGATTCCATGATTCTAGGAAAATGTAAAGGTAGTGCAATATTTGATCTAGTTTTTGTAAAACTGATGCCTTAGTCTGGTTTAGTGGAACTGGTTGCAATTTTTAGTGAGTTCTCAAGGGGTGTGACAGAGGTTTTTGGTGAAATTTTGCTCCTCCTGTACTTCATCCTTGAAAAGTTATTCACAAATGTATTTGGTGCCAAAAAGTGGTGATATGAATAAAGCACAATTATGGAGCAAGGGATATAAGAGAGGACTTACGAAAGTCTGCTAAGGAGACATGATCAGTTTTTTTGTGTTGAATATCTGTTTGTAACTCTACATTCAGTTTGAAAATTTGCAGGTAATGTATTTATGTTGTGAAAAATAGTCACAAATATACAAAAAAAAAAATTATTGAAACCTATTCTTAAATTCTTTTGTCATATTAGAAATCAAGGATGCCTATTTTTCACTGTTCACAGACTGTATTAGGCCAGTGTATCAAAATGAGTATAATCATTTGCTATAACTTGAGTTAACATTGCATTACACATTCCTTATGTCCTGGTTTCAGCCTGGCTGATTGCACACTAATGCTTGGTTTTTATTGAGTGGTGAATGGGTACCTGAGGCTGGGACGGACCACCTGACAGGGAAGAGGTTAGACATGCCTGGCCTTGTTTATGACAAGAGGCATACCAGTCCTTCCTTTAGAAGAGTTCGCCAGCTCACATGGCTGCCAGCCATTCCTTCCCTCCATATTGCATCTCTTGGATCTTTTCAGTCTCCTTGCCTCTCTCTGAGCTCTTGGAGATGGTATCTTTAGAAAAAGGACAATTTCATGTTCCAGGAGGTTTTCAAAGTGTAGCCAACTATGGCTTAGCTGGCATGCTGAAGTTTGCAAGAGCATCTGTCAGAAAATATTCTACTTTTTACTGATCTCTGTTGGAGGCTTTTAGGGGAAACTTGTGTATCTTGTTCTATATATTATATTAAAAATAAAAAATAAAATTAAAAAAAAAAAAGAGAAAGAGAAAGGAAGGAAGAAAAAAAGAAAGAATTTGAAACTTGATAGAAAAGATACTTTCTCAGTAAGAAAAAAAAACAGCAGCAAGGTTACTATTCTATCTTTTCTCTCCTAGTCATTCTGCTTAGCACAATTTAGTCTAAGAATTTTTGCCCTAAACAAGTTTGAAATAGACTATCCTTAGATTGAAGGTGCTGAAAATGAAGACTGTAGGTTTACAGTGTCTGAAAATGAATTTTAAAATCCAAAAGTTAATGTAATAAACATCAAAAGAAAGAAAAGAGAAAAAGGAAACAAACAAACAAACAAACAAACAAATTTCAACTGTGGGGTGTTAAATACACTTGCTTATTAATACTCTTATAACTCAAATGTAGCAAATATACTTCTAAGCAAGATTGCATTCCTCATAGCAAATGGTTGGCTATATCCTAAAGGCTGTACTATTTGTCAAGAAAACATAAGCAAATAACAGACCTCAGGAAGTTTTTAATTGTGTATTTTTTAACAGCTATACCAAAAAAAAAAAAAAACATTTTAAGCATCTCAATCAATTGTAATGACATTTTTTTTAAAGCAGAATGATTTTGGTGCTTTTACAGTTTAGCTTGTGGTGCACCTATATTTAATCCATCATGTATGATTATATGAATGTAATTAGGTATCTGTCATTGACATGTACTGTTTCCTTCTGAAGATAGTGACATTTCAGTATTGAATAATGACTGGATTTGTATAAGGAATTACCTTCTGTACACTGGTGCCTTATCATAGAGCACACTTTACCTAAGCCATTGTAACTTTCTTCATGCCATTTCCAAAGAAAGGAAAGGGTGGAAAGGAGGAGTACAGTTTTGTGAGAAAAGATAGCATTCTAAGCTGCCATAAATTAGCTTCAGTTGTATCTGAAAGCTGGCATAGCCAACTACTATGGAATGGTTTGCTCCAGCATGTCTATCTGTACATGACCAGCTTCATTATTGTCCAGCAAACAAAAGAATGAAAGCAAAGAAGAAATAATCAGAGCAGAAATTGTATCCTTTGTCTGAAACTTTTCAGTGGATAAAACCAAGAAATCATATGAAAAATGTAATGATCACTGCTTTAGAGGATTCCTGCATTCAAATGCAGGTTGCCTTGCCAGGTTTTTTGACTGTTTATTTTGTTATTTTCTGACCCTGCGCAGGGAAGAACTGACGTACTCTTTTGCAATACAGCAAAATACAAGATCTTGTAAGCTTATTATATTTTCTGCAACTATGGAGGCAGAGATCAAATAAATGTTCTCACTACCTCTATGCTCCATTTGAAAAGCTGATGAACTATAAAATATCTTTTTGCTTTGCTTGACTTCCACAGTGCTTCCTTAACTGGGTATATACTTCATGTGATATCAAGAATTCCTATAGGCAATGATTAAGGATTAAGTCCCAGAGACTTTCTCTGGAACAATATATCCAAAACGTAGGGATTGCTCATTTTATTTTATTTTACTGAGTACAGTTGTTTTGTTTTTGTTACTGTTTTTATTATTTTTTTTCTGCAACCACATTTAAAAGAAAGAAACAACGCTTGTATTGACTTAATATTTCCAGTTTTAATATATTGAATACAAAAGGCACTTGCTTGCTTTTTAATTATGATTATTAAGATTATGATAGCTCTCAGTCTTTTTCTAATAATTTTTACTGCTGCTATACATTTTTTAGTAATTTGTAGTATTGATAGGGTAATATTTTCAAATGCAGTTAATGGCTTTTAATTTAGTTGTTGAGTTTGGGTTTTTAATCCTGTTTCTCTTTTCAAGTGACCATAGTGTAGTACTCTCTTTCCAACGGATTGCACTGTTCTTTTTGTCTGTCAAAAGCATCAGGACAAATATATCCTATGTATCTACAGGTAACTTTTCATACATACATTCTGTGCAAAAATGAATTGCGATACTAGACATATTAAAATTAAGTTACATTGGGCCAACAATATTCCGTCCCATTTAGAGCACACCAGATAAACCTGAAATAGGTAAAACAGTACAAGTAATATTTAAAGTGAAAAGACTCATAAAATGTAAGATGTTGCCTGCACACTACACCTTGTTACCTTGTCATCATTATCTATTTGATTTTTTCACTTCTTTCTAATTGCATCTGCCTTCCTGAACAGATTCCTTTTTCCACTTTTTCCATCATTTGTAGATGAAATTCAGGTCTTTATTATTCTCTCAAACTGTGTCATCTTTAGGTTAGGTGTTAAATTTCAGACAGATTTCCTCATGAATACTGCAGTTCTAAAAACCATAGAATCATGGAACCATTAATGTTGGAGAAGAACACTAAGATCACCTTGTCCAACCACGAACTCATCACCACTATGCCCATGAACCCATGTCCTTCAGTGCCATGTATACACTTTTCTTTAACGTCTTCAGGGACAGTGACTCCACCACCTCCCTGAGTGGTCCTTTCCAATATCTCACCACTCTTTCTGAGATTTTTTCCTAATATCCAACCTGAATTGGATTATTATCTGAGTTACGGCACTACAGAAACAGATTTTATAGTTTATAATTATAGCTTACAGCTGAAAAAGAAATTAATGCATGAATTTGTTTTTAGTTTTGTCTCTCTTAAAACAGTTACTGCAGAAAAGGATAGTGAGTGCAGTAATACAGTTAAATGACACAGTTTCACCAAATCTGTCACAGGATGTTAAGCAAGTTTATTGTTTGACATATCTTTATGAAAATGCAAATTCTGGCATTTTCCCAAGCAGGCAAATCCCTTCCAGTCAACAGTGTGAAACATTAAAACTCACATAACTATTCCAAGAGAATGTAATATTGCTAGGGCAATTTACTAAAATCAGTCAAAATTTAAACTTAGATAAAGAAAATTAACTGAAAGATTTTAAAAGGAACGAAAAAAAATGATAATCTGGCTTTCAGTATTGTCATTTTCATGCCTTTCCTACTTATCAGACCTGTATTTTCTCAGTATTTTTAGTGTTTAGTAGTGACCCACATTTTTTGCAGTCATACTTCAGAATTAAGTAATTCAAATAGTGTTTGAAACAATTTTCACAACAGCTTATCAGTATAAACATAGTAACTCATAAATACTTGAATGTGATTTACATAAATTTGAAGAACTGGCATAGTTACACTGTGAACTAAATAATGAAAAAAGGGGAAATGTTTTAGTGAAAAGAGGCTTTTTGGATCATTGGTCACAAATGGAGATATTCAACAAATTATTTAAAGTAAACTATAGTGTATTTAATCACATTCCCTGTGATAATTAACATTATTGTTAGACATTTTTTAATTTTTTTATTTTTATTTTTATTTTTGTCTATGGCCTAATAAACTAACAACCAGTTTAATATTTAAATAAATAAACTATTACTAATTAACTATACAAGTCAGACTCTGACATTAGTGTGAAAAGTTAGGAAAGTTAGAGAACATCTAGGGAAATGAGAATGTAGTGTAAGAGATGGAAGAATAGTTAATGGTCAGGAGTTATCGGTTTTATAAAGGGATGAAAAAGCTCTACAGGAAAGTAATTAATACTTCTTAATCTGTCTTTGGGGGGTACAGTACTGTGAATCAAATTGAAATTAGTATGTAGTCCTGGGATTGCGTGCTGTGATAACATATAAAGTAGCACTACTTGCTGCTTTACAGATATTTTATATTACAGGTGAGACTGGACTACATTGGTTAGTATGCACTGCTACAGTTTATACAGCAAATCAAAATATTGGTGTAATTCTTGTTTAACAACAGAACAGGAACAGTTGAGCTCTTGTAGTATATGTTCATTAAAAGGCATTTCAATTGATTAAAAAGGATTACAGACCCACACTGGCTTTGTTTCTGATTTATTTCCAAAGCAGATAGTTCTGTGATTTACAGTTGCTAACTCTTGGCCTTTCAGCAAGCTAGATAAAGATGGGGGCTGTATAAAAGGACTGCTTTTTCTGATTAAGACCAAAGGGACAAAATGTCTTGCCTGTGTCTCACTTGGCAAAGAGCCAGGCAAAATTCTGAAAGAGTTTGGATGAAGCATGATAAAAAAGAAGTAATGACTTAACTAAACAGATAATATGCGAAAGGGATTACCATATATCTCCAGTGACTGCTTTTATATTTTCACATCCAGAAAAGACAGAAGCTGATTTAAGGATTTAGATCTTTATTTCATCCGGAACGAATGGGACTTTCACTAAACTTTCATAAGTAGCGACTTAATATTATGGATCAAAAAAATCTCTACAATTTTAATAATTGGAAACTGGCAGATGAAAGGAACTGTTGCAGACTTCACCTAATAAAGAGAAGAATAACCTACTATCTCTATAGAGTCCAAAATATTTAACAGACATAAAAATCTAAACTCATTACATAATTTTAAATTCAGTACTATGAGTACTAGAGGCTTTTTGATATTCATTCCCACCATCGGTAACATACATATATGATAAGTAACATATATGCTTGAATTAATTTACTGTTAGAATCTTGGAAAATACAATAATTATAGTTTGGTAAAAACAGACTGATTCTTTTATAATGGAATTGTATTTCCATTGAAAGGATATAGTTAAAGTATTAAGTATTCCTTGATGAGGAAGTCTAGCCATTACATGAAGTCTGTAAAACACTATCTGATCAGGTGTATGAAGTAATTTCATCAGGAAAAGACACTGTTGTCTGGAGAATGAGTGAGCAAACCAAAGGGAAAAAACAAGACACTTTAATTGGCATTACTGGTTAAAGACAATACAAAATTTTTAATGTATTAAAGACAGAAAAGAAACACTATAATTTCCCCATTAAAAGATAAAAGCGAGCATTCATTCTCACTCTCTTTTATCAAGACTCCATACTTCTCATTCCAAGCTGCATGTCTCTAAAAAACACGCATCCTTCAAAAGCTGACAAAACAGCAGAATTAATCAAGACTGATGTGTCCTTATTTCAGTTAGCTCCATGTAATCCATCAAAAATATTTACGCAAAGATTGGATTAGCTTGGAGAGAATTCTTAAATATTACGATTAATAATAAACACATGCTTGAGCTGCCAATGTTTGAAAAAAAAAAAAAAAGGTGAATAAAAAAAAATATATATGCACTTATTTTCCTCATCTCTCCCCCCTCCCCTTTTTTTAGTTTTAAAATCCACTTCTTAGAGACTTCTTAGAGACTGATATTTCTAAAAGTCACATTACACTTGCTTAAAGGTCTATTATAGTAGCCTATAATTATTAAAAGATTGTGGTCTTTTATTGTTATGAGACAAGCACAAAACAAGCTTCAGTACTGTGTGTCAATACTTCTTCTTTTGAAATTTGAGCCTGTGTTACATATTTGACCTTCTAGTCAATTCTGGACTTCTCTTTGCCATTAGATTTCAACACAATAGAAGCAGTTGCTCCTTAATGTTACAGTTTTAGAGACAGAAAGAAAAGCTGCCTTTGCGACCTATTGTAGGGAACCTTATAGCAGGTTGGACTTGATGATCTCTTGAGATCTTTTCCAACTCCTGCAATTCTGTGATTCTGAGATTTTGCCTGTTCCTGGAGAACCTTACCTTTTCCCTAGAATGTAACTGATATGTAATTTGTACACAAGTTAATCATGCCTCTTAAGAACCGCATGTGCAATAATTTTAATTTTTTATACCTATTTTTCTTGTAGAAAGTATAGAATTAGGCACTTAATTTCTGTCATCCTTCATATTAAGAAATCAGCTTTTGTTTTCCTCTTTAGTCATCTAAACAGCTACCGCCTCTCCTTATGACTCCTTCTGTTTTATCCCCTTTCTGATATTTATTTTCTATCTTAATTATGTTTTAAATATATTTTATTTTAAATTTATTTTCATTTTTATTTCCTTCCCATGTTTATTTGATCATTGCAGAGGTAATAGGACTCATGTTGCCTTCAACACAAACAGAATAAGTTTTATTATTTTTCATTTGACTCGTTGCTTTGCATTAACAAGGAAATTTGCAGGTATTTTTCATGCTTTCCTTTCTACATGCAGCAGAAGTTTGTGCACTGTTATCATAAACTGTATCTAAAGAAACTAAGCAAAAGTCAGTAGGAAGTGTGGAGCTTTAATTTGGAACATTTTAGCTGCACAGGAAGGCAATGAGCATTATTATGAAGGTTAAACAAGAATAATGCTTTAAAAAAAAACACAACTCTTTTAATCAGTGTATTTCCAGATGATAAAAAGAAAGTCAAAGAGATGAAATTGACAAATGTAGCATCTAATGGTCCTTCTTGGAGCAGTACTACAGGGGCCTCATTAGTAGACATTTTAGTACAATCATTTTTACCCCTGTGGCTGTCACTTCAGACTACTCAGAAAAGGTGGCTCTAGGAGCTAATCACAGCAATGCCTTTCTCAATTTTATTTTCCTTGTAAAAATGAGGCACAAGAGAGCAAGTAAGTTCTAATTGAAATCAGAATTATCATTGCCATGGATGCATGCTGTGTCTGTAGGGTATGTTTTTGCCGTTAGAAAATTTCCTTTTTCCCCATAAGTTTGGGGACTTAAATGCAAAGTTGTGTTGAAGTCAATAACAGTGTAGATTTTTTTCTGCAGTTTTGAATAGCTCCAGCAATACATTTCCTCCTTTCTTAACAGAAGAACAGTTGTCCATTTATGTTTAATATTATTAACTGTAGTTGATAAGGGGAGGGGCAGACTTCAAGGATGAGAAGTGCCATTTACATTGCACATTAAATTACAAATTGGCTCTCTCTTGCATGTAATTCCTTTTCCTTTAGAATTCTTCAATTTCTCTTACAAGAATAATAAGTACGATTTCCTGCTTGAAGTTTAATTGCCAACTTGAGAGCTACTGCAGATCTCTGTTGCTAAAAAAAATTGTATAAAATGAAAGCAAAGTATTAAACGAGTACTTTAAAGTGGGAAAAATGTTTTTTTTTTTTCTTTAACTTCAAAGAAGTAACTGACTGTGATGGTCCATCCTGCACATACTGGGGAAAAAAAATACATTCCTGAAATTTCATTCTTCTTACCCCTGAATTTATATGATAGTTATAATAATCCCAATATTAATCTGGGGCATTCAAATGTATTTCCTCCCTTTTCTTGTGAAATAGTAACTTGGTACTCTACTTTAGAGAAAGCAACACAGGGAAGTAGAGAGTTCTATAGAAGAGACGTCTTTTCATGTCTATTCATGTCCTAGAATTTTCTACCATTGGAGGACTTGCTACTTTTGAAGTAATGTGTCCTGGTTTCAGCCAAGGCTATTGTAGAACTCCAGTGTTCTGGCTTTTGCTGAGTGACTGGTATTTACCCAATGCCAGACTGGGCCACTAGATGGGGAAGGGCTGCCACCATGGAATATCCCTTTGGCCATTTTAAGTCTGGTATCCTAATTCTCTTCCCCCCCAGCTCTTTGGGCCTTCAGGTGAGAATGGGCTTGGCTTTGTACAACTCTGCTTAGTAGCAAATATAAACATTGGTGCATTATCAACATTTTTTTGCTCCCAGAACCAGAACATAGCATCATATCAGACATCAGAACCAAAGATAATTATCATCCTATACTTGATGCAGCAGGGAATGTGGTCGCTGAGAACAAGGAGGGTGCTGAGGTCCTCAATGCCTTCTTTACATCTGCCTTTAATAGCCAGACCAGTTATCCTCTGGGCTTTTTATCCCCCAATCTGGAAGTCCGGGACGCTGCTCAGAATATGCCCCCAGCAATTCCGATGGAGACAGTCAGAGAGCCTCTCCTCCATCTGGACTGTCACAGGTCCATGGGACCGGATGGGCTGTACCCTCGGGTGCTGAGGGAGCTGGCGGGGTGATTGCCAAGCCCCTCTCAGCCATCCATCAGCGCTCCTGGTTAACTGAAGAGGTGCCAGAGGATTGGAGGCTTGCTGATGTGACTCCCATCTTCAAGAAGGGCCATAAGGAGAATCCAGGGAACTATAGGCCTGTTAGCCTGACCTCGGTACCAGGGAAGGTTATGGAGCAGATCATCTTGGATGAGATTGCACAGCACGTGCGCTGTGTCCAGGGGATCAGGCCCAGCCAGCACGGGTTCGTGAAAGGCAGGTTGTGCTTGATCAACCTCATCTCCTTCTATGACTGGGGGACCAGTCTGGTAGATGAGGAAAGGGCTGTTGATGTAGTCTACCTAAACTTCAGCAAAGCCTTTGACATGGTCTCTCAGAGGCTTCTTCCGGGGAAACTGGCTGCCCGTTGCCTGGATAGGTATACACTCCTTTGGGTAAGGAACTGGCTAGAGGACCATGCCCAGCAGGCTGTGATGAATGGAGTTAAGTCCAGCTGTCAACCCGTTTCAAGTGGTGTCACCCAGGGGTTGGTACTGGGGCCCATCTTGTTTAATATCTTCACTAATGACCTAGAGGAGGGGATTGAGTGCACCCTCAGTAAGTTTGCAGATGACAGCAAGCAGGGAGGTGGTGTCAATCTGCCTGAGGGTAGGGAGGCCCTTCAGAGGGATTTAGACAGGCTGGATCGCTGGGCTGAGGTGAATGGGATGAGGGTCAACAAGGCCAAGTGTCCGGTCCTGCACTTTGGCCACAACAATCCCATGCAGTGTTATAGGCTTGGGGATGAATGGCTGGATGAGTGTGAAGAAAAGGACCTGGGGGTGTTGGTTGATGCTCGGCTGAACATGAGCTGACAGTGTGCCTAGGTGGCCAAGAGGGCCAATGGCATCCTGGCCTGCATTAGAAATGGTGTGGCCAGCAGGAGCAGGGAGGTGATCATCCCTCTGTACTCAGCACTGGTGAGGACGCACCTCGAGTACTGTGATCAGTTTTGGGCCCCTCACTACAGGAAAGACGTTGAGGTCCTAGAGCATGTCCAGAGAAGGGCAACAAAACAGGTGAGGGGTCTGGAGTACAAGTCTTCTGAGGAGCGGCTGAGGGAGCTGGGATTGTTTAGTCTGGAGAAGAGGAGGCTCAGGGGAGACCTCATTGAACTCTACAGCTTCCTGAAGGGAGGTTGTGGTGAAGAGGATTTGGCCTCTTCTCCCAGGCAATAATCAGGACACGGAGAAATGCACGCAATTTGTATCAGAGGAATTTTAGGTTAGACATAAGGAAGAACTATTTCTCTCAGAGAGTGGTCAGGCACTGGAATGGCCTGCCCAGGAAGGTGGTGGAGTCGCCATCCCTGGCAGTGTTCAAGAGGCGTCTGGACGACGTGCTGCGTGATATGGTTTAGTGCTTGTGGTGACAATGGTGATGTGGAGATGGTTGGACCAGATGATCTTATAGGTTGTTTCTTGTGATTCTATGATTCTATGATTCTATGATTCTGAAGAAAATAATTTAATCCCAGCTGAAACTAAGACAAACGACAACATACTGACAGATGTGTATTCTAAACAATATAGGGAAGAGCCCCACTATACTATATGAGTAACTGGTGAGCATGGAAAAACGTTTGGAGAGTTTCTCTTAAAGAGGGTGATACTACTGTGAAAAAGAGCCAAGTTTCTGTGAAGAGCTAGGCTAGATAAATTAGACCTCACTTTGGTTTGGCCTTTTGGTTGGGTTTTTTGAGAAAACAGAGGCAAAGTCTCAAGTACATTTCCACCCAACACACACACACACGTATATATATTTGTATTTAGTATGGTTTTACTGTATTCTAATACATTATGCCATGTTTATTTTCTTTCTGGAATAAATTAATATAAGTTTCTTAACTAAATATCTGAAAGAAAACAGAAGCCATACAATTTTTCTTCAAGTCATGGAAATGTGAAAACTTTTTAGTAACTTAATGACCTGCGATTTTTTGATACAGAATCACAGAATCATAGAATCATAGGGGTTGGAAGGGACCTCAAGAGATCATCAAGTCCAACCCTCCTGCCAAAGCAGGTTCCCTACATCAGGTCGCACAGGTAGGCATCCAGGCAGGTCTTGAACATCTCCAGAGAAGGAGACTCCACAACCTCCCTGGGCAGCCTGTTCCAGTGCACCGTCACCCTCACCATAAAGAAGTTCTTGCACACATTTGTGCAGAACTTTCTATGCTGCAGTTTCTGGCTGTTTCCACACACTGCTAAAAGAGTCTGAACTCACTACTCTGCCCCCCACACCTTAGTATTTATAGACCTGGATCAGGTCCTCTCTCAGTCTTCTTTTCTCAAGGCTAAACAGACCCAGTTCACTTAGCTTTTTTTCATAGGGAAGATGCTTCAGGCCCTTCACCATCTTTGTGGCCCTCCACTGGACTCATTACAAGAGATCCCTGTCTTTTTTGCACTGGGGAGCCTAGAACTGGACACATTACTCCAGATGAGGCCTTACCAGGGCAGAGTAGAGGGAGAGGATCACCTCCATCGACCTGCTGGACATGCTCTTTTTTTTAATGCACCCCAGAATGCCATTGGCCTTTTTGGCCAGTCAGCCAATCCTCAACCCACCTCACTGTCCACTCATCTATCCCACACTTCCTCAGCTTTGTTATAAAGATATTGTGGGAAACAGTATCAAACGCCTTGCTGAAATCAAAGTAGACTACATCCACTGCTCTCCGCCCATCCACCCAGCCAGTTACAACATCATAGAAGGGTACCAGGATGGTCAAGCATGAACTCCCCCTGGTGAACCCATGCTAACTACTCCTGATAACCTCCTTTTCTTCCAGTTGTCTGGAGATGACATCCAGCACAAGCTGTTCCATCACCTTTCCAGAAACAGAGGGGAGGCTGACTGGCTTGTAATTACCCTGGTCTTCCTTCTTGCCCTTTTTGAATACTGGAGTGACACTGGCTATCCTCCAGTCTTCAGGCACCTCCCCCATTATCCAAGACCTCTCCAAGACGACAGAGAGCGGTTCAGAAATCACCTCTGCCAGCTCCCTCAGCACCCATGGGGTCTCACGGATTTATGAACATTGGTGTTGCCTAGGCATTTTTGGACCGCCTCTTCCCTGACTGAAGGGAAGTCTTCCATTCCCCAGACCCTCTCACTAACCTCCAGGGTCCGGGATTCCCGAGGGGGAGATTTTTCACTGAAAACAGAAGCAAAGAAGGCATTTGGGATCTTCCTTCTTGGCATCCCCCATTATCAAAACACCCCCCTCACTTAGTAGGGGAGTCACATTTTCCCTAGTCTTCCTTTTACTGTTAACATATTTTAAAAAGTCTTTTTTATTATCCTTTATCCCTTGGCCAGATTCAATTCCAGATGGACTTTAGCCTTCCTCATCACATCCCCGCAGGCCCTGACAGCATTTCTATATTCTTCCCAAGTTGTCAGACCCTTTTTCCACATTTCATGAGACTTCTTCTTCCCTTTTAGTTTGTGCATGAGTTCCTTGCTCATCCACACAGGTCTCCTGCCACCCTTTCCTGATTTCTTGCTCACAGGGACACACTGATCCTGAGCTTGGAAGAGCTTTTTAAATGCTGACCAGCTCTCACAGGCCCCCTTACCTTCTAACACACTAGCCCATGGGATAGCTCCAAGTAGGTCCCGGAAGAGATCAAAGTCAGTTCTCCTAAAGTCCAGGGTAGAGAGCCAAGAGTCCACGCATAACGAACTCAATATCGCACAACAGCTATGTGCTATTGCTTTCAAGGAATCACCTGCTTAAGAAACTTAAAAACAGAAACTTTCACAGTATGCCAGTGTCAGCAAAGAAGATATTCATTGCATGTAGTTCTTACTGAGACCTAATGCTGAAGAGAAAGGATAAAGCTATTCATTAACAGAAGTTGTTATCAGAATTATAAATAAATGTAAAATCTTTAGACAGCTCCTTCAAGTATAATGTCTACTTTATCCATGATTTCCCATCAGTAGACAAAAACACAAAATCATATTATAGAGTAATAACTGGAATAGAACAGATTTCAGAATACTTCATGTTATTCAGTGCTCTTGAGGCAACAATAAGAAAGGGAGTTTGAAAACAGGTAGCTATAATAGAAACTATTTTTCAGCTTTAACTGAAGCTGATGCTATCACCTACTTCTTGTGATACTGACTTCTGTAGAGGTGAGCATCAGGAGTTATTAACCCAAAAGGTTATATTGACTGAGGTGAAATTAAGGTCAACAAAAGTAAAATAAATCTTTGTTTCATGAATGTCCAAGTCCAAGGATAGATGCTCTGAATTATTTTATTTGTCACCACCAGAAATACCATTTTTTGGAACATGAGTGGAAGTGTAATGACACTCTGATAATAACGATTTCCTAATGTTTTACGGCTTTTTAGAGGAGAATGGAAGATGCAATTCCTTACTTAAAAAATAATGATATAAAGTCCTATTAATTGTGTCAAATGTATATCTAATGTATTTTATTAACAAAAGATTCCATTTTGAAGCATGGGAGGAGCAAGAAGTGCTTTTGTAAGTATTAAATATTGATAGCAAATACTTTTAGGTAAAATTTAAGTGTGAAAAGAGAAATAGAAAAATATACTGCAAGCAACAGATAAATTAGCACTTGAGAAGTTGGAAATAGGAAGCAGAAGACATTTTTGATGTTTTCACTCTAGTATGAGACAAGTTTCAGAAAATGATCTGACAAGTGTAAAGACAGGGTATGGGTTTAGGTAACTTTAGAGGTCATGGAAGGAGCTGGGGGGAAGGAATCAAGATAGAAACTTGCTACTCGTCTTTTACTTCTATTGATGGTGTGGATGATAACATGAGTGCTTCACTGACTTTCTGGTCAGTTGTCCAGCTTTTGTATCTAAAAAACTAAATAGTCTTGTGACTAATTTGGTCCATTAATCTAGATAATCAAGTCTGGTTCCTTCACCAATTGCAAAACTAGTAGCTTTCTTTTTTGTTGTTGTTCTTTTTTTGTTTTTTTTTTTGTTTTCCACTGAGTATCTCAGTTTATCTGGGGACACACTTACTTCCTTTCATCCTCCATACTTCTATGAAGATGGAATGGAGTTTTATTAGAAGCATTTCTGTTACACAAAATGAACTGCCTTTTCTACTGCCTCCTTCTCCTGTATCTTGTATGTCAACGTGCTACCAAGAAGGCATGAATAGTTAGAAGGAAATACAGAAATACTTGATAAGTGATGATCACAAAATGGTCTTAGGGGAAACTATATCATTAACAGATACAAATTGTCAAAAACTAAGTATTTCTCTTCAGTTTTCTTTTAGATTTTGTAATGGACTCTTTACTGAATAACAGGAAATGCTGAAACATCGTCAGAATAGTATTTTTGTATTGACTTTTTTTTAAAGAAAATTTAATTTTGTCATTAAAAGCTGTACTTAAATTCAGCTTACTTAAATATAATGATAAAGATATAAAGACCAAATAGCATGAGCATTGCATTTGGAGAAGCCCCAGATTCTTTCCTCACGTTTGCTTCCAAGTTGCCTTTATGGTTTTTTGTGTGCTTGATTTTTGCATGCATAAACACTTTTGTAAGTAGGACAGACCTCAGTATGGGTTTACATACAAGATTTAATTTTTTTTTCTCTCTCTCTCAAAGTAATTTCTCACTAGGAAAGTGTTTATTGAACAGCTTGGGAATATCCTCTTATCTAAAAGAGTATATATATATATTAATTTTAAAGCAAGTAAGGTTAAAAAATTATGTTTGTATCACACACCATGAACATCATGAAGAATTTTTTAGTTCACAGCAATTTCAGTTTTTTTCAGAAACTGTTTAAGTTTCAGGACATTGCCCAGCCATTGGATAAACAGCCTTCTATTATAAACTACAGTGTGTAATGTATATTATTAATGATGCTCTCATAGAGCTGCTTTTCATGATAAAAATGAAAGTTTTCAGTTGTTGGAATCACATTCAGAATGAAGTGAGGGTAGTAAAGGATGAAGAGCCAGACTCCACAGCACAACACTGTATTCTGTTAATGCAGATGCTGTAATTTGTCTCTCAAGTCATTTACCCCGCTGGTGGCTTAAGGAGAAACACATACATTAATATTTCCAATAAACCTGATTGTAGTCAGATGAAATTTAAATGGTATGCAAGCAGGAAAGGAAATTAGGTCAGGAGAAATAGCCACTACAAATTAACAAGCCCACTGATATCTTCACCATTAACGTCATTATTTCCATCAGCTATTCCGATTATGTAGAAATAAACATCAAATAATATGTCGTTAAATAAGGAGGAAGTGTAGTAGTTATCTCTGTATTTTCTTCTTTCTTTTTATAGACTGAAGAGTGAAGCACAAGTATAGATTTTCAAAATCACTAAAATCTTTGTGTGTGTGTGCATGTGGTTCTCTTTTATTCTCTTCTATGATTTTCTGCATGCTAAGGATTTTATTCTGCAAGTCTGTCTCATGAGGAGGGAGATGAGCTTTAACTATGTATATAGAAACCAAACTACTCTGTGAAACTCTCACTTAACAGTGATTTGGCTTGAGAATATGACAGAGGTATGAGCACTCTTTGTCAACAGTTTATGGGTTGGTTTGGCCCAATTCCATGACTAGCAGGTCGGAGGGATTTGCAAATCCGAGCCTCTGGAAAAGGGGAAACAGGGACCCCAAAATAATTAAAAACAGCAGTGGTGATCTGAGGAGAAACAAACTAATTTAAACAAAAAAATGAATATCATATCAGAATGCAAGATGACACACTAATACAATATAATACAATATAATTAGAATTGAAGCTAATAAATCAAATAAAGTGAGAGAGTGTCCGAAAAAGCTGAAGGCCTTACACTAATGGTGTGCAGTTTGTATGAGCAGCAGCAAGAGAGCCTGACAGTCAAAAAGAGAGCCATCATGTGACCTACCAAGGCCCTATATGTGTTTCCCCTGAGCAGGAATGATAACAGAACAGCGAACAGTCTTTCGGGGAACATAGTTCTTCTCTTCCGGACAGGTGCCCAGATCTGGAGTATTAACCCTTTAACTCCCAATGGGATACCAATAACCAAATATTATAAAATCATGACAACTCTCTCTCTTTTTCCCTCACTCTGTGTTTCTCTAAAATCCATTGAAACATATAATGTAGTTTGTGTATATATACAATGAATTAAAAATGCCTCAAGTGAATGTTCGTACACTGAGAAATCATCTCATTCTAGATAAAAAGATGAATCTTAATACTCCCTTGGTCTAGCGTATATATGTATGCATGCACATCCATACATAGTATATTCACATAGTCCAGAACAATAGGCAATCTTAATGTTATTTTTTGTGTTTACCCAAACTTACAGTCATTTCATACAAGAATGAAAAAGAGTGAAGAAAGGTGAAGAAAAAGACTGGAACTTCTTAAAGACTATATTGGCTTATAAGAAAATAGCAGTCAGGTGGAAACATTGCATATGATTCAGTCACTCCTTGCTTTAAAGTCCTATGAAAATTTAGAATGTAAAGATAATATTACAACTGAGTATCTGCAGGTATCTGTACACTAGAATGTTAACATATCAGATGGGAAAGTTTAGAAGACTCTCAAAAGCATCCAGTTTCAAGCTTCAAAATGACATTTTACTGAATTGATATTCATTAAAAATGCCCATTGCCAGTGGTCTGTTCTTAATCACTATTGTCCATGATAAGGTTATTTTAAATTGGTTCAGGTGTACAATACCACTGAATGGAGGTTTTTTCTGATATCTATAATCCATCAGTTCAAAAAACAATTTGAGGAGGAAAGCCAGAACAGACTGCTACTGCCGTCTTTCTTCCTGCTCTTTTCCCATCAAACTCCCTTGGTGTTCTATGTTCCTCTGCTTCCTCCCCTGAAGAAAACTGGGTGATCTCAGCTGCTCTTGACAATTATTTTTGGGATCACAGCTTGTACTAGATCTGCATATTATGCAGGATTATTCTCTTTCCATCAGACACCCTGCCTGTTTGCCTGCTCTGCAGGATTATTTTGGTTTTACCAGACATCATTCCTGTATACTCTGCAACCTCAATTCTTAACTTGTATGTTTTAATAATTGCAATTTTTTTTTTTTTCATGCACCTTGTTTTTGCAGCCATATTACAAGTCTCCATCTGTCTTTTTGCAGTTAAGGTCATTATTTCTGTATTAAATCTGAGCTGCGTTGTGAAATGTTATTAATGATTTTGAAATGTTAAATTACGCTTTTATACTGTACCTGCTTGTTCTGTTTTTGTGGCCCGATGTCTGTGTTCAAGACGAGCAAGCACTAATTTTGTTGCTCAGTGTGCAACTAATTAATGCAGTAAAACCAAATAATGGATTGAAGACATGCATAATTTAATGAGTTAAAGCTCTATCTCATACAAGTGTCAACTGAAGATTAAATCTCTGGTAAAATTCTAAGCAAAGTCAATTTATATTTATAATTTATCTAAAAATAAAGTATTCCATTACAGCTTACTCAAATTTAAATAGAACTTAGGTTGTGTATTTAGCAGACACAGATTGAACTTCACCTTTATAAGCAGATATTAATGTTCTTAAAACTTAGGCAGATTTGAACTTTCTTCACTATATTAGAGCATGAGATCTAGCTGATCGTCAGTAAGCTTGGAGCAAGGCTTGCTGTGCTTGCACAGGGCTTCAAAATGATCAGTTTTTCTTAACCACAAACAAAATAAAGAAGAAATTTTGAATGTCTCAAAGCAATTCTGAATATATATGTAAAAACTGTGCAAACTCATTTTTCCAGCATGTTCTTCTTAATACCTATTTATTTAAAGGAATGAAAACATAAAATATTTTTTCAGCCTTCCATAGAATTTACTTGAAATGTGAGAGAGAGACTCAGAAAAAGAATGCTGTCATTTGGAGAAATGAGGAGACTGTCAGTAACAGGAATCACCTTGTGCTTCTGAGCGTGTTGTGTCTCCTATAGCATTTTCAGAAACCTTTGGGAAATTGCATGCGTTAACTGTGTATGCTTAGGAGACAGCTTTACTGTAAATTACTCGAGGCAGCTAAGCAGCAGATCCCCTTTGGCTGTTACTGTGTTTGGCTATATTAGTATGTCATATCTGCACACAGATGTTCAAGCTGATTTTTTTTACAGACAAGCATTAGGCATATGCAGGCTTCCTTTCCCATTTCCCTTTCCTCCCTTCTTTTCCCTCTGTCTTCTTCTTACATTCAATGTGACAAATATGCAGTGTTATCTTTTCAGATTATTATTTTTAATTCCAGTAGAATGGACAACTTGCAAACGCTCTCACAGGAACTTGGGTCAAAATGAGAAGCTAACAGTGCTGAACATCCTGATTCCCAGTAAAAAATTAAATTGTTGATTTCAAATTATAAAAACTGAAATTTGGAAGTCAGCTGCAAATCAAATTAGAAGAAGCTAGATGTATTTTATAAAAGTGTTCCAAATTTCTCTGATAACTTTGCTTCCAAAGCAGTCTGCTCAATATTCAACCAATGCTAGAATTGCCATCCATCTCCTAGTCTGTGGTCTTTGTAAGGAAAAATCCTTTCTGTATAAAAGTACTTGCTATGGGTAGCCCAGTCCTAGCCAGTCACATTTTTAGAGGTGTTTTTATTTTTTTATATGCTTGGGGAACACAAAAGCACTATGTGTTTCACCATAATTAAAACTACTAATGTTATAGCACATTCACATGATAGAAAAGTATAAATATTCAATTATTATGTTATGGAAGCCTGTGAAAGGTTGGAAAGCCGGGTTCTTTGGAGTAAAGGTCAAAAATGTTAACCACTGCTGTAGAACCAAGAGTTGGTATGAGATTATAAACCCCATGTTGCAAGTAAAATTTCTAGTCATCGAATTCCTTCTTGTTTTGTCAGATCAACTTATTGGGATTGCATGTGCTTTGGCATCTTTTCTTGACATTCTTAGAGATGTAAAAAACATTAAAAGTTATAAGAGTAAATAACAGAATAAGAAACATTTAACTTGTACCATTTTTTCTAGCTCTAGTAACATAAAGCTTTAGAAAAGAAAAACACATCTTCTTTTTCTTTGTAATTCCAATTTTAGGGAGACTAAAGCTAATTATTCATGCAATGCCATGGTGCTATGCAGAAAACATACTGTGTCTTGTTATGTAAAAACTGCTTTAATGAGCAAAAATACAGTATGGAGAAAGTGAGGACAATAAAATTTTGAACACTGATGTTAGGAGAGTTTTTCCAGCTTCCTTTCATTGGCAATAAATTCTTTCAAATAATTTCAAGTTTTATAATTACTTGTGAGACTGTCCTAGAAAAAATAGCTTGGTGTAAGGTATGAAAGACAGGAGAAATTACTGGAAAATCTTTCCAGTTCAGGCTTATAAACTTATATTTGAGAAATCATGCTTTGTGTACTTTGCTTTTGGAAAATAATTTGGTATCTGCATTCAAATGCATTTTCAGTTAATCTTTGTCTGGAGGCCAGTGGACTGCTGTGAATTTTGAACATTCTTTGGCTAAAACACTGAGCACACACCACAGCCATCCCTGCTGTGTTGAAGACCAGCTGGGAAAAAGATACATACTCTGAAGTTAAAATAGTCGGAACAGGTCCTGTACTTGATAACAGCTGAGTGCTGTAGTCAAATACAGCTATTGCAGCAGGATTCTATTGATTTATACTGGACAAAACGGGTGCTTTTATCAAACAGTTTTGTGGCTACTCAGCAGTCTGTGTCAAGCCATAGGCAAAGATTTTCAGGAAGTTCCTGGCATGCAGTGAGACAGAGAAAACTGGTTACTATACCAGGCAAATCGCTCAAATCACTTAGCAGCATGCCTGCCTCAGTCAGATGGAAAGCACATTCACATTATGCGGATTATACTGCAAGCCAGCACAGCAGAAAGATTAGGCCTCACAATTTTCCAGGTAGTGTTTAAAATCTTTTCCCCAGCTGAAGGATATAGCTGACAGTTCACACTCCAGAGTCAAGTTAATCTGTAACATTATCCACCCATTTTGCACTGAGCAGTCCCCAAAGCAGTTTGTAATATGCATATGAACTGAACCATTGTTGTGATCAAATTTTAAATACCCTTGTGAAATGGGAAAAAAAGGAAAGATAAAATAAAACCCTGCTGCTCTGGTACTGAAGATTGACAGCGAAAAGAAAAGTACTGCTTCATTGAATGCATGGCTCTGGCTATGGTGGCTGCATTAAGTTGCTGGTGGGACTTCCAGTCCCTCCTCTAATGAATGGTTAATAGCTCAGTATTAACTCTGTAGAGCTGGGAGATGAAGCTTTCCTATTTTAGACCATTATGAAATCGTGGTGGCATGATATTTGAGTGATATTTATCATAAATTTTTTTGGTCAAGCATATTTGTTCAATATAGTTCACAAGCATCATTTTATTTGGTAGTGTATAACTATTTCACCACTGCAGCAGCTGTAGTGCAAAGTAATAAGAGTACATATTGCATTTGCTGAATTTTCTGGGTTTTAAAATTGGTTCTTGTCCTGGTAGCCAGACATCTCTTTGAATGACAGAGAAAAAGAGCGTCAGGAAGAAATTACCACTATGGCAAAAAATAGAAAACAACACATCATTGTTCAGTTCTTTGCTGGCTTGATGCCCTCCTCAAGAGTGATTCACACCATAATTAGTTATATGCATTTGTTTCATAGTAGTGAAATTCACTCTTGACTTTACTGTATACTCAGAATTGATTCAATTTGTGGAACTGTATAATTCGCTTTAATAACCTGAACACCAGCAATATGCCATGAGATTAGTAAAAGCTTCTATACTTTATGACTATCCTGTTAAATTAAAGGGTTCTCTGTTAGTGCAGTCTCTGGTGAATTAGGAGGAGAAGAAAAAAAAAATAAAAAAAGAAATATGGAATTTGTACTGTTGCTGCTAATAGGCCAGTTTCTTCTCTGACCTCTTAGAAATTTACTTTTTCTTATTAATGCCTCTGTTACGGCTCATTCCTGAAGAAAAAAAAAAAGAGAGAGAGAGAAAAATTATTTCTCGCTCTTTATTTCACATGGTCTTGACAAAATATTTAATTCATATTTCTTGATAGAGAAACAGAAAAACCTGAGGCATATTTTCCCCACCTTTCAAAAAGTCTTTTGAAAGTATATTATGAGAAAATATATATATATATATATATCTTTTATTTGACATACCTGTGTTTTAGGAGCATGTTCAAACCATCCTGCAATTCAAGAAAAGAAAACTGATGTGATCAGATGATCAGAGGTCTGGAGCACCTCATCTATAAAGAAGGTTCGAGGGAATTGGGCTTGTTTAGCTTGGAGAGAAGTCTCCAGGGAGACCTCATTGTAACCTTCTAGTACTTGAAGGGAGCCTATAAAAAGGAGGAAGAACTGACTATTTACAGAGGCAGAGAACAATAGACAAGGAGGAACAAAATTAAACTAGAAGAGGGGAGATATAGATTAGATGTTAAATTTTCACTCAGAGGATATAGAGCACTGGAATATGCTGCCCAGAGAAGCTGTGGTGCTGTACGAGATGATCTACAGAGATGCCTTCCAAGCCATTTTCTTCTAATACTATATTAGGAGGATGAAGATTTCAACCCATGATTGTGCAAACTCCTTCTGTAAATATCACATAGATAATTAGAAAAAAAAAAAAAGGAAAAAGAAAAAGAAAAAGAAAAGAACCCCACAATCCTAATTGCAGGAAAAAAAAACATGCTAGTAATGATGTAGCTTCCCTCTAGGTTTGGTGATACAAAATGTATAATGAAGACAACAAGAATATTGAGTATTGGTTTACTTTTTAACTGGCAAGGTAAAATAATATATGACATCATATGAATTGCGTTTGATTTCAAAATTTTAATAATTTTTTAAGAAACTTCAGAGTTTTGAGAATCATTAGAAATCAGTATGAAAAACTACTGTTACCTCATTCTGCAAAATCAGCAACAAAACCATTAGTTTATTAAAACTATGGTATGAGTCTTAATTGATTTACTCACTTTATTGCACAAGTCTTTATTATGTAAATATTCATGTATTTTATCTTGAAGTAAATGTAATTATAATTCTGACACAAATATTATTTGCATAACAGTTGATCTCAAGGAGTAATTCATTAATATTCGATGAAGTGCTAATTTGTGCAGAGCTTAAAGCAATTGTAAACTTTATTTTGCCTTTAGATGTAAAATCGTTGCAATGTAAATATAACTGTAGAATTCTATTAATCAGTTTGAAAGTGTATTTGAGATTGAAATGTATATTCTTTTATTATTTTAACTATAGTGGATCAATATGAAATAATAATCACAACAGAGAATGGGTTTTCTAATATTCTTAACACCCTATTTAGCATGTACAGTGAGAAGCAATTGTATTATTTTATGAAGACTTTGTTACCTTCCTTGCTACCTGAGAAATAATTCACAGGATATTCCCTTCAAGTTCTTATTAGAAATATAGAAAAAAGGAGCAGGAGAAAATTGCAAGATGTAAAGAACTGATTTTTGAGAAATTTTCATAGCAACATTTGTTCACACTATAGTCTTTCCATCTTACTGCATTATGAATATAAAATGTATTTACTGCGGTTTTGAACAGATAGGGTAATTGTTTTGTATGCATCTACATAGCTGAAAATGAATGAAGCTGCACAAATGCAGTTGGTAATATATATCCAGCTTACATTTAACCCAATGCACTTTGTAAATGCCTATAGTCAAGTGAAGCTCTAGCTTGGTGATAACATTGATTTCTTGACTTTTTATAGACAGTCCCATGGAAAATACACAATTTAGAGAAACTGTAAGTTAACATAAACCAAACATGACACCGAAAAAATTTTGTCTCCTAACACACTATGAATTGCCTATGTAAAATGTATAAAAATAATACAGAATGTACTGCATATTAAAGGTGCACAGAACTTCCCACTGCAGATGGTTCTGAACTTTTTCTCAGACTTTATAATCTTCTACTAAATTGTTTCTGGATTATCTGGAGAAAATGAGAAATTAAGAGAGAGCAAAAGGTGTATGCACTGCAGAAATGCCCATATCATCGAATGCAATTTGGGTGATCAGCAAGTAGAGATATCTGCAGTTCTCAGCAGTTCTTCCTTGAAGATTACTACCTGCTGAGAAGAAGAAAAGCTCATATCACTGTAGGAGGACATCATAGAAGTAGGTCAAATGCCCACAGGTGACTGACCAATATGGGTATGTTAATACACTGTTCATTCTAATTCTTTCTATTTCTTAGGTGGTTCCACCATCTTCTCCTTCCTGCCCTCTCCTCCCTCACCTTTTTTTTTTTTTTTTTTCCTTTTAGTTTGCCCTAATATTGGCCTCTTTACAGATTGCCAGCCATCTGTCATTTAGCAGAACGCTTTTGGTAGCAGACTACTTGCAGTATGTTGTTCTCTGCTTGTTATTCAATCCAAGTGCTCTATTACCTGACCTTTAGTAGTAAAAAACTGTATACGGTATTTTCACATGAAAGGATAACCTAAAGAAGTCTTGTTTAAAAATGATATTTCATGTTGGAGCAGTTAACTGGACTGCCAGACTTGGCAAACTTGGAATAGTGTTTCTGAAGCCATGAAGAAATATAGTGACAGGTTACATTTTTCATTATTTATTTATTTGTTTGTTTGTTTGTTTGTTTGTTTATTTATGTGGAGATATCTTGCAAAGGAAATGTCATTCATTATACTGTAACAAGGTACATTTCCTTAACATAAGAAGCTCTAATTATCAATTCTCTCACTTAGAGAGAATTGTTCTAAATAATGTACTATTTTTTTACTTGCATGAACAATGTCATGGAATTAATGTATACTGACTATACTCACATGTTTAAGAGACATAGGCTTTTGCTTTCGTGTAAAACAACAACAACAACAAAAACAATAAATATCCAAATAATTAAATTATAAACATAGATTAAAAAATGTTTTCAGAGCAAACGTGTACAGACTACAGTAAGTTTTCACCGTTATCTGCCTTCAGGTTTTTTGATTATGAATTCAAGATGGTGGAAGTGTTCTTCTGAGCCATTATTTTGAGCACTCTAAGGCTTCGTTTTACATCTAAAATCTCATGTTGATTTAACACATACACCAACTTTGATCTTCTCTGATCATATCTCAGCACCAGCTGTTTAGGAGATCTCTCGTACAGATATAGCACCCAAATCTTTGTTTCTATCAATAAACGAGATTCTACTTGACATCAGTTAAGCTGTGCCCATTTATATTGGTAGACTATTTGCCTCACAGGATTTATCAGAAGAACTTCAGTTTTTTGTTTTCTCTATCACTCAAAATAGAGAACTCTATTTTCTGCCGATTTGAATTGGATTTCAGCTGCAGAAGAAAGAACAGCTGCTTACAGTTGACCTTTCAAGCCTGCTTTGATCTATCCCATTGAAAAAAAAGTAACTCTTAGAACAGTATTCCTTAGTTCAAACCTGTCACGTGATGAATAACTCCTCCCACAATCCTTGAGAGACAAGGAGGTGATGGGAGAAGAAAAATAAGAAGCTTAAGATAAAATAAAAGAGACCCTGTAAAGAGGAACTTCAGTATTTGTACCACATTAACGCTGTTATTAGTGTGTCCATGAAGATCGGCTCCTTATTCTTTTCCTGTGCCATTTCCTTACCTGTGAATTAATCATACAGTGTTTTCAAACTAGACGACTGCCTTGTCCTCTTTTCATAGCTGTGGAGTGTGGCTGGTGAGCAGTAGATGTTGCCAGTTTGTTTTCCAAATGGGAGACAAGTTTGACTTGGCAAGGTTGCCAACTGCTATAGTAGTCTGGGAGCATGGTTTAACTGACTGTCACTAATTGAAGGAAGAAGACTAATGGCTACATATAATATTTCCACAGTAATGAGAGCATCACTTTGACGCTGCTGTGTTGCTCTATGAGAGACTAAAATGTTTTACAGGGATGGCAGAGCGGTATCACTCACAACCTCCTTCCACCCACACAGCCTAAATGTCATAATGTAGTGAACAAGCTGGCTTGGCTAAGGAATTCTAGACTTCTGCTTTTCCAATTCAAAATGGGAAGAAAAGTGGGCCTAGTGGAAAAACACTGGCCAGCTCCAACTGAATGCCAGAAGTACCACTTAACCAACATCTAATGATAAGTAGAAAAATGTCTCCACCCAGACCACAATAATCAAAGAGTGATAGCGATGCTATATTAAAGTGATGGCATGAATTACTTCTAAAAGTTTGCGACATTGGTGACAGAGATATTGTTTCACAAGTAAGTAATGAACGCGTCAAATTTATTAGGAAGAGAGGAAAGAAACCACATCAGCGGGTTCAGCATTTATGCAACTCACAAGTCAAAGACTGGACAGTAGCCATGATCTCCCATCAGAGAAATGATAGGTTTCACTCAGGAAAGTAAATCACTGCAAGATAGCAGACTGAGGACAGAATTGTCTGTTTAGACTCTCCAACAGATGCAGTCTATGCTCAGAATTGTTATAAAACATGTTTTCTCCATTGTATGATTTACTCTGGCTTAGAAATTCATTTTGTCAACATGAGCATGTTTACTGTTGCTTTCAAATTCTCTAACTTGGCAGACAGGCAGCTAAACTACAAAGAAATGTAGGACAGAAGCTGCATCTGTCTGCCTGCTTTATAAAAGGAAAAGAAGAGACTTCACGTGAAACTTTATAGCCAGTTTGAACAGTCTCACCAATCACTGTCCACCCTTACACATGTCCTATTCTAAGATAAGTAATGAAGAGGATAATAAGGTGAGAGTGGTATATTATGATGCATGAGATCAGAAAAAGAGGAGGTTGTGCTTCTCCAGGTGATTTGGGGAGGATTATACATTTATATATCTATCTGGAAGATATTCAGCTAGCAGGAAACTTACCTGTGTAATCTGTTCTTATTCTGTTCTTTAGATCTGAAGACACTAAGATTTAGCAATCAAAACATCATTGTTAGGAAGTCCGTGTTGGGATTTTAACATGGAAATGTATTTGTAGAGTTTATTTGGTCCTTCCTGATTATAGACGTGATAAAGTGCTACTTCCAGACCAGGAAAAATCATAGGTGACATAAATGATTCTTAATTAATACCTTAACTTCAGGGAAGTTATAAAAAGATGTTTATGTGCCAAAGGATTGGCGAGGTCATATTGTTTCTGGAAGAATATAGACATCAGATCACACAACGGTACTTGCTTGATATTATCTCTTTCATTTGGTACAGCTGCAAGACTTGGACCTGTCTCATATTTTAGGATTATATAGGTCCCCAGCTGAGGCAAACATTTGAGCATGATTTAAATGCAATTCTAATTAAAACCTTTTTCTCCCTGCCATTCCAACTTAAAGGCTGCTAGTCCAAATTAAATGCCATTAACTTATACATTTTTCTCACTGCAGTATTGAGATGTCAGCCATAAATCAAAATCTTTTTATCTTCTGACTTTGATCCAATATGTCTCTAATAAACCCTTAGTTACACTGTTATGTAGAAGGGATGTAATAGGGTCCATGACACCATTTAGAACATGTTTATTTTAATAAGAAGAATTAATAAATTGTGTTTTCTCTAAAAAAAAAATAAAAACAAAGAAACAAAAAACAACAACAACAACAAAAAATGAACCGAAACAAACAACTCTTGTCTTCAAAGTAAAAGGTTTTTATTGTTGTTGTTCAGTAACAGGTAAATTAAGTCTAGATTTTCATACAGTGTATATTTATTAATAAGCCATTTGCCAAATTACCTGATTAACAATTTAATCAATGAAATGCAATTTAGGATTACTGATGATGTTAGTCTTATCTCTTGAGATTAGAAGTAAGTTTCCTGTGATGTAGGTTTGGAAGCAGTGCCAGGGCTGGTGTGTGTTTTCATACAGTTTTCTCTCAGTGTACAGCGCACAGACATTTTTTGACAATTATTTGCTGTAACATTTTAAAGAAGTGGTAGAAAGTTAGTGGCAGAAAATTTAGTATCAGAGTTAGTGAATTCATATAGGATCAGGCATTCACAGAGTTAAGGTTATGGACACGTAAGATGAGATGGAAGTATTGGGATACCACTAGCTGTTCTTCAGTGTAGATCTAAACCTTAATCCATAAAGATTGTTAAAGCCTCTGGAGAGGCTGGGTGATTGTGGTGACTGTTATCCTAAAAAACAGATGGTAAAGTGAGTGACACCTATAAATGTGCAGGCTGTGTTACTTCACTGACAAGATGCTAAGCCCTTCTGGCACTAAAGTAAAAAGACAGGTGTTTTTGACACAAAAAAGTAGTATTGAAACTATGCCTCAAGCCATGTGGAGAGTCAGAGCCAATTTTTCAAGTAGAAGTAACTAAAAATCTAAATTGGGGTATACTTGTAGAAGCACGACAGCTTCAGACCTTTCTCATCAATAAATTTTTGACGAGTTCTAGTGCCTGTCTTATACCTGTAAAATTAGCCAATTGCCGTTCAAATAAAACTCACCATTTCAAGGTTTGAACTGTTTGTAGCTTTGCTCTAGAAATCTTTTGCAGCTAATTTCCTAGCAAATGAAATGGCAAGCAGAATTTTTTGCTTTCTTTGAAAACTTCCTTTATGTTCCACAGTAGGATTCTTCAGTTACTTTTGCGTCTGCCTTAAATACAATATGAAGTTAATCAAGTACTCAGATACCACGTATTATAATAGCAATTAGCCTGTTTAGAGATTCATGTGGCCAACAGGGAAAGCACAATGGTGTAAAAACCGATTTAATGAGTATACTTACTTGAAAATCCATTATCACTTCAACAGATTACTTTGTTGAAAAAAGTATTAAAGCTAATAGCATTTAATCTACTTGCTTGAATGTAGTAATATTTTTCAGAAACCAGTAAAAATAAAGCTTCAGTAATCGAGTACTACCAGATGGTAAAATCTCAAGTGCAATTCTTTCTCTGAGAAATTGGGCTTCTAACTTTTTTCTCCCTTCAAATTTTAAACACCTATTTATGTTTATGGATGAAAGTAAGTTGTTAAGCAATAAAAACTGCCTCAGGTTCGCACTGAAAGAAAATGCAATGGAACTCAAAATAATAATAATAATAATAATAATAATAATAATAATAATAATAATAATAAAGATAGTAAAAAAAAAAATAAAATCCATGAAGAATAAAGGGAAGTCTATCTTCTCTTTGTAGTTGTGATGTGAACTGAATTACATCCACTACATGAAAACAGTTTTTTTGCATTGCAATGGCAAGTCTTTTATGAATCCAGGAGCTGACTACTTCTTTTCCACTAATACAATGTCCATTATAGTCTATTCAAATTATCAGTTTCAGAATATCTTTATATACTTCACCCTTATTATCTCTTTTAGTTGGAGTAGTTCTCCTCTAGGCAAATAATCTCCTTGTTCATTTGTTTTGGCTGGATAGGTTATTATTACAGTCCTGATCTAAATGGTGTGTTCAGCCACTACGTGTTTCTGGTAACCAGGACGCTTTAGCAATGTATTTTATTATTCTATGATAATTAAATTATATTGGCAGGTGCAGAACATGTGGATGATAAAAAGGTTTACATCTGCACATTAAAATAAATCATAAGGCTTCTTTTCTTTTTTTTAAGTATTGTTTCCCATGTTGCTCATTCAATGTCGATATGATAAAAAACTGCAATACAACAAAAATTGATTTATAGGTCCGAAAGTAAGCAGTAAAAGAGAAAGCATGACTCCACAGTCTTCTGTTAGGGTTACTAACCTAGAAGGGGGTTTCATTTGAGCTGCACTGCATAAAATCCCTGGGAAAAGGGTCTGGAGACAGGTTCTTCCCTTTGTCAGTGAGTGCTTGTTTTATTAGACTTTTCTCTCATAGCTATACATTCTGCATTCTTGGTTGTACAAGAGACCAATCTCTAAAGAAGATTAGAAAGTAGTTCTATTCCAGCCTGGTGATGAGGACATCTTTCAAGGCTTCATTATAGATTGGGAGGACCAGCTTTCCACTTTCCCAAGTAACTATTGTAGCCATGTAATTACTGTGCTAAAACTGTTCATTAAAACCACATCCATTCTTCAATAGCCATATTTAAACAGCAAATATTGAATTTTACTAGGAACTATTGTAATTTACTACATCTCATCTATTGAAATCTAAGTGAATGCTTATTTTAAGAAACAGTGTTATTTTCACAGCCAGAAGTTTAGATATGGCAAAACTAATCTGCTTTTGCCACCATAATCATAACTCTGTCTCTTCCTGATTAATTTCACACCTTTTTTTTTACTATTTATGCGCTGCTGTTAATAATTTCCTTAATGTATGTTCAAATTGCCATATATTACCCAAGTTCATCACAGAATATATATTTTAGTTTAAATTTGTTTTTCTTGCTTCTTCCTGAGGAGCATAAAATGGTATTTTTGATATGTTTGACAGCTAACCATCTTTTTTTTTTTTTCTTTAATCCCTCAAACAGATTGTTTTGTTTCCTAATAGTTTCCCAGTCAGTAAGAGTAAAAAACATAGTATTACTCATGAAAAACTCATTTTTATTTAATGTCTGATAATTTTTGCTCCCAACAGTATGGAAAAGGACTTGTTTCTCAGCCATCATCTCTCATAAGCTGAGATGTGCATATGGATGCCTTTTGGATTAGTGTCAAATTTGAAGTGTTCTGTGATCCTGATTCTTTTTCAGTAGTTGCAGACTTTTATCCATATTAGCATTCATGTTATTCCAAGACTAACTAGGGGGAACTTCTTTCAAAATGAGCTTTTACTTTGACCTGAAAGGACACTAGAATTTTTCTTGATCTAGTTTCTGTACTTCACCCAGTTTGGCTTGGAAGACCCAGCTCTCAGTGAGTTGCACTTGTTGCCTGAGTGGCTACAGGGTTCAGTTGAAATCAAGCCCTTCATTTATGTGAGAAGTCACATTGTCTAGAACTAAAATATTCTAAGATTTCAGCTGAATGCATAGGCTTTAAAGTATAAAATTCTCTTTGGCTCATATCCTTGATGGAGCTGGCAGAGATGTGTGTAAGTACTAGTCATAAAATCATAAAATAATTTAGGCTGGAAGGCTTTGCTGGAGGTTCGGTCTGTAACTCAGAGAGCCCAAACCGGGCACAGTATTCCAGCTGCAGTCTTACAAGCACTGAACAGAGAAAAATGATCATTGCCCTCTAAGTCTGACTACATTTTTGCTCAGTTATCTACCCAGTCTTCTTTACTAGAAGGTAACACTGCTGAGAGAACATTGAACATGTTGGTCTATAGATCTCTCCTAGGTCCTTTTTGCCAAAGCTGGTTTCTATCCAGCCTGCATTATTACATGGAGTTATTCCCTCCCAGGGACAGGACTTATGCATTGCTGAACTTCATGAGGTTTCTGTTGTCCGTTTATCCAGCCTGCAGATCTCCTTCTGAATAGACCTCTGCTTTTCAGTATGCAGAGCACCTGTCTCCACCTTCATCTGTGCTCTTGCAGAGGGTGCACTCTGTCTCATGTTCTAGGTAGTCAAGGGGCAGTTAGGTGGTTAAGTTCAAACATTTAAAATTAGATCATAAACTGGTAATATATCTTACTAATATATTTAATTTGATTTCTGTCCTTACATATTCTAGAAAATAAATGACATTTTCTAATTCGTCTGAATGCAGCAGCAAAGCTTCATTAAGGATGGGGAGTTCATACAAATTATTATTAATGTTATTAATTTTGTAAATTGATGTCCAACTGCTATGGCAATGGGCACTCTATAGATTGTGCTGTTCAATAAATGTAAGTTTGGGAATGTCCGAGATCGGCAAAATTAAATGACTGAAAATGAATTTTGCAAAGAGTACAAAATCTAATAATGATATTGTCTTTATATCAGAAAATAGTTAACAAGTTTTTAAAAAATCTCCAATTCTCTGGACCTTGATTTCCTTTTTTGTTTGAGAGCTAGAACATTAGGATTATGCTCATGTATCTAACACCATTTCTTCCCAAGATTAGCATCTCATTGTAATTTTCTTTTTTTAAAAAGCAATGTTTTTTTCATGAGATCTCCATCATTGCATCTTAGTATTTCTCGGTTGCATAGTGAGCAATTTGATATCTAATTCCTTATTTGGATAAAATATTTTTTTGTGAAATGCTCTACGTTGAATCTTGTGGGGTTGAGACAGTTATCTACCTTTTGTACTCCTTAATAAGCCAATGCATTTTATGCCAATTTATCTACTAATTTCATAATCGCTACCCATTATAAATTATAAACTCAGAAACTAAAAACTCTAAATACATTTCATTACATTACTCTGTAAATAGTATGAAGCTATTATATATAATGATGAAAATGTTAATTCCATTTATTTAAACAAAGGAATGACACTTGCATGTCAGTATTACCTGTTATGGAATGCAGACTCTGCTAAGTGCATATAATTTATGTGGGTTCTGTCTAGTTCAGTATTTCACCTAGCAAATGTACTAAGATATTGGTGATATTCTTTCACTTCACTTATTTTTTATAAAGACAGGAAGGAGTTTGTGATTATCTCACATGAATACCTGTACCACATAGGCTCTGGGATTTCTTTTGATTGGTTAATTCAATTGGTTTATCTTGTTGGTTATTGGAATCTCTATTTTGGAAGAAAATATTTCTATTCTAGCAATATTCAGTGACAGTGAATGTCAGGGTACTTCTGAACTTTTTTTTTCTTTTTTTTTTTTTAATTTATTAAATAATAGGTTACATTTTAAGTATGTTGATTTAAATTTTTTAGTAATTTAATCTTGCTGTTATTTGTGTCTGTCAGATTAAAGCATCTGCTATCAGAAAATTCATAATATAGCTAAAGGTTCTCTGATTTGATGATTTGATGAGATCCGTTGGTCCACTTCTTGAGCCTTGAAACAATCTTCTAGTTCTCTGATCTTCCACATCCTGAAAGATTTCTTTTCTGATGCTCAGATGAACATTACTATTCTAGTAGTGGGCATTTCTACATGATATACAAAAGTAATGCATTGGGCCTATTTTAACATGACATTCTGCATTATTTATATGAATAATTAGAATGCAATTTATGTTAGAATCACATTAAACTTTTTTGCTACCTTGTATATGAAACTCATGCTCAACTGATTATTCACGATGGCCCTTATATCTTCTTGGATGTAACTACTTCCCCAGAAGGTTTTTTTTGTTATTCTTGTCTCTTGTCCACCATCATTCCCAGCTGTCATTCATGTTTTTTATATCTGGTCATGTTGCAATACATAGCTTACTTGGACCCAGTGTTCCCCAGGGCTCAGTGCTGGGGCCTGTCCTCTTCTATATCTTCAATGATGACATGGATGAGGACACTGAGTGCACCCTCAGTAAGTTTGCAGATGACACCAAGTTGGCTGGAAGTGTCAATCTGCCTGGGGGTAGAGAGGCCCTACAAAGGGGTCTGGACAGGCTGGATAGCTGGGCTGAAGCCAATGGGATGAGGTTCAACAAGGCCAAATGCCTGGTCCTGCCACAACTTTGGCCACAACCCCAGGCAATGCTACAGGCTTGGGGCAGTGTGGCTGGAAGACTGCATAGAGGAAATGGACCTAGGGGTATTGATTGGTGCTTGGCTGAACATGAGCCAGCAGTGTGCCCAGTTGGCCAAGAAGGCCAATGGCATCCTGGCTTGCATCAGAAACAGTAGTGCCGGAAGTAACAGGGAAGTGATTGTCCCCTGTACTCAGCTCTGGTGAGGCCACACCTGGAATACTGTGTCCAGTTTTGGGGCCCCTCACTGCAAGCAAGACATGGAGGCCCTGGAGCAGGTTCAAAGAAGGGCAACAAAGCTGGTGAGGGGTCTGGAGCACAGGTCTTATGAGGAGCGGCTGATGGAGCTGGGATTGTTCAGTCTGGAGAAGAAGAGGCTCAGGGGAGACCCTTATTGCTCTCTATAACTACCTGAAGGGAGGTTGTAGTGAGCTGAGTGTTGGCCTCTTCTCTCCTGTAACTAGTGATAGAACTAGATGGAATGTCTTCAAGCTGCACCAGGGGAGATTTAGGCTGGACTTTAGGAAATACTACTTTTCTGAAAGAGTGGTCAGGCACTGGAATGGGCTGCCCAGGGAGGTGGTGTAGTCACCGACTCTGGAGCTGTTCAAGGAATGTTTGGATTTTGTGTTGAGGGACATGGTTTAGTGAGAAATATTGGTGACAGGTGGATGGTTGGACTGGATGAACTTGAAAGTTTTTTCCAACCTTGGTGATGCGGTGATTCGGTGATTCTGTGATTCAAATTGCATCAGGATCCAAAATTCCTCCTACTCAGTGATTTGTTTTATTTATTCACTTTTCCCTTAATTCTCATTTGTGTGCAAACTTCATATCTAATAATTTTGTCACATCTATTGATAAAGATCATAAATCACAGAGCCAAGGTTTATTCCTTGAAGGATACCAGTAAAAATAAACCTGGTTGATCATGATTCTCTGTTTACCATTATTTTTTTACAGTTAATTATTAACCACTTTTTCATTAATTTAATGTGTAAAGACTAGAAGTATTCTCTAGTTTCACTAGTAAAATGCTGTGAAGTGTTGATTATTTTTTTATGAAATAGAAATCAGTATCACTAAACCACTATTATTTTTATTATACTACAGTTACCCTTGTCAAATAAAATTTTAGTCATTTTACTGAATTTGTTTTTCATGAACCTATATTATCATATTTCCTAATCATATGTGTCAAAGTCTGTATAGGTATGTGATACTTTGCTCAGAGTCAGAATGAAATTGACTTCTATAGCCTTTAAAAAAGCTATTTATGGAATATTTCTGCCTTCATGTTATCGTTGACTATTCAACATGCCAGTCATGCCATCATTCTTTTGAATGTAGGTTCTACTTCTAAAATACATTTTTTCTTTTGTTCTAAGCTACTCTTTAAAATTACTACTACTGCCTTTCTTGATCACTGAATCCTTTGAGATCTAGTAAAATGTTTTTTCCCTTATCTGCATATAATCCATTTAAAGGTACCTGCTGTTTCTAGAATGTCACATAAGCACTTATTTACATATTATCACAGACATATGATAAAATGAACAGTAAAATTGATGTGCTTATCTCATTCAGTATTACATTCATCACTGAACTGTGTCTTTAACATGGAAAGCAAAGTAAATTTTTGGACAATAAACATATCCTATTCATAGCAATGAAAGGTCAAAGACACAAGAACACATTATAAATAAAATATTCACAAGAAAGCTCTGCATTCAATTATGGTGGCAGCTTCCAGTACAGATTATTCCAGATTCTCCCATACACCACTGTCCCAACTGCATGTAGATTAAAAGACTGCGGAGGCACTTATGACACCTTATTTCTTCTCTGAATGACCCAAAACTTACCTTGTTAATGATGGGGAAAAGAGTAGTGCTCTTAGCATACAGATGTCATTGTCTCTGCATTCCTCCATTCTTGAAAACAGGAGTATGGGAATCTGTAATGTTCACAGTTATTTGTGACCTCTTATATTATTGTGTTACTTCCAAAACACAGTTTAGAACATTTGGCATCATAATAGTAAATTAACATTATACTTCATGAGGTGGTGAATTTTGTAACCTGTTCAGTCAAGTGTCATAATTCAGTTAATTTTATTTTAGGCATAAAACCTGTGAGTTTACAATAAAATGCTCAAAAGCATTATATCAAACAGTGTATATAAAGCTATTTTTGTATATAAAGCTATTTTTCTTCACTGTTACCTGCTGGATTTTTTAACTGCTGCTTAGTGTTCCACTGAGCACAAACTGCTGCTCTATTTATTCTGACTTTGGACAGTCAAAAATATTATGTCATGCTTTTAGCTGGTTTCAGTGGGTATTGTATTACGTATAAAAATTGAGTTAAATATTTATAAGATTGCATGTATTCTTAAGGGATAGAAAAACATTATTGTAGCTAATGTGATTTGTGTTTACCTTTTTGCCCTCTGCAAACCATTTTCGGCACACCAAGGACAAAATTTAAGTTCTGAACTAATAAGCTCTTAAGAGTCCTTACTAATTATAATTTTCAGTCCTGCTTTTTTATTCCTTTGTAATCTCAGTAACCATTTTAACACCTTGTCAGGCATTCAGGAATTTCCATCTGTTCAGCCTTGTGCATTTGTGAAATAAACCCATCTGTACAGCTGATTAAAAATTGGATGTGGTCCATGTTTTGTCTTGATTCTGAAAGAAACAGTATTGCTGCAGCAGTTGTTGATGTAGGGACTGAGTATAGAATGGAACGTACAAGGCTAATGGAGCAAAATAGCTTTCAGTGTTTTCATTTGTATTTAATAATTGTTTAAAATAAAATCAGAGCAAATTAAGTGTGACAAGTAAGACCAATTAGAAAGGCTGCAAAGTTCAATCTGCAGTTAGAATATGAAGATCTTTAGAATTACTGTCATTTCAATCAAGGTGAATCCATGATGACAGCAGCTTCTTACTCTTATACAAACATCCTTAAGTTTATTCTCAGAGTGCATTTGTTTCATGTTTGTTTTTCATTGGTGTGGTGGGCAGTCTTCATTGGCATGCTTTCAGAAAGGAAAGACGGATGTATGATTCCTTATCTGCAAATTGGGTCAATAGAATATAAATAAAAATATCAAGAATAACTGATTCTTGATTTGTATGTGCATTAGGCAAAGATACCAGCTCTCTTATTTTCATTTGTAATTGCTCTGCCACTTCTGAAGGTTTTGTGGATGCAAAGCTTCAAAAGGTGACAGGATACTGTCATGGTTTTATGGTTTTTTTTGGTTTTCAGTATTCCACATTAAAACATCATGTAGTGTACTGTGAATTAAAATATTAATGCTCCAATTCCAGGTACCTATCCCTATACATTATGGAAGTCATGGGATCTGGCCCTTCCGGGTGGGGTGGTCTCTTACTGCCTCACACTGGGTGCTGGAGGGTGCTTTTCTAGCTGTTCCAAGCTTTTCAGGTTTGACTAGGTCTCAGGAACTCTCTCTCTCTCTCCTATCTTATTTGATTTATTAGTCTCAATTTCAATTAGATTGTATTACATTGTGTTATCTTGCATTTTGATATCACAGTTAGTAAAATAAGTTTTCCTCCATAGATTGTTGCCGCTGTTTTTTCCTTCCTTCCTTCCTTCCTTCCTTCCTTCCTTCCTTCCTTCCTTCCTTCCTTCCTTCCTTCCTTCCTTCCTTCCTTCCTTCCTTCCTTCCTTCCTTCCTTCCTTCCTTCCTTCCTTCCTTCCTTCCTTCCTTCCTTCCTTCCTTCCTTCCTTCCTTCCTTCCTTCCTTCCTTCCTTCCTTCCTTCCTTCCTTCCTTCCTTCTTTCTTTCTTTTCCATTTTGTGGGTCCAGGGTAGGGGGGGGGGAAGAGCAGGGGCCTACTGCCCCCCTGTCATGGGCATAGATTGATCTAGTTAACTCCGTGACAGATACACTTTTATAAAAAGTAAATGAAGCAACAAAAAGTGGCCCAGCCAACTAACTTACTAGAAAGTTAAGATGAGAACACATGAACAGGGTGTGAATTATTAGATGTACGTGTATATTGAAAAGAAAAAGGAAGAGAAAGATAAGAGGTGGGAAGAGTGTAAGAGACAGTATGAGAACCTTTGTCATATGTTTTCTTAGATGAATCAGGACAATTACTATCACACGTTTGTCATCAAGCACCTCTCATCAAGCATCAAGCATTCTCATCTGTCTACCTGCTTTTGATTATCAGAACTGGTGTAACACAATTCATACCATACTGAAACGGGATATAAAATAGCAAAATAGGCTCTGATATTTGGTTTTGTAAGCTCATGTCAGTGCAAGCAAATAAATCTGCATAAAATGCCACATCACCATGGAAATATTCAAGGTCACATTTTATTGGTGCAATGTCCAACTATTCATTAGCATTGCATGAATATGACTATGATACTTTTATTCCAAATGCCAGTTCCAAATTTCAGACATGTCTTGCTCAAGGATATATGCTATCTCGTCACTTATGTTGAATGGGCAAGCTCTTCAGCACCCTCTAAATGACGGGTGGTGTAGTGTAGCTATATTATTCATCTTTTGATGTTCAGTGCACTCTAAGACCCCTTAATTGTAGTACACCAATAAGGAATATCATGGGGTTTACTGCATCAAACAACATCTGAAACTTCCTGATCTATGTTAGGTCTATTGACCTTTATTGCAGTATACATATAGGACTTCTATCCATTCTAATTATTTATTATTTGAAAATCCTTCAGAAGGACACCCTGGATGAGAAATTTAGAGGAATTTAGATATATTATGATACAAACAATACTGCATAAGCTGCCAAATCTCATTAAGTGAAGCATCATAAATTTTTATACTACTAAAAATATATGTATATATATAGCTTTTTTTCAATCCATTTACAATAATCAATAGAAAAACAAGACCTTAAATATAATGTAAATGTAACTGATAACTATATTTAATAACATTGCTATATAGTCAAAAAGAAAAAAAGAAAAAGAAAGAAAAACAAAACACACAATGAACAAAACAGAAGAATCCAACCCTTAAATCCCAGAGTAACGCTAGAAAAGGAGGAAAATTCAGCTGTTCCAATGAAAGAATAGCATAGATGGGATTTATTCATAAAATCGAGGTAAAGAATTGTTTATATATAAAAGTAATATTTTAGGTGCTTATTAGTAGAGGAAATTGTGAAACTTTTATTTTTATTTATTTATTTTTATTGAAAAATGAAAATATTTAATACTGGGGAAAGGCAATTGTAATTATACTCTGTAGAATTGTTGCCCACTGTTTTGTTGAATATGGTTCACTTTTGGTGATAATAACAATACGTCATTTAGTGGATTGTGAATTCCCTTAAGGAATTTATGATATAACTCTGGAGCGGAACAAATCCCAAGTATTGACTTAAACAAGATAAAAACAGATTCTTCCTATACAGGACATGTGTTGCTAGTATATTTTTAAAATAATGTATTTGGTATTTCAGTTTCAAGTTGTCCAGTTAAATTTTCTTGAATGTATTTCAATATGTAGTGAAGTATTTTAATATTTAGTATAGTGTAAGCGAAAAGATGGTAGACATGGTTTTCTCCTCCCTGGTCCTTCTCCCCTACCTAATTTAAACATTCTTTGGTCTCCACAGTTTTGAGGTATCAGCTCAGATAACTTCTAGGTGCTGTTCAATCATTATCATTATGTGAGGAGTTTTTCCTTTAGTCAAGTTACATAACTGCTGTCTCATATTTTGATTTCTTTAATAGGCTAAGATACAGAGAGCTTTCTCACTCCATGTGGATTGAATGACTAAAGGTGCTCCAGGGAAGTACTGTGCTGAAGACAACAGAAAGAATTAATTTAAGCAATATCATATGTAAATCCCCATTGCCTTTTCACACCAGAATGTTAATTCTAGGGATATGTTACCCCACTGGAGTTTGTGTCAGTCTCAGACAGGATAATATAGAAGTATAACACAACTGAGGGAATAACTTTTAGGTTTGAATAATGCTGACTTTATTATGGTAGTGACAAATTCACTAGCGGTTTACACGTGTGTAACACAGGATGCCATTTGGGTTATGAATCGTATAATAAAGAGAAGAACTTGTCCCAGTGTTTTTCACATGAAAATAAATAAGACAGTTTTATAAGCAGTCTAATTTACATGATGCTGTATTTAATCAAGCTGAATGTAAAAAAGGTTTCAAGGATCATGTTTGTAACCAACTAAATTTAATAGGCTAAAACTTAACATTAATGTTCACCTCCTCCACCCTAATATATTTCCTGAGAAGACATCTTTTTCAGCCAAACTGTTTGAACAGCTGATCTAAACTCATTAATGTAACAGTATCTCAGCAAAAGTCATGCTGATAGCTATTGGTTCATTAGTGTCTGAATCCAGAAGGCATATAGAAATAGTTAGAATCAACTGACAATCTTGGCTTCAAATGTGATGAACAGATAAGTAGGTTAGCAGTGTTTTTTTGATATTTTGCCTGTGTTTTGAGAAATGACTGAAGATTATACTATGGTAAGATTTCTACTAGATCTGCTTCCTGATTGTATGTTTATTTATCATGCTTAGATACAAATTAAATGCCATTTATTAATGAGGTGTGTATTGTTATTGTAAGTCATAGTGCTATACCAAATTTGTCACACAATTTCACTGACTAAAACTGACATCTGTAGTTTTGTCAGTACATACAGCTATACCACAGTGTGGTATAGTTCTAATAGGATGAGGCTAGAGGTGGTTTTGGAGACAGAAAAAATCATGAACAAGAAAAGCTATAAAATACACATAATTAAAGCCCAGAAGAATCATCAGAAGACTACGGAAACCAAGGAATATGCCTTCCTATAGGACATGATGATGGGTTGCCATTAGCCTGAACAGTTTATTCCAGGCATGCTTTGTCTTTATCCTGAATTCATATTGTTAGACAGAACCTAAATGCAAAAAAAGTGAGGATACTTAGATGCAGCTGCAGGACAGAAGTACTGGGGAGAAATGGAGAAGAGGGAAAAGAAGCAAGAAGACACTTGCAAGCAGCATCTCAAACAAAGAGCTTTTGGATGAAATTCTGTAAGACACTTGTTAGCTGAGGTAGCATAGTTCTTAGTAGCATAGTCCTTAGTCTTCAAAAAACTCATCATTCTAACTACAGATTAATTATGCAGGTAGAGCCTGACAGCTGGAGCTTGACAGCTTGACAAAGACTGGGACATGATGAAGTGAATGTGATGTAATTTAAAAAAAAAAAAAAAGAAAAGAAATTCAATACACATTTTTTCCTACTTTCCCAATTGAAGGATGGCTTGAGACCTCTCAAAAATATTTTACTAAACTGAACACATAGCCACAGGTAGCACCATCCATGTTTGAAGGAGAAACCAGTAATACATTTACAACACGTGTTTCTAGAACATGCTTCAAACTTTTCTAAATTTTTAGGACTGATTAATTGCAGCCATAATTCTCTGTCTTCCTATGGAGTATATAACTTGTTTTACATAAAAATTATACCATGGTAAATGCAGTCCCATGTATACTCCACAATATTTTAAAACATGTTCAGAATGCAACCTTCCGCTTTATAGTACATACACTAAGATTGTGAGTTAGAATTGAAACAGCTTGTTGTGCGTGCAAATAAATTTCGTAATTGAAAATAATTTGTCTTGATCTTGAGTATTATTGCTTAAGAAAGAACATCTGGTACTTTTAGAAAACATGAAATTTCTTTGTTCTACAGGCATTTTCCTACCTGTAAAGGCAGAGTTTAAAGCAAGAATTTCGACCAGTTTTTGTGTTGTACTAGTCAAGCTTTCCTACTCGATTTCCAAGCTATTTTGTATTTATATATTTATATAAATACTTATATAAATATTATATTATACTATATTACATTATGCTATATTGAATTCAAATATATATTTATATAAATGTTATGTGTTTAACTTTATATTTTGCTTTAATTTTATTTTTATATTATTATATTTTATTATTATTACTTTATTTTTAATTTAGTATAGCATTCTAAGGGTAGATTTCATTTGAAAGACAAGATTTGACTGCAGAAGCTATCATGGTGTAGGTATGTGTTAAAATAACAGCTCATTTAAACAGTAATCACAGAGGGTGAAAATGTATTTGAACTACTAATGTGCAGAATAGGTACATGTGGTTTATAGGTCAAAGTATAATAGTGTGAACATTTTTTTGATTGATACAAATTGTAACCACTGTTGTCAACTTGGCTCCAAGAATCCCACGCACTTGGGGAAAAATAATAATGTGGTTTTTAACGATGCCAAAGTACTTCAGGATATTGCTTCACCAAATATTAATTCTTCTGTGCAAGTTCCAGTTTCCTTTTAGTGCTGCCCCCAATTAAAGCTTTAAGCACTTAACCTGTAGTTGTGAAAAAAGCAGTTTATGATGGGTGTAATCTTACTCCCAGAGGTCTAATTATCTCAGTTGGTTCCCAATTAATCCATGAAGTTGTTAGGTCTTCCTTTTAATTAGATCTGTTCTTCTTGAAGAACAGTTTTATTTTTCATATTTCACTTTATTATATCCTTCACTGGAACCCTGCAGGGTGGGAATACTACTTTGAAATACTCTTATTTGTTTGATTGCTGATTGATTCTTAATGAAGATGATGTTCTTTACCCATAAATTGGATTAAAGTTTGGTTTGGAGATTGCAATGAAAGTCCTTTAAAAATGGAAATAACGTAAATATGTACCAAATGGAGAGTGTTTTTAAGAGATGCCATAGGAGAAGGCATATATAAGAAAGCTTCATATATAAAGTCATATTTTCTTCCTTGTTTTCACATGTGAAAAAATCTTTTTTTTATATAACAAGAAGTTGCAGTTAAGAAAATAAACTTTATTAAATCATCACTCAGTAAATGGAATATTATCCAAAGATTGTGGAATTTCAGTCACTCTTCCATTCATGTTTCAGCCTCACATGATAGAAAGCTGCATAAACTTAGCTGGCAATTGTGTCTATGTCCCCTGTTGTGATAGCGAAACTCAGTTTATCCCCTGAAACAATAGAATGCTTACAGAGAGGAAAAAAGTGATCAATTTAACTGTGGAATTTATCCAACTAATGGAAGTCCATTTCATGCCTGCACCAGTTTCACTGACTCTTCTGCCTATGATGTGCAGCTTTTTTGCATCAGTTTGGTCTATTTTTGTATTAATTTTACAGAGAGTGGAATTCACTATTAAGAATTGCTTAATAATAAATTCAAGATTCTTATCGGAAACTGTATAAACCAAGTTTAGTATTCCTTACACATAATTAGTAAGAGTTCATTGAAGAGAGCAATATTCATTGAGATGGGAATGAAAATAGTAAGGAAAATAAAAACATAATTAGTGTTCATAGATTACATTCATGTCTACAAATATGCATTTTGAGTAAATTACATAGGCTATATAAGGTGAAAGGGGAATTATATTACAACTAAATTACATAGGCTGTACGCAGGTTAGAATGGGAAATAATTGTTATAAAGAGAAAAGGCTCTGATGTATTTTCTGAAGTAATTGGTGGCAGTGTTATGTAGCAGTGAAGTTGTCATTTCATTTATTTCATTCTTTATAAATAAGATAGTAAGTAAAAATACTGGATTACCTTGACCCTTTCTATTAAATGGTCTTTTTTGTTTACTGTTCAACTAATGTAAATTTTTAATTTCTAAGGGGAAGTTTTTCAATAACTCTCTGAAGTTTAAAAAAAAAAAAAAAGTTTGTGGCCTGATGAAACTGTGAAGAACATTGATTTTTGCCACTACATTTTTAGGCAGAAAGTTGTGATATCACACTGCATTGCTAAGAAATGGTATCTAAATGTGTAGCTAGAAATGGAAGTGAAATGTCCCAATATTTTTTCTTCTTGAAGTTGTTTACATTTTCTAGTGACCGAATGTGTAACCATACTTGCAATCTTAGCGTGTTCTCTTAATTATAGTTAGTGTATACAACATAGATGGATAAATATTCTGCCATACTCCGTAACTGTCAAACATACTGATACATGTGAAGAAGAAGCTTACAGCTAATGTTATAGTGTAGATTGCGGACACTGGACCGTACTTAGGCCTAACCCACAGCCTTTTGACATCACGGGGATACCTGCCATCCTTTTCATCTACCCTAATCTTTAACTTACACCATTATCATGGTCCTGGGTCTTCATGCTAGCAGAGAAGCAAGTGTATTCTAGATAGTGTCATTAATGCACAAAGCAGATGGCAGGGGTGGAAATAAGGTCCACCTGCTCTGCTTTCTGTCTCCATTATAAATAAGACCTTTACTGATACCTATGCAATAGGAAATAATGAAGAAAAAGAATTTCTTTGAAAACACAATGGAATTTACTAAGACTAATCATTGCATTCTTATCCATTCAAGCCAAGATGTAGAACTTGCCAGTAGATGGCATAACCCTGCCCATCACTTATCAGTTCTTCCTCAAGTAAATGAAAAGAAAAACAAAGTGCAGGCCCAGAGCAGTGATCCTTGAAAGTTAAGTACACTTCAGGGACAATGTGATGAAGCTGATGTTGTGGCTGTTGGCAGGTAAATTAAAAGGGGATGAAGAAAAGTATAATTTCTTTGTAACAGGAAGAATTTATACAAATATGTCCTACCCCCAAAAAACATCAGGTAATTAAAAATGTTATTTTGTGGTGTAATTATTTTTATTGTGTGTGAAATTTTTAGTTGATTTGTATTAAAAGGGGGATTGCTAATTGTGAAATTGAACCTCTGAAATTTCTCTGACAGACCTTCGTTCATTATGCAGTAATTAGAAAGGCACCATTAGCATCTATGCTGTGAACTTTTCAGTGTAGTTCAGGACACATGGTAGTATAGCCAATTAAAACAAAAACATTTAAGTGGGTAAGAAAACTATTAAAGCCAATTCATTAGACCTGCATATTTTGAGGTCAGTGGTACAGAACATGCACATCAAAGCAGAAAAATCTTGAGTCGCTAATATGCCCCAAAGCACTGAAGTGAGCAGCATTGCAGATTGTGAATTTGAGAGGTAGGGCAGCCTTAGGGTACTGATTACATTGATGAGGATATGGTAATAACTTAAGCAGCTGTCAGGAGTTACAGAGACCAAAATCCACAAGGATGTGTGTCTAAGTAACAGATGCCTTTAAGACTATCAGTTTTGCTACTGTTCAGTAACTTACAGCAAAACTTTAATGAGATGACCTCCACAGCACTTTGTACATAGACTGGGTTTTCATTTTTCAGAAGCCATTTTTCTTGCAGCAGTAGATGAGCTCAGATAGATCCAATTTTAAGAGTTACCAGTAAGAATTTCAGACCAGAGAACAGCAACAGAGGGGAAGAAAATGACTTGGAAAAATACTGAGTTGTAAAATATTTCAATCAATACAAGGCTCTTTTAGTACTCTATTCAAATCCAACAGCAATGGAAAGCCTCTTTAAGGCCAGTGCCACACTGTAGAGATGTGGTCAGGTTACTGTAATGTCCAACCGTATTTCAAATATTTTTGACATTCTGACCAGAGATCTGTACATCAAGAATCAGAGACAGAAACAGATCAGTCAACAGCTTGAAAGAACCTAGAGAGTGAAAGCATAATTTATTTTTGGACACATTTGTTTTCTCTCACAAATATTTGCCATCTAAAAGTTAGGTGCTAGGTCAAAACTCACCTTTCCAGGTATTTATTGGCCTGTGTGGAAAACCAAGCATCTCAAGAGAGTGAATCACACTGTCCAGAACAGCTAATTGTCCAGTTGTTCTCTGAAGGATCTTTCCCTTTTGTCTTTAAAAGTGTTTTGGATGATTAATTTAGATTAGATGCCTAACTTGTGGAAGGCTAAAATAACAGGCTTTGGACAAGGGGCTAAATAGATAATGGGCCTGTGACAAATTATTGAGTTAGTGGTACTGTGAAACTAAAGATCCATATCAATTTTTTCTGTATTCTCACATTACAGCACTTGCAGACCACTTATTAACTATATACAGCTGATTGTCTTTTTCCCATTGCTGTAGTTCCTACAAATGTTCCACCACTAAAACTGAATTGTGCTACCTGTTCAGTATTGTAAGTAGCAGAGCAGGGTGCAAAATGGTATTGGCCTCAGGAGAAGAGTGGTGAATCACTGACACTTGACCTCAGTTGAGCTTATATAAAGTGCTGAAAAGTCCTCATACTGATTATAATTCTTCCGGGATCACCATCCTTTCCTCCTGTAGCTCATATGCAGCTCTTTTAATGAGCAGTTCAGTGATCTTGTCTACAGTGTGCACAGAAGTGAATACAGTTGAGAATCAATCAGCAGTGTGATTAATCACTGTGAACATAAGAGCAGGATACTGCCGACTGTTGGCATGCAGTGTTTGATTTGAATGCATTTATCTGGGGAGGTAGAAGCCTCTCTTTATTCTGACTGAAGCAACCCCGCTGCTTCCAACAGCTGCTGAAATCAGGCATGTTTCATTGCTATTAACTCAACATAAGAAATCGTTATCATTGTGCTGAGGTGCTGGACACATATCATTCTTCCGTGTCTGTATTGTAAAGTAAAATTAAGAAGACTTTTCTGCTTTCAGACAATGAAGCTATTACTATGTAAGGGTTTGGTTCTAGTTAGTTAGAGAGTTCAGTGCTATTTTTTCACCTTGCAAACAAGGCAGGAGATATTCAAATTAGTAAGACTCAAGAGTAAACTAAACAGTGCATTGCTCTCCTTTATACCAGGTGTAAACAGCTCTCTAAGCTGACACTTTATATGATAAAAATCAAAGATTTGCATATTATTCTTGCAACTCAAAATTACACTGCCTTTTCCCTGCTGTTTTTGTCAGAACATTATTAAGTTTTTTTTTTGTTTGTTTGTTTGTTTGTTTGTTTTGCTTTGGCTCCCCATTCAAGGTGATGAATGGTTACTTCCTTTTGCTGTCAGCCAGCCAGTAAATAACCAATTGACAGTAGGAATATTATAGGATCAAGTCCCTTTCCTTTTCCGAAGTCTTTCGACTGGGAAGGCAAGCATTAAATCTAACCTAATCTATTTACTGCAGTCTGCTGTCCACCAACCTTCTATGTGATTGTCTTCAAAATGAAATAAATGGCAGTAGAGAGTCTGTAGCTGAATAATAGCATTCTTGTTCTTTGAGATAATTTAAAAATCTCACCATGCTGATCAAAGGTTGATATTGCTTGTAGAATGATCCCCGCTTCGTCCAAAGATGTTAGGATAATTTTTTTTCCAAGTTCTGAGAACCTGTTTCATAGCCACACAGTTTCCAATTGGTACTTTGGACTCATATCCACCTTTATAATCTGCATGTACCTCTCCCAAGAAAGGAACTCTGGAGATACTGTGTGGTTTTATTTTAGTTTATTTCTGTTGTTATCAAACATTTAATTAAGATAAGAGTTATTATGATCATTCACGACATTATTTATAAAAAATGGATGGATCTCTAAACTGTTACCTTTTTATTCCTATTTTGATTATTCTGTGTAGTAACAAATCTTGGAGGGATGTCTTCATTCCTTAACAATAAGAAGCTATATGTTTATTTTTATTTTCATTATTGTTACTGTTATTATTGCTATTTTCCTTTTCAAAAAATAGATGCTGTCAATTGAAGTTATCATATAGGTGACATCTGTACTCTTAACCAACTAGAGAATATTGTCACAGTGATAGATTTTTTTTTAATATTCTCAGGGGAATATCATCAGACTAGGAGCAATGAAATCTGGTTTCCAGTTTTGATAGTATGTAGCAAATTGCATACTTTCTCTATTCTGATATTTATAGCTTTCATTTACCATTTCAGTTCCCAGAGTCATGTATTTGATCTTTGTCTTCAAGTATTATAAGTGATCTGATCAATAGAAAATCAACCAAACTATTTCAGGAGAATGTTACCTGTTTATTCAGTTATCTATAGGCATATTTAATGTGTTATTCACAGAATCACAGAATCACAGAATGGCCAGGGTTGGAAGGGATCTCAAGGATCATGAAGCTCCAATCCCCCTGCCACATGCAGGGCCACCAACCTCCCCATTTAATACTAGACTAGGCTGCCCAGGGCCCCATCCAATCTGGCCTTGAACACCTCCAAGGATGGAGCTGTTCCCCACAACCTCTCTGCGCAGCTTGTTCTAGTACCTCACCACTCTCTCTGTAAAGAACTTCCTCCTGACATTCAACCTACATCTTCCCTCCCTCAACTTATAACCATTTCCCCTTGTCCTGCAGTTATGTACTGTTTCAAAGAGTTCATTCCCTTTCTGTTTATAGGCTCCCTTTAGGTACTGAAAGGCTGCAATGAGGTCACCCCACAGCCTTCTTTTCTCCAGGCTGAACAAGCCCAGCTCCATCAGCCTGTCTTCGTAGGGGAGGTGCTCCAGTCCCCTGATCATCTTTGTGGCTCTCCTCTGGACCCTCTCCAACAGCTCCCTGTCTTTTTTGTCCTGGGGGCTCCAGACCTGGTCACAGTACTCCAGATAGGGCCTCACAAGAGCAGAGTAGAGGGGGACAATCACCTCCCTGTCCCTGCTGCCACCCCTCTTCTGATGGAGCCCAGGATACCATTTGCTTTCCGAGCTGCAAGGGCACACTGCTGGCTCATGTTAAGCTTTTCATCCATCAAGACCCCCAGGTCCTTCTCTGCAGGGCTGCTCTCAAGGACCGCATCCTTGCAGTCTGTATGGATGCCTCCAAAAACTCTCCACTTTGCCATGTTGAACCTCATCAGGTCCCTCTGAATGGCATCCCTTCCTTCTTGTTGTTGTTGTTCTTTATAGAGTAACAGTGAACAGTTTATGCAGACAAGTAGAATAGAGAAACCTAAGTGGATTAAGTTTCAAAATTAGATGCCAGTAGGAGCTATTAAGTATCTTTAAAAACAGTTATTTTATGTAATGATCTAAACCAGGATTTCAGATTTTAGAGAAAAGTGGTTAGAGAAAGTGGTTGCTAAGTGATCTATAAAATCTTATCCAATCTTTTAACTTTGTTTGGCAAATTTCAAATCATCAAAAGAGCATTCTGTTTCTACATTAGTATATATACTCCCAAAGACAATGATATGCAGTTTTTAGGCAAAGATTAATATTTATTTTTTTCTTTTTCTTTGAATCAAGGAAATCTTTTGAAAGTAGTAACTTTAGTTGTATAAGCTTCCCTGCTGTTTTGGATGTTCTTCCTGATAGTTTTTAACAGCTGCATGATGACTCCAGATTTGTTTAAAGTCAACTCAGTCATTTCTTATTCTCTGTTGTATACTCTTAACTTGCATGTTAAAAACATGAAGCTTGGAATATTATTAAAACACGACTTCAGAAGCTAGTACTATATTTGACACTGACTCAACGAATATTACCACCTAATGTCTTGAAGTTTATCAATAACTCTTTATGTGCTAGAACATACAACATGGCTAAGAGTGGCAACTATTTAATGATGCTTCATTAATTTCAGTGAAATGCTTGGAGGCATATTTTCAAAATGCCATACTGTTATCATTGTTCTGGGAATACATCATGTTTTGCAACAATTACAATATCCATTGGGCAATAAATCAGTTAGTTATATTCCTCTAGGCCAAGAAAACGAGCTAAATCGCTGTTTCAGAAACAACTTTTCCCAAGCTCATTTAAAATGAGGAGGATTGGAGATGAAACATTAGTACAGGATTAAATTGAAAGGCCAAGTGAGGTATATATAGGTACAACAGAAGGGCAACATGGGGACTGTGAACAGGATTCCTTCTGTTACAGTATACCACTAGAGATAATGAGAGTGACAAAATGTGCTGTAAATAACTTATAGCTATGGAGAAAAGTGAAATAAGGAAATAAAATAGGTACTTATGTTCTCTGAATTTTAAGCAAGAAGATGGCTCTGCAGTTTTCTTCCACATGTGGAGGCAGGGAAAAAATAGAACAAAACCCTCTGGCCAGATATGCTTTTAGCTCCTGATGTGCCTTTGTCCATACTAATATTCTAACTTTGTATCCATTAACAGATTTTGATCAGTGGAATCCTGTGTTGTCCTGAAAATAAATAAATAAATAAATAGATAGATCAGGAATTAGTCCTTGATTATTCATATACAAACGCACGCATGAGTGCATGCATATTTATTATGCGTATGTTTTCCTTTTAATATTGTTTTACAGAGACTTTATAATTTTTCCCCCACCATTCCTTTAATTCTGATTAAAGTAAAATGAAACTGCAGAATTGACAAGTAATCAAAAATAAGGAAACATCATTTAAGTTAGAAACATTGTAAATTTATAATACACCCAAATATGGAAATTGTCTAACTTTTTATCAAACTAATGATAGGTAGATTTATTAAGTAACTAAGTATTTTACAGGTGAGAGATTATATATAATATGCAGGAAATAGATCAGGAACTTTCTTCAACTTTAATCATTATGTAAATGAAAAACTTTGAAATTATAGAAGTTTTAGAGATATAAAATTAAGATATAATCCCCTATGTTTAAAATACAAGAAAATACTGGAGCATAAGAAACTGCAAATCTTACTTTTAAAGTACATATTTTCAGTCCGGAGGGTTGATTGTGGAGACTGGGGAATGTATCTACAAAGATACTGACAATTTGCTAGAATTCTGGAGATGAAGAAGACTGCAAAGATTTCTTAAATAAGGCACAGCAACAGATTTGGAACGAACAGAAATGTCAACATTTCATTGTTTATTTTGATTGAAGATAACTGTGAAAATGATGGAATCTCCAAAGTGTGCGTGCTTCAGAATTTATGGAATTCACTGACACAGTGAGAAATCCATATTTTCTATATTTGGCTACTAAACCCTTGAGTAGTACTGGTTAATATATTTCAGTGAGTTCTTTGCTTCTAAGAAAATGCACCTTCCAGAGCTAAGAAGTAGCACCTAGAGTTATTTATACTTTTATGGGTATGTCAAAAGTGTAGTCAAAGGCATGGCTCTGTGCACATGTTCAACCAAACTTTCAACTAATTCACTACTGGATGTCAGAAGAGCTGCAGAACCTTGTAAAATAGGCATAATTGGTAAGATACAACTGTGCAAGTTGCAGTGTGTATGCAGTCCCATGCGTATAGTACATCCAAATTGCAGTGACACCTTTGGTTGAAGAACACACATGCGTATCTCACCAAAACTGCCTCTAGGTCTACTGTGAAAAAGGTGTCATGGTATAAGGACAACAGGAAGTAATTTAAAACCTTTCTTTGAGAAAGAGCTCACATTAAGGGAACATCTGATATATGTAATGTATGATTACTAATTATGAGTGTATTGTCAGATAATTTCCAGTGATTTCACAGTTAACATGAATGAAACTCAAGAATGTCATTAATTTATAAAGTTGGAGTTAATAGAAGTTTAATTCATTAATTTTAATTCTTAAACATATGTTTACATATGCATATAACTAAACTTGAATATATTAAAAACATGTCAAAAAGCATTACATATCTATATTTATCTTTTGCTAAATATTCTTCCCATTTTTTAAGGGGAAATTGATTCATAATCTTTAGACTATCCTGAATGAACTTTTAAAAAAAGTTCAATGCAGACATACATATAAATCTGTGTTCCAGGATTCTCTGTCAGTTAAATTTCAAATATTACAAAATGCTTTTGTTTTTGTGAGAAAGTTCTGGAGCATCCTACTGACTGTTGCAACTTTGGAAAATAACAGTGTTGCTGCCGTACTATATTTAACATTATCAAGACCTGAATTTTTCTAGGCTGGTTTTTTTTGTGTCTGTCTGCAGTAGTAACCCAGATTGTTTGTGCTACAGGTAGAAGCACATTTTCTTTTTTCAGCCTAATGTCTGAGGGAAATGCTTACAATTTGATTTGATTTCTGGTATTAGATAACTGCAAGGATATAGCTCAGTGAGGAACCAGATTAGAAAGATGAGCACCTGTTGTAAAGAGATCCTGATAGGAGTGCTATGAGAATGATTAAATGTCTAAAGAAAATATAATCTCTGAGGAAAGTTATAGAAAATTGCAGTTGTTCAGTCTAGACAATACAAAATTTCTGAGGTCATAACAAATAAAGACTAAAATCAGAAAAGGAGAAACAAACATTACAAAATATCTTGAAACAGAAAGGATACCTAAGCTCTGTAGATAGAGGTGTTGAGGAACTTTTTAAAAGTTCACTGATGAGCATTTTTGAAAGTAGACGGGCATCAGCTAGGATAGAAACAAGTGTAGTAGTTTCTGTACTGGGGAAAATTGATACAAAATGTGATCATTTAGACTCTATAATAGCCTTTTATTTCCATGATTACATACTTGATCTAATCAGCGTTGGTTTCAGTTTTTTGAATTAAGTGAAATATATAGGGAATTCTATGCAAGAGGGAGATACTTTCTTTTGCACTTCTACAAAGAAAACAAATAAAGTCTGTTTTCATCTGATGCCATTTGCAAATAAGCAACTGGTCAGTATTATTACTCTCAAGGCTGATTTGGGTGACTTTTTGGTATAGACTAAATTGTTTTCTATTCTAATGAAATTTGCCTTTAAAAAAAATTCTCAGAAGTAAGCAGTAGTACTTTACTTTTTATAATCATTTTCTTCCTTTTTTTTTTTTCTTTTTTCTTTTTTTCTTGTACTTAGAAAGTTTCATGCTTATTTCTTGTATTTTTATTTTTTCCTTCAGGTGCATTAGAATTCATATGATAATGAAGCATTTATGAAAATAAATGTTTTGACGTGATTAACTATGAAGACAAAATGAAGATGTGACTGAAGTTTTGTCAATACTTTGAAAATCAGAATATGAATATAGAAATTTCTTTCCAGCAGAGCAAAACTTAAGTGTGGACAGTTGAAACTTTACTGTGAAAGAAATGGTACATTAAGAATGAGAAGTGTGAATCAGCAGTGGGATAGTTCCTTTTCTCTTTCCTGTCCTTAAAATGATTTCTAGCAAAAATGTTGTGGAAAGATGCATGGTTTATATATAGTGGCTATTAAAATCAGCCTGCAGCTGAATCAGTATTTATCATAAACAAGGAACCTTGAAGGGGGTAGTTAGAACCTAAGGTAGAGATTAGGAGGCTAAGAGACTTGTAACTAGAGGAAAAAATGTAAACTTTTCTTTTTTCCAGTAGACAGACAGTTGTCTGCTAGCCTTTTGAACTATTAACTTCTTGATTTTCTAGCACTCTTTTATGTTACATGATCTCAGTCTATTAATTTCAGCATTTTTCTTAGCAAAATAATATTCTACATTACTGTAACTTGTCTGTTTTTATATGGTTTTCAGAGATCAAATCTAGAAGTTATTCCTGGGCTGCATCAAAAGAGGGGTGGCCAGAAGGGATGTGATTGTCCTTCTCTACTCTGCCCTTGTAAAGCCCCATCTGGAGTACTTCAACCAGATCTGGGGTCCTCAACACAGGAAAGGTGTGGAGCTGCTGGAGTGGGTCCAGTGAAAGGCCACAAATATGAAGCATTCCAGCACTAGAAAGGAGCATATAAACAGGAGGGAGACCAATTTTTTCATGGTCTAATAGTTATAGGACAAGGGTCAATGGCTTTAAACTAAAAGAGGGGGATTTTATGTTAGATGTTAGGAAGAAAATTTTTAATAAGGTGGCGAGGTGCTGGGAATTGTCACTCAGAGAAAAAGTGAACGCCCCATCCTCAGAGATGTACAAGGCCAGGTTGGATGGAAACCTAGGCAAGCTAATCTAGTGGGCAGCAACCCTGTCCACAGCAAGTGAGTTGGAACTGGCTGATCTTTAAGGTCCTAAGCTGTTTTATAATTTCATAGATTAAAATCAAGGAATGAAATTGTTTCATTTCTGCATCTATGTTTATAAGTGATTAGTAAATAATGTAAATACCTATTTCATTCAGTTAATTAACACAGATACAAAGTTGTACAACTGCAGAAAAGCATTCTGAATTATTGTAAGTACTTATTTTTTTCAGAGGTAGTCTGTGTCTAAACAGTAAGTAGATTAAAAAAAGACTTATCAAGAGACAGAGGAACTGTCCCAAGTGGCTGAGTCATCATAGAAAACAAACTGTACCAGAATCATGAGATTATGTGAAAGGATAGAGAAGCACTTCAGCAGGTGGAAGGATAATGGAAAATTAGAAAATAAAATTTAGATCAAGTTACAGAGTTCTTGATTGATAACTCCTCCTAAGGAAGACTATTCTTAAACCTTAAGGATTAACTTAAATTTATCTTTTTAAAAATAATTCAGAATGATTCCTCTAATGTTTTATAGGAAACAGTTTTAACCTCTGAATTTAATAGACTTGTAGCTGATTTAAGATAAACTATTTCTCCAACTTGCCAAAAAGACTGGGCTATTATTAGTGCCCTTTTCAACATATGGTATTATATTCTGTCAGTACTTAGGCAGGACAAGGTTCTTTTTTTATCCTGAATCCCACTTGTACTTCTAAACTGATGATGCATTAATTTTGTTACAGAAATCTTGCCAGATCTTTCTCATTGCCTAATGATTATCTGTGTTGTAGCTTATATTCTATTAGTTTCCCAGAATTCAGTGTTCTTTAAAGTTATTGAGTGATTTATTTTTGCACTCAGCAGACTCTGAATTTTTTTTTTTTTTTTTTTTAACATCACAAATAGGATTCTTGGGGAGGTGGAGGAAGTATTTAAAGGAATAGAAAGATGAGCAATCTTTTTTAGACTATTTGTGGTTTTTTTGCTTAACTCCTCCACATCCTTTTAGGTTTTGTCACAGAAAAAATGGAGAGTTTCTCTAAACAACTATCAATACATGATCTTAAATTTTACCCTTTTTTTCCTACTAGAAAATAAATAAATAAAAATATTTTGTTCTCTCTTTTCAGCTAATAGCAGTTTTAAAACACTAAGGAAATTATCCTTACACAAAATCCTATTTCTGCATCATCTCCACCTTGCTAGTATTGACAGTCAACCCAAAAAACCATTAAGTTAAAGGCCTATGGCTAATTCTTGAATAATTCTGTTGAAGGTTTGTATAAAATGCATAAGCATGTTGATGGAAAAAGAAAATCTTTTAGCCTACACATTTAATGCTTATAAATTAATACTGAGCTAATTAAGGCATATATGCTAGTGTCTGTTCAATATGTGACAGAATGAATACTGAATACAAATTAATGCATTTACTAATACATGGGAAAACAGAAAAGCCTGGATATTAAAAAGAAAACAAAAGTTTCTTTCTGTAAATTAAATACAAAAGCTTTTCTGCAGATGATCAGGAACTAAGACTGAAGACTTCTTAAAATATTTGAGAAATTGGGAGAAAAGAATCTTAGAATCTTCACTTTTTTTTTAAAGCATCAAATTCATGACCCCAAAGAAAAGTTTAGTATTGGAACAATGTGAATACCCATTTTTTGCTGGGGGGGAAAAAATAAAAAATAAAAAAAGCTTGAAATTGTAATGACATTATAATATGATAATGCTATTTCTTATTATTGAGTTTGTCAAATGTAGATTTCTTCATATTCTCTCAAGGGAGAAAAATGTCCAGAGCAGAAAGATAGAAAGATTAACTGGAATAAAACTTTGAACATTCTTATTCCATTATACACATTTTGTGGACTTCAGTCAGATTTGTTAATACCTAAACTTAATTAACCTAGTACGCAAGTTGAATCTGAATGAATAATAAAAAAAAAAATCTGTCTTCGATACAGTATTGTTATGACAAGCTCATCAGTATAACATTAGCAGTAGTCTCATCACACAGCAGTGTTCACCTTTCTACTGACTAATCCGTTATGCAAGGTTATAAGCATTGTGGTTCCTGCAATTGTGTGAGACTCAGAAGTGTAAATAGGATGATTTTTTTTGAGATGAGCAAGACAGTCTTGACCTGTGCTTTTGGAAAGTAAAAACTGTAGAAAAGCTCAATGGTGTGATTTTTGCAATTTATATGGATATGTCTCTGTGATTTAAATCTTTGGGGATCTTAAACTAGTTTCTTCCTAAAGGTGAGAAGTAACCTTATTCAATAGAAATATTCTAAAATGTTACTCACAATGAAGGTAAAATGTGAATTCACGATTACAGGAATCAGCAGTTACTTATAAAATATTTATCATTAATATTTGGCAATACACTCTCAGGTATTTAAAAAAACCTCTGTAATTCTTAATCCCCAATCAACAAGCCAAATGAAGAAGCCAAATGAAGCATTGTATTGATTTTACTGAGATTCTCTTGCACCCCTAATACACTACATAGCAAATTTAAACCCTCTTCTGCATTTTAAACTATTTCCAATACCTTTGCTACCTCACTGTGGAAGATGCTTCTTGTTTGTTAGAGGCTAAAAATATGTAATGAACCATTTTTGTCTTTTACGGTGGTATACTTGCAGTTTCTTATCAGTATTAAAAACATTAGAGATTTTTTTTCTTATATGCCCATTGAGCTCTCAAACACAAACCATCTGGATTATGAGACTACTAACGAAAATAAAGAAAATGAAGAGAATATATGAAAATCAAAACTATTGGTGATTCAGACTGTAAAGAATTCCTGAAATAAAATCAACTTTTGCTTCTTTAAGGCTCCAATCCATCTAATGCAGTTACAGTTACAGTATCTCATTATTTTCAGGTGTTGAGATGAGCAGATTATAGTTTTTGTATTGTAAGTGAGGAATTGATTTTTATTAATCAATAAAGTACTTTCATCAAAGGTACTCTGTGTTAGGGATGGTGTATTTATATATGTAAGTATGTATGTATGTATGTATGTATATATATATATATATATATACAAGAGTGTTTTTTAACATTGACTGCAATCTTTTTTTCCCCTAATTTCCACAATGCTCTGCTTTTATAATTTCTCTTATTTTACATCTTCAGAAACATTCCAGGAGAGTTATGATACTTTGCATAAGTCAAGAAACATGAACAGCAACACTGATATTTTATCACTTTTTAAAATCAGTTTTCTTAGTCAAAAGTTTGAATATTAATCCCTTTATTTTTCCAGAATGAGTCCACATACAATATTTGTCCTTCTCAGCCCCAACTGCCAGTACATCTATGAGATTTTAGGCTTTTCCATCCTGAAGTATATCTTAAAATAGCGTGACTGCTTGATATAGATCATTGTAAAATAAACAAAATTGAGTCCTGGAAATGCATGAAAGTTGGCATGAATCTATCTGCTGTTGACAGAGCAGGATTAAGTGTCTGACTTCTTTTAGAAGAGATTTATTCTTCTCATCATACCAATTTTCAGTTTTCACATTTTATGCCTGGTAGAATACATTTCTGAGTTTGGTCCAGATGTCTCAAAAGCAAGGAAAGTAAAATCCCTCTTACATGTTCTTGTTCTTTCAGTAGCTTCTAGTTCAACAAACCTTCCTCTTATGAATCTTAGTTATCTAACTCTAACTCTATCTATCAAGTTTTCTCTGGTTGCTTTTTCTTTTGTTGTTGCTGTTGTTGTTTTGTTTGTTTTTGGTTTTTGTTTTGTTTTTGGAGGGTTTTGTTTTGTTTTGTTTTTGGTGTTTTTTTTTTGCATTTTTACAAAGTATTCAGCTGTGTTTTGTCTGTTGGTTCCTTTGTGGCATCATATTTAGAACTGTTCATCATTTAAAAATAATTGTAGAATAAACACAAATTATTATGGTAAGGATGAGGAATAGCTGAAAGTTTTCTGTAATGTATTTCATTTAAGTAAATTGCATAAGCCTCGTATTTTTTATAGTTTAAATATGTCCTCCATTTTAAACTTAGTAAGTTTCTTTGTTGGAGTAGTGAGCTTGCACATTCTCTCTTAGGAACAAATATGGAAGACAGAAATATAACATTTTAGAAACTGTTATGAAATATGTTATCAAGGCCATGGAAACAGATAGAAATGTGACTATTCCAAAGATAAAGAACAAACTAATAGATAGCACTGACGTTTCTATTGCTAGATATACGAGAAGTTCTTTCACAGCAGTTTTAGGAGAATACGCTATCTAAAATGCCTTAGGAAAGAGTAGGTGGTTTGAGACAGTGGCAAATAACGTTTTAAGCACAATTTGATATTTTTTTAACTAAATAATTATTAAATTTCCTAATTATGAAGTATATACAGAACTTCTCTTCCATTGCATTTTCTCCCTTGCATCTTAATTGTATAATATTTAAAGCCGTGTTTTGAAAGTGAAAAACTTTGTCTTAAGATGTATGAGCATGACAGAGAAATGCTGTTCAATTTCCCTTAGAAGTTCTGAGAAAAGTCTTCTCATCATATTGTGTGACAATTTCTTAATGAGAGTGTGTTGGTGGAGTAGAAGCTCAATGATTTTTTGTATGACTGGCAAAGGTTTCCTTTGAGTTAAAAAGACCGTGAAAGCAAACTATAATGCTTATATTGATCCAGACACCATCTATTGCTGTCGTTATTACATTTGTTTATTTTACCATAATTTATTTATAACTAAATTACTTGGTTATGTCTCAGAAAGACCAAAAGGGGAAAGGGTATTTTTCTGATTATCAAGAAAAGGAAAGCGGGGAAGGGGAAATAGAGAAACCACACTGATTTTAAGTGTTAAAAGCTTTGACACAAAGGGGAAAAAAGAGAAGATACGTCATATAAAATATGTAAAAGACCTTCTTTAGCATAATGCACAATTAACAATCAGTTTATATAGGAACAGATTATAAGATTTCATGTTGTTCAAATACGTTGTGGAATGAAGTCTTTTCACCACTAAATTATTTACACATCAGTTTGAAAAGTAAATAAATGCTAAGAGCCTCATACTTTTTTCTTTCTTTTGAAAAAACATACATAATTTCTTGTTGTCAAAAGGCCTGTATCATTTATGAACTAGATTTCAGTATGATTTGTTGAAAATTAAAATTTTTAATTTATTTTATACACAATTCAGAGACCTCTGAAGAAAAGTAACCAATCAGATATTCATTGTTTCATTGGAAAAAAATGCAATTTTGCATTAAAAAAATGGAAATAATAATTAAAAAAAAAAAAAAAAAGAAATCAATCAGGACTAAACTCATTCATCCTTGTGGCAACTCTCATGAAGATAGAATACAGCTGTAAAACATAGAAATATATTGTACTATGATGGGCAAATTTTGCTATTAGCACTTGATACAATATAGAATCATAGAGTGGCCTGGTTTAAAAAGGACCATAATGATCATTAGTTTCAACCCCCCTGCTATGTGCAGTATTGCCAGTCACTATACCAGGCTTCCCACATCCAGCTACATCCAGCCTGGCCTTAAGTGTATCCAGGCATGGGGCATCCACAACCTCCTTGGGCACCGTGTTCCACTGCATCACCACCCTCTGTGCGAAAAACTTCTTCCTAATATCTAACCTAAGCCTCCTCTGTCTTGGTTTAAAGCCATTCCCCCTTGTCCTATCACTATCTACCCTCACAAACAATCGTTAAATATATATGAACAAATATAAATTCCTCCTTCTGAAACATCACCCTATAATCATACATGTTGAAGTGCTCTAAATGAGCAGCATTTCCATGTGTTTCTTGTACTGCCAGTCACAATCTCTGTTTGACATCAGATTCTTCTCTGCTCTGCAAAGTTGTGTGTATTTGTGCAAAGTGACTGAAGTGGTCTCAAGAGCAGATCTGCTCATATTGATTGTCACAGTGGTATGGGCTTCAAGGGAGCTACGATGATAGTTACTGTCTTGTTTGATTGCTGTCTTATTTGATTGGATCATCTGATTTTGCAGAGATTTGCACTGCTTTCGCAGGAGTCTAAATGATCACTCAAGGTAGAACACCAAAGAGGTTCAAGCCTTTCATATGGTTTGCTACTATATAAAGCTTTTCAAGAATCACAAAAAAATGACAAGGTGAAATTTAATACATAAATAAATATATTTTCAGTGTAAATTCTTTCTAATTAAGGTTTTTTCTAAGCTAATATTTCATAAACTTTTTTTTTTTCATAGTCAGGATAAAAAACAGCAGTAAACAGGAGGAAATTTTAACAATGCTGTATCTTTTTCAAAATATATAGGGTTTTTTTTGTTTGTTTTTTTGTTTTTTTAAATTTCACTACGTGGAACTTTACATGGAGCTTCAATTGGTATTAATTAAAGTTACTTCCTGGGTGGTGAAAGATAGAAGGTGAAAATTTTGTTAGGATGCTCTACACTATAACTAAACACCCTGGTGTTTTATTGCTAATTTTCACATTTTCACTGCAGTTCCTCACTGCTTTGTTGGACTGTGAAGTTATATTATACTGCTATGAAATGACATAATATGCTCTAGTCTGTTAAGTGGGAGATCTTTTTGTTTGAGTTCTGATTTAAAAGCTCAGTGTTCATGCTATTTACATTTTAAAATATTTTATTCCTACAATGTAGTAGAAGAAATGAACAGATGTCACCCTTTTATCACTTATGCCAATCTCTGGTAGAAGGACATTCCCTCTGGAGTTAACCTGGTTGAAGAATTGAGTGAATCTGAGCCATGGTCTAAGTATCTACCCATTAACCAGAAGGTGCCCCTGAAAGGTCTAAGTCAAACAAAGAGGTAGAACTACAATAATGCATACAACAAAACAGCTTGTTTTAGAGCTGCTGCCTGTAGGATAGCAATTTTCTACAAAAGTGTTGTTGCTTTCTCGATGTTTTTGTGTTGTTAATTTTTTTTTCCCTTTGGAGGGCTGTGATAATAATTTTACGATGGGATTTAAATAAAAAGTTATTTAAGATAAAGAGAACTTAGTTAAAGCAAAGAAAACAAACACAAAACAAAAAATAAAATCCACAAAACGCTATAGATTACAAAGCTGACCTTTGCATTAGCTTCCCTTTGACAAAGAGAATATATTATTTTTGCAGAAATTCATAGCCTCTGATTAGCCTGAGAAGGAATTACTTCAGCCAACTCAATTGTCTAAGAACTGTTGCAAAATTGTAAACTGGACATTTAGCTCCTCCTGCGGTCAGTGGGAAGAAATAAAAATCCATTAATTAATACTCTGAAAAAAATAGGTGTCTAACAGTAGTGAGAATTTTTGGAGGAAGTTTTTATACTGAACTAAGAGGGAACCTCTCTAAGAAGATGAGACTTAGATGATTAATATTAGATGAGTAAGGCTAAAATGCTTCCTTGGCCTTAATATTAACACATTCCTCTCTGCATATATATTATCTCACACTTAAGATATTTATCAAGTACCAGTCATAAGAATTCAGCATTATTTTGCAGTTGGGCTTCAGGACTAATAGTGTTTAAGTATGCCGTATGGAGGGAGCATTAAGTATTTTTCCTTTTTTTTCCTAATCCATCTTTAAGAAGTTCTCCATCATGTTCACAATTTCAAAGGTAATTTCCTTTCTCCTGTCAATGAACTGAACGTGGGCTTTTTTGTTTGCTTGGTTCTTGTTTGTTTGTTTTGTTGTTGTTGTTTTGTTTTTGGTTTTGTTTGTGTACTCTGTATTTTTAGAAATTATATACTTACACTGGGAATATCTGTTCTCTGATTCATTTAATCACAGAAGTCACTTCAGATTTTTTATATCCGTTTTCCATATTAAAAGCATAAATAGTGGTTTCTAGTGTCTTTGTCACATAGATCCTTGAAAACTACAATGATAAAAACACGTGCGACTACAGAAAATATTCATAGCTTTAGTTGAGGAAGACCTTAGACAACACAATCATGAAGAAAATCTTGAGACACAAACTCCATAGAGATAATACACAGTTAAATGCTGACTATTAATTAAGGGCAACACAAGTTTATCTTAAGTTTTGTTGGTGATACTAGGCTACCTCCTGTAGTTAGTAAAAATAAGCAGATAAACAGCTTTTGGGCACTCAGGCCTCCTCTTGATTCTATTATGTACAGTTCTGATGCAGCTGATTTGTGAAAACAATTACCTTAAAGTAAAATACTTAAACCTTCTGGAATTATTTTTGTGTTCAATTACCTGCTTTAATACAGCCTTTGGTGTATTTTATAATATCAGTTGTATTTGTTGTATAGTTTATTCAGCATAAGTGGGACTTGCAAGCAAATTAAAGATGCTGCCAAAGGGGTAAATCATGTCTCATTCTACGAACATTACTATAGCATGAGTCGTATACTTATATTTGTGGTGGGTTGGCCTTGGCTAGAGGCCAAACTTCTGCTCTGTTTCTCACTCACTTCTCTTAGTGGAACTGGGAAAAATAGGCTGAGAAAACTCTGGGTCAAGATAATGACATGGAGATTGCTTAACAGCATCCCTCGCTGGCAAAAAGGACTTGATTTTGTGAAAAAATAATGTATTGGTAGTTAAAGCGAGTTCAGGTAGTGAGAAGCAAAGATTTTAAAACAATACTGTTCCACCTGTTTCCCATGTTCAGCTTCAGCCTTTTGTCCTGATTCCTCAAGCCCCACTCTCAATAATTGTAAAGTGATGGGGAAGAGTATTGCACTCAGTCCATAACATCTCCCCTCTTCCCACTCACACTTTTCCCCTGCATCAACAAGAGGCTCTTTCCATAGCCTTTTGGCTTTCACAATAAATCTGCCCCACTACAGCCTCCTCAACCATCTGTGAAGGCATATGTGCCTGGAGCACCTCTTCCACTGCTACCTTTCTGGGTTTGTTGTGTACAGGGCTGTTTCTTTTTCCCTTACTCTTTAGACTGCGGTGCAGCATTCCGCTTTTTTTTGAACAGCTTTTTTTGAGGTACCACCATCTTGGCTGTTGTGCCCAGTCGTGCCCTGTGGTGCAGCCATTGGTGCTAGCGCAAGGAGGCCACAGTTCTCTTCAGGGAGACTCTGCCAGCTCCTATCTGCCAGTACCTGGGCATCTCCTCCAATATAGATGCCTGCTGTAAAAATCCTACTGTGTGTAACTGCCATAATTGTTTGCAGAAAGTTTTTTAACCTTTCCATGAGACTTGAAGTAACAATGGACCCACCCCTGGCATGAACAAAGGTTTTAGAATGATGTGGAGGCAAAAGCAGTGTACATTTTCTAATGAATGTGTAGTATGAATTTAGAATTCGGTTCTCTTGGATTCTCAGGTGAACAAATTACCATTTCAACAAGAAGATGTAAATTTAGATGGGAGAGAATGTTGTAAGATACTTTCAGGTTTGACAGTCACCTGATTGTTTTCTGTTTTATTTTGTTTTTTTTGTTGTTGTTGCTGTTGTTTCTATTTTAGATATTTCTATGCAATGAATTAATATCCCGGATCCCTGTAAGCCATTTTTCCCTTCATTGATAAAGGAAATATTGAAATAATTACAATTTCTGTAATAGTCAATGAGTATTCGTAATTGCAAGTTTTGTGAACTGTTCTGTAGAACGGAACAGAATATAGACTGACATCCATATTTGCCCAATCATACTTTTAGGAAATTCTAGAGTCTCTGTCTCTTTTAAAGTAATTATACACCCAAAAACTGAGAGAAAGGAGAGAAAGAGAGAACAGAGACTGAGAACAGGAGGGAGGGAAAGGGAGGAGAAGTGCTATGACTGTATAAATAGGGAAAATTGCATTTCATTTGCTAACCTGACCGGGTTTTGACAATTAATTGCAGCCCTCTTAGCTATTGTCTTTTACAGAAAGATAATAGTTCGAACAATGTATGGGGTTTTATTAGTCTATTGCAAGGAGAACGTTTTTCTGTTTTGCACTTTGTGCTATTAAACTGCTATTTATGAATGTAATAGTCAAAGAAGAAGCCACTTTCTGCTGTGCATCTTAAAGACAAAAGAAACCACTTTGCCTTTTCCTGTGCTTCTGAAAGCAAGGCTAGCATAATCATATATTTTTTAAGGAGGGTGACTTGTGTGCAACAAGCATTTATAATGATACATCTTAAAAGCACAGGTCTTTTCCAAACTGATTTGGTCAAGATTATAATACAGTTAATAACATGAGTAGACCTGGTATTAGCATCACTGTTAGTAACATCTTAGAAAGAATTTAATCATTGTTAGTATAGGAAACCTTTGTCTAAATCTTAAAATATCTCTACGTTGCAAGGCTATGCAATTGAGGCAGTGACCAGATATAGTCCTTGCAAAGGACAAATTGTGTTTAAATGCAGGTTATTCTCCTAGATTTGTGGATTTTATTTTTCTTCATGGTTTGTGCAAGTAATTTCAGGTGGACAGCCAGATGGATTGAATAAACAATAGAGTAAGACATGGAAAACAATCAAGGCATTTTAACTTTCCTACCTAACCTTTCTAAAATCATACTTGAACTTCAGAAACAAAATGAAAAGCGCTCCCTTCCATTAATATTGAAAAAAATATATTTCCCTTAGTACACAAGGAATAGTGATTGACTTATATAACGTGCAAAGAATTCTCTGTAAGATACTTCTTGCAAATAGCTATTTTATTCTCTACTATGTAAATATAATGGCTAGTAAGTAATCCATATCTATTCACAGTTTTAAAAAGATGTGATCTTGTCCACTAACAGAACAGAAAGAAAACACTTGGGTCCCAAATCCAATCGCTTAATAGGAGGCACTTCTCTGAGACAGCTAAGAAACAAGAACAGGTGCTCCATATTTCAGTGGTTGGAGTGTGACCAGGAAATGAATTGACATCAGTATAACTATGTGTCATTATGGATCATCCAGGAAATCTACAAAGACCAACCTGGGTATTTTTAAAGGCTCCGTGTAGATGTTACCTATTCCAGTAGGTATAGAAGCTATAGGTCCAGAAGCTTTTTTTACTTCTGCTACAAGTAGAATGAACTATGATTCTTTCTCTTCCCCTAAACAACTTTTACTGTGTATATAACAGTGAAAGTAACAATATTTGAGTTACCTCAAGGAAATGAGATTGAGCTGTGTCTCTAAAACCACTTTACCTAAAGGTTAATATTAATTAGTGTGGAGTCAATATCACTCTGATAAGTTTCTTAGTTTAAAATAAATGATAGAAGAAGAGCTAGTACTACGCTTGTGAACATTACAACAAGAGAAGACACAAAACATTTAAAAAATAAAATCAACAGACTTTGGAAAATTAAATCATATTTCAGTTGGAAATCTTACAAATGGAGTTTTATTCCCATTTCTGCTTGCAGTTATATATTCAGTATTACTGTTGCTTCGATTGTAAAAAATAAATGAATCTCGGGTTTTATTGCATAAACTCTGAATGAGACCCAAGTCATTAAAGGTCAGGAAATGCATTGGTTAGCTCACAGCAGCCCAAGAAAGTGTAGTAGGGTTGGAGGAGAGTAAGGGATAATACATGTATATTTTCCAAGTTCTTTAGGAATGTATGACTGATTTGTCAAGTAAATACTATTTGGCAGATCTACTTCAGTAGTGATTTAAAGAAAAAAAGGTGCTAAACTCACAAAGAGCCAAGTAAATGTATGTTTTCCACACTGGAAAAAAAAAAAAAAAAAAAAAAAAAAAAAAGTATTAATTTAAACTAAGGGTGAGCATAGACCAACCTTTTTTTCTAATCTGCATGCCAGCCTAGACAGTTACTGGGATCTGAACCACAGTACAAAAATAACTTTTAGACTGAAACCACAGTGTTTATTATAATCAACATTTTCCTGAATTTCTTTACTAAAAATCTAAAACCACAGCAATCGCTTTTGGAAGATGAACATGGCATAGAAAGGAATGATAAGTAAGACTGAGAACTAAGCAGGACCAGAACAGACTGAAGTTAAAATTACTTCTGGATTTGCACTTAGGACAGCTCAAGTTTTATTCCTACTTTAATACTTCAGATCTATAATTGCTTAAACTATAAAATTCCAATTCATGAATGAGAATTTTTACCATCACTCGTGTTCTGTAACCCGTGAAGGAGATTATAATGAAAACAAAAATAGCTGTTTCATGAGCTGGAAAGGGATCATGAAAATGGGACCTAAGAAACAGGTATAATAAGGTATATAAGATAAAATAAAAATGTTGCTTTGTTAGTTTGGATCAAACTCACACAAATCTGGCTGTTCATGGAGGTTAAGCACCTATTGCAACTCCTGAAATAATCAATAACAACAAATATTGCAGTCAACTTTCTGGAATAACTTTAGATATTTCAAGCCAGCACATATAAGACAGCTCTAAAGATTTTTAAACACATCGCAAGTAAAATAGTATTCTTATGATTAAAATTGATTACTGTTTTGATTTTTACATATATGTCCAGGTTATTATTTTTCCACTTCAGACAGATTAATTTTAAATTTTTACTTCTTGTTCTAAATTTTTTATAAGAGCTGAAATCATATGAAGGATTACTTCCTCCCTGGGTGATAACAGCATTCCAAATACTGTATAACCTCCCTATTTTAATGTATCATAACCCAAACTACAACACAACAGAACTCTAACTTAAGAGTGACTTATTTGTTTCCGTGCTTGTTTATTTAAAGAACTGTATAGAAAACTGTAAGTTAAGTAGGGTGGGTTGTTGGGTTATTTTATCTCCTTTTTTTTTTTAATTAGTTGTTTTTGTTTGTTTGTTTTGTTGTCTATGTATGTTTAATACTGCACGGTGTCAAAAAATAAGAATTTGTAAATGGAAAAAGAAAAACAAAAAGTATCCTCACACCCCCTTCTGCTGCCACTTTTTTGCATGTATTCTCATTCTTTGCTACAAGTAGGGATGTTCTAACACTATCCTTGCCAGATTGTTCCTGAAAAAGGAGCAAAACTAATGACAGTGATTAATTTCTTAGTATGATTTTTTAATAATATTTACTTGTTATTTGTACCTAAATAGTAGGTTGCACTTCCATAATTATTTCTGTAGTCCGTTTGTTTTAGTGGTTTTATATTCTATATAGTCTATAGACAGCTCTTCTACTGGCTTTTCTTTTGCTTTTCTCTCAGCTTTCTTGTAATAAAAGGATGATGAACTGATACTACTGAGGATATTACTAAGCTACAGTCACAGTAAACTAGAATAGAGAAGAGAACATTTTGTTTTTGCTACTGGTGTGTAAGCTTGCCTTGGAAAGTACATGGCCTTGGAAAGTATTTTTCAACACCACTGCTGAAGAATTATTTTTTTGTTGTTAAATATCAGCATTTAGATTTATTTTATTCCAGCTAAGTTATCAACTGGAACTTGCTGTCGCTCACATATTTCACTTTCTTTTTAATAATTTCATATTTTATTATGATAAGGTCATATGTAATTTTTGTTATCTGAGTACAGTGCAAAATATTAAAAATCCATAAATCCATGCCCTATTTTTGACAGAGGGTATATCTATCTATTATTACCCAAAGTTGTCCTTTCCTTGGAGTATACTTACATTTTTAATTCCAATGGCACCAAAGCACATTCATCTTCCAAATTTAATTGTTATTGTACATTTCCTCACAGGACGTTTTCTGTCCCACCTTCTGGTTTCTTCTATCAGGATAAGTCTTTCTATCATCTTTCACATCCTAAGAGGTATTAAAATGGAACACCTGCTACTGTGACTCATTTAAAATGTCTCTGCGCAGTCTAAGATGAGAGATAATAAATATGTCCAGGCCATAGGGGATCACAAAGGAACCAGGAGACAGTATTGGTCAGCATGATGGGCAGTGGTCTCAGCATGACAGCACCTAACCTTATGCTCCGTTATTCCTCTGTGTAAATGCTCAGCAAATGTCACAAACCTGTATGTATGCTGCAAACAGTTTGTGGCAGGTACCACATGCTGCTGTAGGTCTGCACAAAGCCACTGCAATGTTAGTTTTTAACAAATAATACTACTGATGCCTTCCTTCCACTCTCCTCCCTTCCCCCCCCCCCCCCCCCAAAAAAAAAAACCAAAAAAAAACAAACAAAGGATCAACACCATACAACATTTCTGCACAGTTGCCAAAGTCTTTTCTGCTAGAAAAATTAAACATATATTTGTTTGTTTTCTGTAAATTAGACTTAATTTTTTTTTTTTTCTAGGAAGAGAATGGAAATTCCTCTCACCCCTATTGGTTTTGAATATTAATTCATTTGGTGGTATTTCTAGCTCTAAGAAACCCTAGCTAACCTACTTATAAATTCCTTCTTTATCTTCAGTGCTTTTTTTGGAAAGCTTTCCTTTCTTAGTAATAGTTTCTCTTTGGTTGTAATGTGTGTCACCCATTAAATATATGAATTTTACTGACTTTAATCTCATGTGAAGTTGGAAAGGACACGAACAATGGATGGAGTTTTATGACATCTTTAGAAGTGAAGGGCATGGCAAAGGCACCTGTCTTTGCAGATGAAGAGGATCTGTCTATTTCACACCAAGAGTGTAATTTTCTACATGGCAAAGAATGCATTCCTGTCATGTTGTCCCATGGGTTATTTTTTTCTTTCCTTTTATTTTTTTATTAGTATTTTTTTTAAGAAACTTGAAACAAGGTCATACATTCTTCAGAGAACTAAGCTAAATAAAATTTAAAAAAATATTCAACAACAATTATTTTTTTTAACCTTAATTGGAAAACAGTTGTATAAAACAAACATGCAAAAAACAAGCAGACAAAACCCAAGAACTTTGTGCTGCTGTACAAGAAAATATATATATATATTTTTTAATAAAATACACCAAATAGTATGTATTTTTTCCTTATGTTTTAGGTTTGCATTTTTGGCTGATCTGCTGAGGGTCTGATGTATGTCTTCTACACATTGTAGTATATTTCTTATTAAAAAAATCTTTCCCAAATATTCTTGGCAGTAGAAACAAATTTGGAGAATAAAAATAGGAAATGAAGAAACATCATATCTTAACCAAATCTGAATTTTAAAAATGTAGGCAATACAGCAAAATCACAGCTGTTGGAAGGAGTATTTCTTAGGTTCACGACACATTCTACCTTCCCACCGAATACTGCAGAAAATAAAGATTCAAAAGAGACATTAAATTCAGTCTAGTTGCGTTATGGAATAACATAAATCTTTTTTTTTTCTTTTGTGTGTGTGTGTGAAATGTGAACTGTACATTCCTGTAGAAATTTTGTCAACATTTCATAGATGTAACACTGAATTGGGAATAGCTGAAAATTAAGTAGTATGGTATGATAGGGGGAGTGAAAGCTTGTCTGAAGTAGAAAAAGGCTTATACTACTAAGACTGCTCATAGAATAGATAAAACTCTTCTCCCCATTTTGAACACTAGGAGTGTTGTTAGTCTTAGAGGCATTATGTGTCCTTTGTAACATCTATCTGACTATAAATAAAACTATGATGTTTTTATTTTACTTTTCCTTCCCTGAGGCAATTTTTCAACTTTCTATTCTTCCTTCTTTAAGATGTCTGTCACCATTTGGAAGTGATCAGAAAACTTCCTTGCAGCCAAACTAACCAAACGTAACATTTTTTCAACTCTTCTTCATGCCTCTGGAAAATAAGCAAACAATTTACGCTATTTAGGTAAATCTAGCTAAAAACTGAGTGCAGAGGTTCTTTCATGTGGCCTATTTCCTTTCTCACTGATAAGTAAAAAGATAATGTTCACCAGTTGGGAAGAGTGTCTTTCTCAAGTGGACAAATTTTAAGTTATTTAGCATCCTTTTGTTCCAGACAGTAGTAAAAAGGACACGTTATCAAAAAGATGTTTTCTGGTATTTTCCTACTTCATTAAATATTCTTTGGAAAAGTAAAGGGATATATTTTTCTTTGGAGCTTTTGCTTGTCGGAGAAGTACAGAGAATGTGACATGTAGCTAGGGTCCTATGTAGAAAAAAATGACAGAAGAAAAAGATCCACAGCTATTTTATATTTTAAAAGTTCATGACTGTGGTACAGTTAAAGAGTAGATGTATCATTTGCAGCTAGAATTTCTTAGAAGGTTTTAGTCACCAATCCGTAGCTTCAGAATAAGCCTTCTTTTCCTAAAATGGCATATAACTTGTCAAATGCTATAATCAACCAGTTCATCCAGGCTTACGGCAAAATTAAAGAGCCCGAGGGATTTTCTTACAGCTAAAATATTCAGTCTCATTTTTTATCATTTTCCAAAATGTACTGTGACCTCTTAAGTTGTGATGGGCCTGCTTCTACTTTGTCCTTTTGTGGAATTATAATCAACTTTTCAACCCAACCACCATAAATTTAGTTGGGGGGCAAGCTTTCGTCTACACGCTTAGTTTCACTGAAGCATGTGGAGTCCTGTGTGGTCTCACTACAGCAGGCAGATGTCAGAGTTTTAGCTGTAAGGCAGAGTTTTCTGTTCTCAGGAGATTGCATCATTTCCACTTGGATGTGGTGCCCAGAGCATAATGTTAAATTAGTTTGTTTTCCCCAGGATATTTGCAGTTCTAACATGCAGTTTTAGATACTCTGTTTCTGTTTATGTGTGTATTCTTTGATAAATAGAAAGAGTGTGTATATTAAGTTCATATGTGTCTACCCACAAGTATAAATTTCTGCCTAAGAAGTCCTGCCTGCTCTTTTCTTTCTCAGCTTTTGAAGCTTCATTGTCAATACAAGGACTTAAAAATATAATGCATAACTGACCAAATAAAGTTTGAAATTGTTTAAATATTTGTCTGTTAAAAAAATTATTTCACTCTATTTGCTTTCTGTGAATATTGAATCTCTTTGGTTTTCTGTGCTGACAAGGTTTGACTCTGGGTCTGCCAAATAAACATCCCTGGAAAAAGACAAGGAGAACACAATTTGAAAAGGGCAAGGAATGTATGCTGAGCACAGCCAGTGTCAAAATACTAATTACCTGCTCTTGTGGCACATTCGATATGATGAGACTACATTTTCTTTCAGCCTAAACATTGCTGTGTTTCTCAGAGATGTTCAATATACAGCCTTTAGAGAAATCTGCATCAGCCTTGCCTTGGCTAGTTATTTGAATGATTTGAAGAATAATTCTTCCCCACAGATGAGCACAGAGAATAACTGAGAAAACTACCTATAGATAGCAACTTCTGTTTGTCATCCATCTCTTGATGGTTGCTTATCCTTCAAAGTGCTTCATGAAGAGCCAGCTCATCACTATAGGTTGCATAATGTGATTTCCTGCAGATGATCTAATTGAAGTAATTGAAGTGGGTTTATTATTACTATTTACTAACTGGACCCATAGTCTTCCTATTGTATTCTCAGACTGAAGCAAAGTCTGGGCAGGAAGAGTGATGGCCATTAGTTCTTCACAACTGCGGAGAAAATAAGGAAGTATCAAAGCTAAGCTGGTAATCAGATGGGTGAGTCAGGGTTAATTTGCTATTAGAAGGTCTTTAAATTTATTAGCTGCCTGTCCTTTAATTAAATTTCTGTTGAAGGTCAGATTTTGCCTTGATGCCCTCCTTAGTTTTTCACTTAAAAATAATGAATCTGATAAAAAGACTTACCGAAACCTAGAACAGAGCACAGGGAAAACTTCAGGAAACATATTAGCATGTAAAAGTGAGGGATTCATCTTCAAGGTGACAAATTTCATGAAGTTTTGTACCTTCAACATGTCAGTGATAACCCATGCTGTTTAGACAAGTAATATACCAAGGCTATAGTAGTTGTACTGCTCTTAGCAGCTGCCACAGAGTAAATACTGTAGGAGCAAAGAGATTGCTGATATAAAATTCTGGACACCTTGGATCCTCTTTTTGTTTTACCATACTGTGTTGTTTTGCCAGTCATCAGGTATATTTGGGAGGTATCTGGACAATTGTCTATCTACTGAGAATGTGCTTTTGATGTCACACAGTTCTTGTCCTAATGTATTTTCTTTCTCTCTTGCTCTTTGGAGTTAAGCTCTGAGTTATAAAACATAAATATAGTTCATGAATGTAGTTCACTCTTTCTGCCAATGCTTACCAGCATTTAGCTAACACAGTCTTTCCAGCAGATTACAGTGTTTCTTGGATTGCCACTCCCTTTGAATTACGTTGGTTCTCTGTAGGAATCACAAGTGAGACATCAGTATATCAGTAAGAGTCAGCAGGAATAAGAGAGTACATCTTTCTTAGTCCTAAAAATGCTATTCAAAACATTTATAGTTGTATTTATTTATAGTCTATTTATAGTTTCTTTAACTAACCACAGAGCCACTTCTCCTGTGAACAACCAAGAACTGCTATTCAAATAATGACAGCAAAATAATAATAATTTAAAAAAATCTATATTCAAGGTCACGTTTATATGGGCTGAATTTCCTTGGGGACATGTTTACAATTGAAAAAGAAACAAACAAACCAAAACAATACAAATATTTTGCTGTATCAAACAAGGCCCACTTTTGAATTGGACATGTACAGCAGTTTTATTTATTTATTTATTTATTTTCAATTCAATCAAAAGGAATTGTCAACATCATATCTGTGGTTAGTTACATAAATTTAAATTATGAATTACTGAGCTACTGTCAAAGGAGTTATTCTACATTAACACTTCTCAGTTAAGAGACAGAATTTGGCCTCTAATTGATTTTCCCAAAGCCCTTCAAGCTACATTGGAAATCGCTAGTCTAGTCCAAAACAATTAAAACATATCTCACTAATGGTTTTAGACAACTTTTGTAACATCAGTCCTCACTAAAATTATATGCAGGGAAAAAAAGATGATACTGAATTGGAATTGTCAGAAGGATCTGCAACTTTCTTTTGTGAGTACAGAAAATATATGCAGTTGATCTTGTTTCTTAAATCTGTCTGAACTTCCTATGCAGTTAAGGACAAAATCAGATTAAAGACACTTGTACTATAAAGCGCTCTTGCTTATGTTGCTTTCTGAAACTGCAGGTATGAAAGTAGGATAGTGTAGCTGTACTGTTTTGCCAGTTGGCTGGTAGTTGCTGCTGAGGGAGATCATTTGCACATCAGAGAGTGCATGTGCCAGATATCAGTTTTCTCCTACCAGTGGCTTTTATTATCCTTACTCTCTGTGGTGGCAGCAAAGTCTTCTGGCTCTTCCTTCCAGTTTTGCCCCTTTCCATTTATCAGGATGAGCAAAAGATTTGTCATTGTACTAAGGGCAGGAAGGATTAAATTTTTACTTAAATCTGAGTTCTCTGTTATAGTTAAATGCCAGTGTTTGGCAAGTGTGGTTCTGGGAATATGTGAACATATAGCAGTAGTTGTAGACTGCGTTTTTTATATATTGCATAAGCTGCTCTAAGTCATGTAGAATAGCATGAAAAGTACAGTACGGAACAGCGGTGCAGATGCAAGCTTTCCAGCAGCATCAAATAAGAGATTTTTACTTTAATTATATTTTTGAAATTTCTAAAGAGCTATTGACCCCTCTTGGCATGCTTAAATAGGATACCATGAAGTGTGGTTGCTGTTGTGCTTGTAGACTTTTTATGTTAATGTTATTTCTATTGAAAAATTTAAATTTATTCACCTGATAATTCAGCTTAGAGTTCTTGTAAAATGCTAAAGATTCTTCGTGGTGACCATTTTGTACATTCTGCACACTATCATGTGAAAACATAAACACCGTATAACATGCAAACACATTAATTTAAAGTATTCAGTGAAACATGAATTTTCTGTTTGTAGATACATATATATACAAAATTGTACATTTACATTTGGAAAGTTACAGGAAAGTAGCATTAGAAAATGTCTTGATGACTGTGCTCATCACATATGATTTGACACTTGAGTTCTGTATCACTGAAGTACAGTTGTGTGCTATAGTGAAGATTATAGTCATCTAGCAAAATTAATACAATTAGATACTTTTTCAAGAAAAAGAAAAAAAAATGCTTATAAATTAGTTTTTCAACAAAAAGAGTTATAAAAATAATTCACTTGTCAAAAGAAAGTTAGAGACAGGGACCTGTTAGAGCGCATCCAGAGGAGGGACACAGAAATGATCTGTGAGTTGAAGCACCTCCCCAACGACAGCCTGAGAGAGCTGAGACTGTTCAGCCCAAAGAAGAGAAGGCTCTGGGAGACCTCATAGCAGTCTTGCAGTATCTAAATGGAGGTTATAATAAAGAATCACTGAATCATAGAACCATAGAATGGTTTGTGTTGGAAGGGACCTCAAGGATCATCAAGTTCTAAACCCCCTGACACAGGCAGGGTTGCCAGCCACAAAGTGCTAGGTCAAGTACTAGATCAGATTGCCCAGGGCTCCATCCAGTCTGGCCTTAAATACTTCCAGGGATGGGGCATCCACAGCCTCTCTGGGCAATCTGTTCCAGTACCTCACCACAATCTTAGTTAAAAAAAACTTCCCCCTGACATCTAATCTGAATCTCTCTCCATTTAGTTTAAAACCATTTCCCCTTGTCCTATTGCTATCTACCCATGTAAAAAGTTGATTTCCCTCATATTTATAAATTTCCTTTAGATATTGGAAGACTACAGTGAGGTCCCCCTTCAGACTTCCCTTTTCCAGGCTGAACAAACCCAGTTCCTGCAGCCTATCTTTATAGGAGAGGTGCTCCCCTTGGATCATTTTCACGGCATCATTTTCTGGACCCTTTCTGAAAGCTCCACACCTTCACTAGGGATCCCAGAGTTGAACACAGTACTCCAGCTTGGGCCTCATGAAGGAAGAGTAGAAGGGGACAATCACCTACCTTGCCCTGTTGGCCGTTCCTCTTCTAATGGAACCCGGGATACACTGCTAGTTCATGTCAAGCTTTTCATCAATCAGGACCCCTAAGTCATTCTCAGCTGGGCTAACCTCAAAGAGTTCTTCTCCCAGGTTATATACATATCTGGGATTACTTCAAGCCAAGTGCAAAACCTTGCACTTGGCTTTGTTGAACCTTATAATGTTCACAAGGGCCTCCTGTTCAAGTTTATTAAGGTCCCTCTTAATGACATCTCTTCTTTTTGCTGTATCAACTGTACCACACAGCTTGATGTCATCAGCAAACTTGCTGAAGGTGCACTCAATTCCATTATCTATGTCACTGATAAAGACATTAAAAAGTACCAGTCACAAGGCAGAGCCCTTGGGGACACCGCTCATTACCAGCTTCCACCTGGACAAAGAGCCATTGACCAAAACCTCTTGCTGTGACCTTACAACCAATTCCTTATCCACCGAATAGTACACCCTTCAAATCCACATCTCTCCAATTTTGACATAAGGATGTGGTGGGGACCATGTCAAAGGCCTTGCAGAAATCCAAGCAGATGACATCAGTTGCCTAAAAAGGGACAGATTCTTTAGCAGGGTCTGTGGTGATATGACAAAGGGAAAATGGTTTCAAGCTAAAAGAGGAGAGATTTATGTTGGACATGAGGAAAAAGTTTTTTACAATAAGTGTGTTGAGGTAATGGAACAGTGCCCAGAGAGGTGGTAGAAGCCCCGTCCCTGGAAACATTCAAAGGCAGGCTGGACAAGGCTCTGAGCAAGCTGATGTAGAAGGAGATGTTCCTGTTCATTGCAGGGAAGTTTGACTAAATGACCTTTAAAGGTCCCTTCTACCTCAAATAATTATTTGATCAAAATACTAAAAACTGAGAAATGTATCATAAATAATTTAAAATGTAATTTTGATGCTGCATAATATTAAATGATATCCATTGAAAAACTCAATTAAAAAAAAAGTAACACTCTTCCATCAAAAACTGTATATTATATCCATCTTGACCTGTAAATAAATATTAAAATAACTAACTCATACTGACAAATCTGCTATTACATAATGTAATTAAGACAGTAAGTTTTGATAAATGTTGTAAATAATATAAGAGTAATTCTGCATGTATTACTCTTTTAGGTAAACCAATCCCAAACATTCATTAAAAGCTCTGGAATGGAGAAACTGTGTCTCCTTTTCCGTGAAACATAGTTCTAAAAACTTGATTTAATGTAGTCAAATCTGTTTCCTTACAGTATTGAATCTGTGTTGTCCCAGCCAAACTCCATTTATTTAGGTTTTAGACTGCAGTCAGTTTTCAATTCAATTTTTCCTGTCATATTGACTGATTGTATACTGCTTCTGTATGCTTTTAATAGCTGTCATGTGCTGCACAACCATTTCAGCAGTAGTTGGTTTGCAGTTTGCAGGGCAATCAGAGTTTCTAAATAAAAACCAGTGTAGAATTTGAAGATATAATACTGTTAAAGAAACAGAAACAGAGCAGGAGTTTGTTTTGAAAATGATCTTTGAAGAACAGGATTTAAACACTGAGATTTTGATACCAATGTGTAAGTTTTATGCATCCTCAGCACAAATAAATTTTCAAAAAAAAAAAAAAAAAGTTGTGAATTTATTAAAAGAATACTGAAAGTCTGACATCCTTACACTCTTCTTTTGTTACTTTCTTAGTAAGTTTACTTACTGAAACTTGGACATTCAAATGAGAGCTATTGACCTATCCATGTAAAGAAGTTGGCCCCATCAACTATGATTCTAAGATGATCCTAAGGTCATCTAGATAAGCTGAATGAATGCTCTGGACATAGCTGCAAAAGAGGAAAAGTTAACTAGCTCCCGCTGAAAGATACCTTCTTGACATCTGAAGTGGGATGAATTCTGTCAAAGTCTGGAGATAATGGAGGTATGAAATATGACAAATTTGCATTTAGGGAATGTAGTAACTGTTGGATATTCTTTAATGGTCACAGTGATTATCCTGAATTTTACAGCTATTTGGAAGAACCAGTATGATGTGTAGTTGAAAAACAAAATAACTAGAAAGCATGCCATTTAATTGAATATTAGAATTTGCATTAGGAGTTGGACCATCAAATTAGTGGGCACACCAATCCAGTGATAAACTTAGAATGGGTATCAACACCTTTTACATCATTGAACTCAAAATATTTTTTATAGGCAAAGAGTAAGAATAAGTCAGTAAGCCAAGAACTTCTTGCTAATATGATTGAATGCACCTTTATTTCAAACTTCCATTTGCATGACGGTCCATAGGTAAGCTGTTCACAGCTGTGAGGTCTGCAGTGCCGGCCTATGCCCTGTCTCACACCTACATTCCTCTTGGCCACATGCTGTGTCACCACTTCTCAGAGCCTCTCATACAGGGCCAGTAATTCTTTACATTGTTATGTTAGAACCATAAATCTCTCATTTCACATAGAATCATTTCTTGTTACTGCTATCTATGCAAAAGTGTGGTTCTACTGCACAGTTTTTAAAAAAGTAATGTAAATTTGCCATTGCCACCTGGTCAACTAGCAAAACTGCTGTCACAGCTAAACCACGTAAAGGAAGACTGCAGAAGCAGGAAATATCAGACTTAACAAACAGATAATAGGGAGTAAGTTAAATGATGGTAATGATAGAAAACAATGAATAGTGCTTATTTGACTGTGAAAGAAGAAAGACCATCCAGTCATTCTGTTCCATTACACAAGCGTTTACATATTGCATTTCACCGCTTGCAACATAGGTCAATTTTATTTTTATTTTTTATTCTGTATACTTTCTGATGTTACTATTTTAATCTAATTTTTGAATTTAATTTAATGTAATTAAGTATATACAAGACTCAGTCTATAACAAAGTCTCCTAAATATTTGGTATTAAAGAAAGTATCATCTATGATGCAACTATCTTGCCAAGAAAAATTGATTGGCTGTTTTCAGCCATTAAATCAGATTATTCTCTTAAATTTGAAGGGCTGTACTAGAAAAATAGAAATCCGTTTTCAAATTTTACCACCAATGTTGCTATTATGTTACTAGTTTTCTTTTTAGAAGTCTCAATGATCACACTGAATGTGATTCTATTCTCAGACTATTGATAATTTAATAATAACATTGATTTCAGTCATATTGTTCTTCTGCCCAGCAAGAGCACAGAATAAGATTAATTCACCAAAATTATTTTATTGCGATTTATAAGAACTTATTATTTTTTTCCATATTATCATGGCAATTTTAATAGGGAATAGGTTAAGATAATCTTCATCTAGTTGAGCAAATAGAGTCAGCCTGCTGGTGTGTTATATAGCCCGTCTGTTCTGCCAACATATTTTTGACGAGCTTCTTAGAAATAGCTGCCTTTATGAAAGTGACTTAGGGTAGGGTAGTCTGTAATTACGCTCTTAGTAACATTGCAAGTATAATGAATAAAGAAGGAAAAAAAGACATAGGTTTTTAATGGGACCTCTTGCAGACTTCTGTCTCATTATGTTTACAATCTGCATAGAGAATAGTGTCAGATTTAGAGAGCAGATGAGATTGATTTACTTTTCAGGCCTTTATACCCATCCTAGTTATTGTGTTACAAATGGCAATTCTTTCTCCCCTCTGAAGGAGCACTCTGATTAGCGTTTGCAATGCAGGTGCCAGGGCTTAATACGGTAAGTGCATGTCAACTAGTTTCTTTCATCACATAGACAAACTGAATAAAACAGCCATTGCACACAAGGATCTGATACATGGTTCTACCATAACTGATATGAGCTTAAAATCGATAGGTTTAGAACGACTAAGAAATCTGTCATCCTTTTTGTTTAAAGATTTCTTTTGTTTTTTTTAGTAAACATAGGAATGATAGGTAGATGTGAAATGGAAATAACATGTAAACAGATGTTTTAACACTGCATAATTTTTCAATCCTCCCAATGCCTAAGACAGAGTTGAATGGTTCTTCTCTCATTTCCAACACTTCTGTCTAACTTATTTGCTCATGTATTTAATGCTCTATTATTGAACAGCAGTAATGTTCTTTGTAGTTGGTTAAAATTCATTTATAAATATCACTTGACAATGACTGGATAAACATGGCACTTGGATAAGTAAAGAGAAATAGGATTTGATATGATTTTATTGAGAAAAAATATTTTTTAGTGTGTGGCTTTTTCTTTTTTTCTTTTTAACTTTCAGTAGACTAAAGTAAGAAAAAGAGGAAGTGAGCCAGTGTAAGATTCTTTCCAGAATAATTTTATGTATGTTATTACTAAAAAAAAAAAAAAGAGACACAATGTGGGAAAATTGCTGTTGCAGTGCTGTTACTCTGCATGGCACAGTGAAAGGCTTTTGAGATCACTGTAGATGATGTTTCTCAAACCCTCTAAGTTTGAATTCTTGTCTCAGAGAACACCAGCTTCTTCTTCAGCACCTAATTCCTTTTGAGTCCTTATAATGAACTTTGTCAGATCTTGTCCCAGATTTTACTGGTTAACATTGGTTAATAGCTGTTATGCACACCTCAAGTTACTTATTTTTCTATGTTCAATTCAATCTGTGTTCCTTTCAAATATGTTTGAACATACTCTGAATATGCAAAGAGTGTTATGTCTGATTCTTAGACATGCAGTATATTTAGTGTAATTATTAGGAAACTATATCAATAATTATTGCAATATTCATTACTTACACAACAAATATACCCAATACACATTAATAATGCCCAATATTCATTTCTAATTTTGTTTATGCTTTCTAATTTTAAAATGTAATTTTATAATTAACATATCTTAGGGAATGTATATATGGCAAAAATGGTATTCGCATTATATTAATAAAATTATCCTAATTTTAATAAAATAAATGGAAAAAAATGAAGGGGAAAAAAAAAAAAAACAACTGAGACGGGATGTTTGGGTTAGAAATTAGGAGGAAGTTCTTCACCCAAAGGGTGGTGACACACTGGAACAGGTTGCCCAAGGATGTTGTGGATTCCCCATCCTGGAGGCATTCAAGCCAGGCTGGATGTGGCCTAGGGCAGCGTGGTCTAGTGGTTGGTGACCCTGCACATAGCAGGGGGTTTGAAACTGAATGATCATTGTGATCCTTTTCAACCCAGCTTGTTCTATGATTCTATGATTCTAAGATTTCATTTCACCCATATTTGTAGCACAACCTCTTTGCACAATTAAACGGACATTGGTGAGCCTTAAACTTCGATCATTGCTAATCAGATTCCACTGAGTTATTTAGCTGAGATAGTTTGTAAGTTGTCTGAGTGTTGTGATAAGACTTAAGATCCATAGAAATAATAACTGTATTATGAGTGTGGCTGTTTTTTACTTTGTACAGTGCAGGGTGATATTTAAACATCTCTACAATTAGATACTGTATCATCAGTTCAACCTGAGCATGTGCAATGCATAAATATAGTCACATATTCCCAGAATACTAGTGAATTTAAGACTCTATTGCTAAACTGAAGTGGGCTAGAGGTTGATCATGGTCCAGAAATTGAGTCAACATCTGAATTCCTCTCTACAGCAGATTTCTCTTGTAGAGACCCAATGAATTTGGATAGTTCTAGAATAAAAAAAAAAAAAAAAAAAACATAAACAAAGAAACAAAAAAACAACTCTGCCTGGTTTGAACTTTCCTTGTAAATCCTGCACAGGCAAATTCTAGGTACTTTTCATTATTAATGTTCTCTGCAATCTTTGTTTTATTATCTTTAAACTACTGGTAAATTCCTATTTTTTGTCCTGGATGAAAGTTATGGAATGCAACACAGTATTATCAAAGGCTTCCTTGATGACATGTACTTTTCATAAAGGAATTAAAAACTTTTTATCAGAATTAAATCTTGCATAAACATAGCAGAGGCTCTCAGAGTACTTGTGCAAAATGGAAACTGAAGCATAATAATGTGATCTGCACTCCAAATTGTTCAAGTGTTCTTTAAATTCTAACATTATATGGAAGTCAAAATTTTGCATTGAGTTTACACAAAGGCAGCAAACATGCAAACATGTAAAAATGAGTAGTCTATGAAGTTACAGAAATATAAATCAGCATGAATGCAAAAATTCCAGGAATAAAATAAAATGTTTACTTTTGGACATTAACTCCCCTAAGTTCCTCTAAAATAATGGAATCTGTAAACTTATTCTTTTGCTATTTTTTTCTTCCATGAGAGACTACACTGCATAACACATGATATACATAACTTTAGCTTTTGGAGATGACATTTTGCTCAGCATTTTGCAGAATTTGCATCATATACTAACTATAATTTAAAAAGAAAAAAATCATAAAGGGGAAGTGCCACTGTACCATTTGCATTATGCAACAGAATGAGTACGAAATTTCAATCCATATTTTAATGAAGTAGTAATGTCAGTTTCTCATGTACACTGAAGAAAACTTACAGTAAATGGGAATCAAATTTGACTGCATATTTACAGCAATTTAACTGGTTAAATAAGAAAATACAGCTTAATTTTCAGAACTGTGAATTTGAATTCAAAGTTTTGATTCAGATTAAGTAATTATTTATTTTTGTATTTACTTGCTTAAATTAAAGTAGGAGGTGTTTCAAAGATGTAACAACACAGTATCATGCTTGCAGCACTAATTGCAAGGCAGCTTTTTCAAAAGTATGTGAGAACATTAAGATCATCCATGTCATCATTCTTGCCTGATGCATAATTATGACCCAGTGCTTTAATTTGAATTGTCCAAGGGAAGGTTGAATTAACCTCCTTGCTAGTAAATATAACAGCTGGGATTCTGTTAGTTCCCTGCAGAGATCTTCAGGCAATATTTATCAGAAATTTCAAGTGCAAAATAAACTGTTGTGCTACAACAGCCTGTCTGCTGTGATATGTGTGCAGCTGTAATAACTGGCAATATATAGTTACGCAGTGTGAATTTGATTCTGTTACACCTCTCCTAACAATGACGCTTGCACATTTCACGTGTTCTGATGTGCAAACATTTACTTGATAAATATAATTTTTATAGGAGTGTGTAGCATATGTTTTTCTACTGTAGAGACCAACAACTTTTTTTCAGATAAGAGTTAATGCTGGTAACGGAATTGCTGATGTTGTGCAATTCCCTCTCTTCACTACAAAGCTTCTGGTTTGATTTTTTTTTCCGTCTATCTGGATGTGTCACTGTGCTCTTATGTTCATACTGTAAAGATGTCCTGATGGTTGATCAGGGGTTTTCTAAGGTTAGGGAGTTTAAAAAACACAATGCTCTTAAGTTGTGCAGAAATACATAAAAATAACAATTATAACAATATTAATAAAAGCAATAATTATAAAAAGGTTACTTCTGCTGTGACAGAGAATTGATGCTCTGTAGCACTCTATGCCAGCCCAGCTCACCTCCAGTGAGATGAACTGTTTTGTCAACAGCTCCATCTGCAGCTCATGGGCAGCTGAGTGCTGTGTGCTGCCATCCTGGGATTGCTGAACACAGTTGTCTGTTAAAATTAGTTTTGAAAGCCAACACCTTAAAACACCTTTTTGCGGTCGAAATTTTGGCACTGTCAGGTTTTATATGATTTCTGAGAGTATAGCCGTAGGCTCTGTCAACGGAAACTCACTGTGAAAGAAGCAGGGAGGAAGAGAAAGGAAAAACGAGCTATCATGGTTGCTGAAGGCTTGCAATTGGGCATAATAAATTCTCCAGTCTGCTGCTTAAAAAAACACACAGAAAATTAACTTTTTTTTTTTTTTTTTTTTAATATAAATTATTTCTGTGAATGTGCCTTTATCTGCAAAAGCCACTAAGCTACTGGGGACTTGGTATCATCTTCCTTGTGATCTGAGAGTGAGAGCAGAGTAACTCCTTCTGCCAGAGCTGTGATTTCTGTTGTTTGAATAACTTCTATGTGCAGCAGTGTCAAAGTCAGGAAGGCTGTCTTTGGGGTGAGGGGAAGAAGTTAGCATGGATTTAGTTTATTTTTAGCCAAGGTCTGTAGTTCAGCAACACTAGAGGGCTGTAGAAGTCTTCTCTAGTCATGTAGGAGTGAGAAAGTTTATTATGGGTTGTTTTGTTTTTTTTTTCCTGGGGGAAAGTTGTGGTACTAATGGAAGAGTACCTCCTTGCACTGCCTTTTATAAGTCAGGAGATATAAATATTAAATGACTTCAAATAAGGAGAATGCAACAAGTTTAGTTACCAGTGCAGCTATGATGATCTGTATCTTTGTATGTCCTGATTTTTAATAACATAGTAATTGCCACTATTTAATAGGCCTATTCAGAACAACATTTGTCTCTGCTTTCCTTGAAACTTTAATTAGCAGCATGTAAGTTTGGCTTTTTTGTTTAGTTGCTTTTATTGTTTCGCTTTCATACACAGAGATATTTCTAATGCTGCAGTCTCTGTGTACATTAAAACTCTGTATGTTGTCTTCAGAACACCTTCAGGTATCTTTTTTGACCTCTTGGTACCCTGAGCAAATTAAAATGCCATTCACGATAGACAGGAACATTAGTCAGTAGGCAACAGTCGTTTATTGGCTTCAGAAAACAGAATACACAAAACCTTCCTTTCCCCTTCTCACTTTTGATGACAGCAGTCCTACCTACCTGTCTGTAGAGATGGATGGGGTTTTGGTATATTGGAAAGATTAACAAATTTATATCACTTTAGATAGGTGTGGAAGTGAATTCTTCAGTGAAAGAGCACACATATACCTTGTCATTAGTTCCCTATCTTTCACTCGAAGGTGATTCAGGGCTGTCAGTAATCTCAACACATGCGAGTGAGTCCATCTCACAAAATAAATAAATAAATAAATAAATAAAATAAAGATGGAGGCTTCAAGTTATTTTGGGTTTATGGGTCAAAAACAGCACTTCAAACTACATTTGAAAAACAACAGGCAGTCAGAGCATATTTGGAGAGCAGATGTCAAACACTCATAAAGGGATACAAAACATATCAAGCAGAATGCCACCTTCCTATACCAGATTGTTTCCAGGATGATTTAAGGTGCAACCCAATGTAGAGTTCATGTCAGTAGTCAGTTCAGCTACTTGATAAAATTGTGTTTGCGAATGCCAAATTTTGATGACACAATGTAACACAGAAATATGATTATATATGAAAAGAAGAGAATAATTGATCCCCACCATCTTGAGTGTTATTAGCTCAAATAAGATTGTACTCAGAAGGAAGCAATACTTCAATTTCTCCTAAAAGAAACCACCTCTACTTTCAAAGATGTAGAACTCAACAACAACTATTCATTCCATACATTAGATTTTAAGATCGCCACATAAAGTAAAGTATGAACAGTATAAATTAATATAAGATTCTGCTCTCTGGATAAACCTTTCATTTTAGATGCATACTTTTCCCCTTCTAACACTTTATTTCAATAGATTATGTCTTATTTTATATATTTGTGGAAATTTTGGGGATTGCAATAGAATTAAAAATTTGCTTAGGTAGCTTACATAGGATGATGGACCATTTTCACAGAATTTTTCATAAGGAAATCTAGTATGTTTCATGAATGTATTATTTTTGAGGATATTATATTATTATTTTGAGGACATAACACCATTTATCAACATTAAACACGTTATAAAATAGAAAGCAAAAAATGCATCATCCGTTCTGCATTTTTACTATCTTCTAGAATAGTCAGCTTATTAAATGTTTGTGTGTGTGTGTGTGTTGATAAATGTTATTAGCAGTACTGGCTGCCACATTCTACACCATAGCTATCTGCATTTCATCATGATGTCCTCAAAAAAAACAAACAACAAAACAAAACAAAACAAAAAACAAACAAAAAACCCCCACATATATACACATATATACACATATAAAACCCAAAGGATGATGGATCAAAACCCATCCTCTGCTAAGCTCTCATTTCATGGGGGAACTAGATGATCTTAGCTGTCTTTTCCAACCTTAATGATTCTGTGATTCTTTCATTCTATGATATAGTTAGGTAGCTAAGCTGCTCTGAAAGTAATGCCTCCTGTTTATACCCATGAAAGCTACAGTGGATACAAAGAGTAAAATAACACTATTTGGTTAAGCGACTTCTCAGCTACAAAATACTATTTTTCAACATAGTCACCACCATCCTATTCAACAGTGATGAACAAAAGCCTACATGCAACTCTTTTGAAAATGTACACCAGCAGAGGTGACCCGGTGTTTCACAGATACTATGATGGCACTGTTGTTAGGAAAACAATGATATGATCCAGGAAACCGTAACTGTCAGCCTCATATTGATTCAATAGGTTCTGACAGACTTGGAGATAATGTTCTTTCTGTTCCCATATGAACATCTGTGGAACTCACCTGACATAAACTTTGCAATATTCCAACACTGTGACCATTGTTTCCAATGTACTGAGGCTGATATTAAGCTCCGTACTTAGTTCCTTGGTTGTAATCTGCTGATTCATGTGGCTGTGCTCATTGAAACATTCTTCATTTCACGATGTGATAACTGTCAATGGGTGTCCATCTTTTCCACATGGAGGAATTCAATGAGACACCATTACATTATACAGACTTCCATGTCAAACATCATTTTGTCAGACTGCCCTTCTGCTTCCACCACATGGCAACAAAATGTAATGGACTGCTGGTGAGAAGCTTCGTTTTCTGCTGCCATACAACCACCATCTGCTTCTGACATTGTGGGTATACATAATAAAGTAGGAGGCATTACTTTCAGACCATCCCTCATATATATAAGCTATATATGTACATATACTTTGTGGATTACAATCAAAAGAATTTTGATTGGGAGAAGAATAATAAAGCTTTTGCTAGTGTTTTCAACTGTCGAAATACAGTGCTAGTAGGGTTGTCAACTGTTACTGCAAGGTATTGATTAAAAGAGAGAAAAACAATAGATACTCAATAGCAGTAAATGGAAACTAAATTACAGAAAAAAAACACATTTTTTCTTTCTTTTTCATTTTTTTTCTTGATACTAGCAAAATTCTATAAATTTGATCAAGCAAACTGGATAATAAATAAATGTTCAAAAAAGAAGTTGCAAAATAAATGCAAATATGCATTTATATAAATGCAAAATGAATTCCTGCTGTTACAGCAGCTAAAGAACAATTTGAGACAATCTAGTTCAGGTTTGAAAACTATTAAATATTTTGTTCTCATTTGATGATGCATACATATGTAATGCATATGTAATGTTGCATATGTAATGTTTACAGAGCACTTGAAACCCCAATAATCATCTGATTGAAGATATCAGGACTAATTGTCACGGAGTTAATTAGATCAATCTATGCCTGTGACAATGGGACAAAATGGGTAGGAAAAGGGAAAAGCAATAGGGAGATGGGAGCTGGGCTCAAGGAAGGAAAAAAAAAAAACAAAAAAAAAACAGCAGCAACAATCTATGGAGAAAAACTGATTTTACTATGATATCAGAATGCAAGTTAACACAATATAATACAATCTAATTGTAATTGAGACTAATAAATCAAATAAAATAGGGGAGAGGGAGAGTTCCTGAGACCAAGCCAAACCTGAAAAGCTTGGTACAGCTAGGAAAGCACCTTCCAGCACCCACTGCAAGGCAGTAAGAGACCTCCCAACTAGGAAATGCCAGATCCCATGACTTCCGCGATGTACAAGGACAGGTACCCGAAATTGGAGCATTAACAGTTTAACTCCCAGAGCACTACATGATGTTATGATGTGGAATACTGAAAACCAAAAAAAGCACTAAAGATATTCTGTGATATCAGTTATTTAATTTCTTGTATTGATTTAGCTGAATATAAGCAAGTTTCTCAGCATCAAGTGTGAATAACATAACCAAAGTGCATCATATTTGATTGTAAAAATAAAGTCAAGGCTAAATATGCCATGTAAGGTGAGAAGTCGTTGGTAATAAACAAATGAATGTCTGATTCTGATCTGACTTGGTAAACTCATTTGAATTCCAGTGTGATCACTGTGAAATGTGACAAAGATGGAACACATGTAAAGATGGAAAACTATTCAAGAAAGCAGTCACTCTGAAAACATTGCAAAGAGAAAGAACAGACAGTTAATGGAATGTGAGCTCACAAAAGTGAAAGGATTTTAGAGATGTAACTATGCAAATACTGAGTAAGAATCAGCAGATTATATTGTCCAGGCTCTGAGCATTAGTATGACTATTTTATGAACATTGTGTTCTATCTGGTGTCATTGGTTAGATAAACAAAACACTAAATGTCAAAGAAAACAAAGGAATGATTGAAAGGACACGAACACGTGTTCTGCAGTGAAAAGCTGAGCTTAGTATAAAAAATAGACTCAGTTGAGATTTGATTAGAATCTATAAATAACTACATGGATAAGGAAAAAAAATTGATAATATAGGTCTATTAATTCTGTATGCAAGAATATATTAAAATGTGGCTAAAAGCAGAATATAAACCAAATCAAACTGAAAATAAGATGAATACTTAAACTAATACTGGAAACTACTTTCTGATGGAATTGATGGATTTTCTGTCACTGGAAATATAAATGTGACCTTTATTCATTTTCTTCTTTTACAAATACTGTTTAAATCAAGCTTAAATATTGAATTATTTGAAGCAGAAATAATTAAAGTATATTACCTATGATATACAGGAAGTCAAATAACCACTGTATTATTTCCTGTCCCTAGAAGCACATTAACTTAAAATAGAAACAATGCACACTTTCTTTTAATTTCCTCTCTGTACGCTGTTAGACTATGTGCTAATTTGTTGTCTTCTCCTGAAAATACTGTGTGCAGAGAGCTTCCTTTTAAGTCAATAAGATTAAGGGATATGGGGTCGTATCCTTAATATAAAATATAATTTATATGGATATTGGCTATCTTCCAATTCACACCATAACAAATTCTACTTACCTGAAAGCATACACATTTTTTTCTTCCTCTCAGGCTTGTATGGCATTGCACAATTCACCAAGTGCATTATGGGAGGATATCATCTTTCTATGGAGGATTAAGTATTACGCTTCCCCAGAGGCAGAATGCCAGACTGATTTGATGGACTGGTTTGCCACACTTACAAATTGCATATTCCAGAAGCACTTTAACCAAAAGTTACTGTTTGTAGTATACCATCTGCTGAAAGTCTGATATATCTATATTTAGATGATCATTGCAGTTATTTTGTGTAGTAAATTATTCATTTAAACATTGTAGTGGACACTTCACCACATGAAAGCTGACTTCTGCTGCTTCTGAAATTTCAGTTAAGTGGGATAGAAAACTGATGTATAAAAGCAAATACATTTTCACCAATTTTAATCTATACAATTACTTACATCCATACAAAAATATGTATCAATGCAATCACTATTAAAATGTGAATATATGAATATGAGACTCAGCAGATATGCAAATAATAATGAATTCAGGTAGTTCAAAGTAGTGGTGCGGGGATTGCATTACTTTGGAATGACGGTTTATAGGATGTAATATCAAACTGTGTATCCTGAGAATACTCTGCCCTGAGAATGAGGGAAAGCAATTCAGAATGTGCAGCTGCAGATTTTTTTTTCTTCCTATTACTTTTTTGTCCTTTTATCACATGGGGTACTGCACAACTTCTTTGTGAACAATGACTGGCTTGCAGGTTAAGCTGTGAATATTGGCAGTGTTTCTCAGCTAAAAACTGTGCTAGGCCAATAGCTTGTGACTTCCCACTGGGCCAAAAAATGTACATGTTGTAAGTGTCTCATTGACTTACTGTCAAAATTGAAGCTTTCTTCATTGTGGGATTTTCAGATTGCCCACTCCTGTACTGTAACATGTCCTAACACCAAATTTAAATGAAAGTTGATAATGCAGATTGAACTAAATTAGCAATTCTCATAGGTATTATGAGTTCTGCTGATAATGGTTATTTATCATATTGTATCTAAGTAATCTACACACTTACAAATTAGAGAATATCAGGAGCTGTGAGTTGGGGGTTTTAGTTTCATTCTGTTTTTCTTTTAAGGTTCTTCTTGTCAATATTAGAGACAGGATGAACTGCAACCTCATAAGTTCTGTGACTGTCTAAACATTCAGAATATTACTTTTGCAGCTCTCTGAAACAGACTTTGCTGCTCCTTGTAAACCCATGCATACTGCCTATCAGCAGCTTCAAAGCAACCCTCATGCCTAAATAAAGAAGGCATCACTAAATAACTTTGAAAGGTAGAATTAAAACACATGTAGTATATTAGAAAATTTCATTAATCTTTCAGATATATTGGAGAAATGGAAGGAGCGTGGAGCTGATTCTGTTTTTCAGAATCAGCAGTAAGTTTGATACTTGGGCATCTGTGTGGGAGCAGGACACTTAGTGTGATAGAATGTCATGTAATGTATAGCTTTCATAGCCTTGACTGCTCATTCATGATGGTCTCCAGCATTATAATTTGAATTTTTTTTAAGTTTTGCTTTGAATGACCATATTACTTGTATGGTGGATACTATAGTATTACTATGGTCTGGTAGCACCAAACTCTCCCGGCTGCTGGGAACAGATATTTTTGCGAGAATTTTCAAATAAGGAACAGTGATAACTTCAAACTGAAACTGTTGTTCTAGTGGTAGATTCTTTTTGCAACACTGTGATGAATGCATTGGAATGTCCTCTGCAGATATATGCACTATTCTGATAGTCACTCAAAGAAATTTGTCAGAAATTAAATAAAACTTAAAAATAGTGTATCTATATGTAGAACTCAATCATAATCACTCAATCATAAAAGCAGAAGTTAGAATTATGTAATGTTTAATTTCTGTGAGCAATTTTCTACTTTCTTTCTTTCCACATAAGCTAAGAAAAATATTGTCATAAAAAAAGTTTCCCTATTTGGAATAAAAATGAAAAGAACTGTAATGTGTGAGGGTTTCTTTGTTGTTGTTGGTTTTAATTTTGTTTTGGTTTATTTTATTTTTTTAAATAATCACAGAGTACGTGTGCATAATTTGGAAACACTAATTATGTAAAGGTCACAGAAAGTTTCCATTTTTTTAAATATCCTATGGTTTCCTTTTTATAAAGCATATTAGTAGGCAATTTCATGTGGTGTCATTCCAATTCATTATCTTAAATGGAAATATGTGGAGTTTATGCTACTGTAGAACTTTTTATTCTGTTATTTGCTCTTTTCGTTGATTGACACACGTCTGAAAGAATCCTTAAGAAACAATATAATTAGTCTATTTGCATTGCCTGGAATTAGGTGACCTTTGGTTTTGGCATTAATTAGACCATCCCTGCTGTACACTGTTACTTTCTGGTAGTCACTAACCAGGCAGAAAAGGAATCCAAGCAGCTCATTTAGTAAGCTACAAAAGACTTTCAAATGCCATTTAAATGAACAGGAAATTATAATTAATTGTGTGGTTTCATTTTATCATTCAAATATATAGGGTACATCTAGGTGTACATAAAGAACCTAATTATTACTAAACTTATTTATATCAGGTATTATAAGGATAGTCAAATAGATTATTTATGTTGACCAAAACAACATCTATTTTATAATACTTTAAAGACTTTTTTTTTCTTTTTTTTCTTTTTTTTTTTCTTTTTTTAAATAAAGATATTAAAAGGTAATGTGATAAATTTTGGTGTAATATTTCTACACTATTCACAGAGAGTTAGTAAAATCTGTAGCAACCAAATTTCCAGGTACTTGTATGCTTGTTCTTATATGGATGATATGTTCTTGCATGAATCCAGTCATGCAATAAGATAAATCTGAATTGCCATTAAAACAAATTGAAGATTTCTGCCTTTATTTCTAGCAGTTAATTGAGGAACCCAAGTTGATAGCCTAGATTAAATATACTCCTGGTTTAGGTCTTGCTTATGTGCTTCAAGTTGCATAGTGGAATTAATCAAAATTGTAAAGTACCCTTAGTAAATGACACCAGAACTGAATTCTACACAGAATGTCAGGACCGTGTTGAAGATTTACCAGTAACTAATAGCTGCTTTGCATCACCTCATTAAAATAATTGATCTATCCTTTTTTGTCATTGGCTTTTAACACTGTAGTGCTATAAGAAAAATGAGGCTTGCCCTTGACGCTTGACTTGTCGTTCACCGGACAGTATTAAAAAACAGAAATTACCATAGTCAGCTAACCACTACAATTTGTTCTCCACTTGTTGATCATAATGAATTTCAATTTAAGTCCTACATATGCAGGAATGCTGAACACAAACAAAGGATTTCTTTCATAGGAAAATCAAAACCTTCTCTGGGGGGCAAACAGACATCAATCCTCAAATATTTTTGTGAGATAAGTATGCATCATCTTTTTTTATACACATAAGAGTTATTGTGTTAGCTCAATGTATTGAATATATATTATAGCTTTGCATGCTATTTTATGTCTCCATTTTTATTATTAGCACATTCAGAAGTTGTATACATATCATTCAAATTACAAATTAATGTTGACGTAATAAAGAATTATGCATGTTTGAATTAAGTGATTTTAATCTAAAGGAGCAGAAAACTTTTCTCTGACAACACTACTGCTTCACGTCCTCGGCCAGTAAATGTTTTAGGAAGAAGAGCAAGATGACTTTTCTTCTTAGGTAAAAGACTTATTCTACTAGTTTGAACATCAAACTTCTGCACTTTATAACAGTCATCTCTCTATAATCAGGATAAAAATAGATGCACTGTTCCTTGGAGATGCCTTTTCCCATAACCTAACCTAAACCTCCCGTCTCAGTTTAAAACCATTCCCCCTTGTCCTATCACTGTCCACCCTTGTAAAAAGCCATTCCCCCTCCTGTTGATATGCTCCCTTCACGTACTGGAAGGCCACAATGAGGTCTCCCCAGTGCCTGCTCTTCTCCAAACTAAACAAGCCCAACTTCCTCAACCTTTCCTCACAGGAGAGGTGTTCCAGCCCTCTGATCATCTTAGTGGCCTAGTGGCCCCTCCTTAGTGGACCTGCTACTTCCTTCCTGTGCTGGAGGCCTCAGGCCTGGAAGTCATAAATATGACTAAGTGATAGCAATAATATGACTAAGAGATATTTAGTAACAAAGATTGAGCTAATTTCTCTCTTTTTAAAAAGGAAGAAAAAGCTGTAGAACTGGATAATACATTCATTTCATGTAAACTTGCTTCATTAATCATGTCCATGTATGATGTAACAGGTGAAACAGCTAACAAATGAGAAAGTGATCACATTGAGAATATCAACGTTTGAACAGATTCTGCAAGAAAAGAAATCTGCTTCAGCCTGACCATTCATGAACCTGTATTATTTTTGACAGAAAAAGTAGACAGGTGATCGTAAAATGAATACATTCATTTAGAAAATCCATGATTTGCTGTAAAAAGTAGAAGATTGACAATTTGCACTTTTTTTTTCCCTCAGGATTCTTATTCTTGACATTTCACAGTCTTCTGAAACAGTGGTTCACTGAGATGTCAAATTTATAAATGTAACATTTAACTTAAAATGTGTACTTACTTTTTTTATTTTGTATTAGTAAATTTGATTTAAAAACATTAGAAAAGCTATTCAGTTATCAATAAAACTGCATCACATGGATGAACACTTAGACCAATGTTGGCAGGGTGTTAGCCTTTAATAGATTAAACTGTCTAAAACATTAGGCACTTACAATTGTCTGATGAAGTGGAAAGACACAGGTACCTCCACAAACAGCTTAATTTTACCCATTTGTATTTAAATGTAAATAAGTCACAATAAATGTTTATTTTAAAATATATATATATATATATTAAGATCTATATCAGTTACATTTAAGTAGGTTTGGAAAATTAGCTGAGATTAGACACTCAACTTTAATAAAAAATGTTAGCTGAGATGCATGGTGTGCCACAAGTTTGACATTGTTTATGTGCTAGTTGCAATCCATACAAAAAAATACAAATAAAAAAAACGTGACCTCTCTACATATGATACATCCTAAGGATAGTGACATTCGGTCGTACCGCTTCATTAGTTTTACAAAATATTCATCAATCTCTATACTGAGATGCAACATAAATTCTGAAATTCTCAATGGATTCCATATTGATGTTGACTCTGAATGATGACCTCTGAACAGACATGAACAATCGCTATATTGCTGGAAGAAGACAAAACAAAACAAAACAAAACACAGATCGCCTTTCATTTTAATAATTACCTAATAATACCTCTCAAATTTATCATAGGTGATTTCAGTATCCAGCTGCAGCATATTAGTTAATCACTTACACAAAACAAAACAAAACAAATAATTTGTGTAGTAGGAAATTGTACAGTGCAAAATAAAAGGATAGAAAGTGAAGTTTCATAGATCATATCATGTTATTTCCTATCACAAACAGATTTCTGTTTTTGTCATTGCGAGTTTACTAAATCCATTTATTTGTGAGCTGTTGGGCCAAAAAAAACCAGTGTTTATTTTCCTACTCAAAAAAAAATTGTAAAATCTGTTTAAAAACTATCCAATAAAAATGTCTGGTTAGCTAGGTTTGAATAATACAGAATTCCCCTCTTTTTACAGAAACCTGTCTTTTTATAGTTTCCCTGGCTGATCAGATGCAAATAAAATCTAGAATTTTGCATATTATAAAATTTTGTGAGCATTTGTACAATGTGTTCTAATAATCAATGCACCTAACCATCCAAATGCTTACAGAGATATATAAATATACAGACCTGCTTTAAATATGCAGACACATAGGCTGTGAAACTGAAATACTTTGTCAAATGTATTTTAGTTGTAAATGAAAGCTAACTAGAATTAGAAAGTATAGCAATATAAAAATTCTAGTTATTTCATTTATGGTTAAGAAGGATTTGTAGGATACTCCCGTGTTTTACTTTTTTTTTTTTTTTTTTTTTTTTTAATGAGGAACATATATATTATTCATGAACAGCTTCTGTGAATTATAGGTGATGTTGGTGTCACAGTTATATTAATGCTACACCTGCTAAACCTGTTAAGATAACAGGTGCAGAATGGAGATTGGTAGAGCATGAAAAGTGCTTGCCTTTCATGTATGTACACAGCAGTTGCTAGTTTGAAGTTGCCTGGAATAGCACATATACAATTAAAATTCAGTATTTTCTGATTCATAAGCAGCAAACAATATTTCCATCACTTGCAGGTTGAACTGTCTCTTACTTCTTTTCCTAAACAACATCTTAAAACGTAACCATTTTATTTACAAAACAGGAGGCAAAGTTTCTAATGATAGTCCATGAAATCATGGTTCTGGATGTTAAACCTAATAAAAATCTACACAAAGGTCTACCCACAGAGAATGGCCTTTTCACTTTTTTTTTTATACTTTAGCATCGTTACAGGAGAAACAGTAACAGCATACCCTTGCACGTAGAAGTTCCAAATGAAAAACAAAGATGCTTACAGAAAATGTTTGCAAAATTGGGATTTTTCTGTGCAAAACGGATTTTTTTTCCTCCAAAAAGAGAAAGAAAATAAATCTTTCTCTGATCATATTCAGAATGACTCTCTAAGTTCACCTTGCTTTAACTGTTAAAGGAAGACTTTAATAAAATGTGTTGCAATAGCTTTTAGAAATGTAGTTTGAAAAGTAACTTGAGACGGTGGGAAATGTAAAGGAAAGGTTTTCTGTTATGCTATGAACTTTCTACAACTCTGGAAAAAAACGCAGATGCTTTTGTGAGAATTGCTCAGAAGGATTTAAATTACAAACCTGTAGAATTAGGAATTTAGAAAAGAGACCAATTACTGACCCTTAGCTAATAAAGATATTTAACTCCTTTATTAAATTCATTGTTGGCATTATAGGCTTGGAAATACTGAGGAGAGGTTTACAACTACAGTTTGGTTCAGGATTAGATTTTGATGTGATTTACTAGCATTATCTGAAAGATTCCCCAAAAAATAAAACATGCAGTAAATATAAAATTTCTCATTATCCTCATTTAAAATATATATATATATATTTCTAGTGGAATTTGCTCTAGCTGTATATATATATATATATATATATAAAACTACCAATTCTATTTTTATTAATAAATATTTTAATTGAGGTAACCCGTATTTATCTGTGCTATGTGTAAGAAAAAATTGTAGACTTTTTTTGTTTTTCTTCTAATCTGTACTGGTTTTAATTACTTGAATTTTAAAAAAAGAAACACGGTCAGAAGATTTCATCTGCAAACATCTTCCTCTTCCATTTTCCTTCTTTCTCGTCAAACTAAGAAACAGAAGACTTAAAACTTATTTGAAAGTTATTAAAACAAAATGTCATCGACAGCCTAAGATGTTGAAAAAGAAAGTTGTCACTGACATTTTACCTATGCAAAAAAGATTTCTAATCTTAAGACATGGAGGTAAAAATGACAGATAAACAGAGAATAGAAGTACAGTATAAAGGTGTCACTTCTCTTTTGCAACCCCAGCTGCTTTTCTCCTTAGCCTTATTCAAATTTATTGCTGATTTTTTTTCAGGGCTATAAAATCCTGGAGTATAACACAACCTCACACAATGCTTCCCTCGACTTTTATAGCAGAGGCATGATTTACTATTGCAATAAAACCCTGCTATCAGTATTTTCTAACTGCTTTCATCTCTTTTGTTTATGAATAAAATGTAAAATGAGATTCCCATCTGAATATATAATTGAAGGCACAGTTACTTATATGCAAAATACTTGAGGAAACTGAAACAGATTCGGCTGTGTTAGTTTAACACTGAAATGAAAACATCTCATGACATATAATTCTTATCTGTGATATCAGCAACCTCAGAATTTAAGACTGCTAAAACCCATGTGACTCCATGTTTGACTTCTGCATCAAAAAATTATACAATTGCTGCTAATTTCATAATATACAAAGGTTGCCCTGAAAGTAATGCCTCTTATTTTATAGTGTTGGCCAACTATGTCAAAGATGCATGTTGGTGATATGGCAGTAGATGTTGAACCTTCCTGCCAATATTCTGTAAAATTTTGTTGCTGTGTGACAGATGGCAGCAGAGGGGCAGCCTGACAAAATGGTATCTAACACAGAAGCACACATGAAGCAAGGGTGTGTCACTGAATTCCTCCACGCAGAAAAAAATCACACTCTTTGACATTCATCACTGCTTGCTGAATGTTTATGGCGACCTAACAGGGGATGTGAGTACTGTGAGGCAGTGGGTGGTGTGTTTCAGCAGTGGTGACAGTGACATGAAATATATGGTGATATATAAATTTTCTGTTGAAGAAAAAGTTCAAAACACAGTCCTTAGTGTGTGAAGTGATGTGAACTGTATTTTGGGTTGGGAAAGGTGTGATGCTTCTGGATTTCCTGGAACTCAGACACACCATCAACTCTAACTGCTACATGACAACTCTGGTTAAGCCGAGGGCTTGAACTTCCAGAGGAGAAGACAACCCTACTTTTGGAACACAGTAAAACCAGGCCCCAAACCAAGACTGTGGAACACATTGCCAATTTTGGCAGAACCGTTCTTCCACAGCCACTGTATAGTCCAGATTTGGCATTTTCTGAATTCCTTCTGTTTGGACAAGGAAAAAAAAAAAGACATTTTATTCATAAAAAATACTGCCACTCATCAATAAATAAAAAAAAAATTCCACACTGGATCAGACTTTTTTTTTTTTTTTTTTTTTTTTTTCCCAACTTTGAATTAAAAATGGAAGTATGGAATTAGGAAAGAATAATAAAGAACAATACTGCACATTTCTTTCAGATGTGATCGCTTTGAATGCCACATCTTGGAAGCTTTGGCATTAAACCTCCTTCCCCATGGCTCAAAATGAAGTTTGGTTTATAATAAATTCAGTGAGGTTTTAAACACAGGCCTGTACATTGGAGATGCAGCTTAGCATAAAGCTTGTAGTCTAAAATGCATGGCATGCAGAAACTGTCAGATACACAGTATGGACACAGAAAATGGACTTATGTTCTAACTTACGTGTGCAGGGTTTTCAACATGGAACTAACCTAGGCATTGAGATGTAAGCATATTCTGCTGTTGACTTTATGCTTTTATTGTGGTGCTCACACCAAACCTACATAGTTTTTCTCTGCTGGCTTCTCTTCTCAAATGAACAGTGGGAACTGCATTTACTATTTGCTACTAATTCTTTCTCCTGTTTGCTGTCCTGTCAGATTTATTTGAAAGATTTTTTGGAGCAGTAGAAGAAGTACTGTTATACAAAGCCTGCCATTTCTAAGAAGTGTTTATTATTACAGCTCTTTGAATAACTTTTTTTTTTTTCCAAGGAGGACCTTAAGCTTTTGAAATGTGTCTTCCTACTGAATTGCATCTAAATCTAAATCTGAAAATTCATAAGAAGAGATTAAAAAAAAAAAAAACAGATTAATCACTTTTATTTAAATTCTATTTTGCACTGTGATACACAGAATAAATACAAAATAGAACAGGCTGACTTGTGGCTGCCTGTGACAGCATGGTTTTGGATTTGCTAACCTAGTAGATCCCTTTCAATTCCATGAATAGCAATTTCAGAAGACAGGATTAAAGACAGTTGACATCGTCAGCTTTTTGCTTCTTTGAAACAAAATTTCAGCAAAATTAAAACACTGAGTTGTTTCACTGTTACAGTAGAAAATGAATGCTTCCAACATTTTTTTCTTCAAAATATGTTTAATATACTTCTAGAAAATAACTTGTACAAGTAATTACACTGCCATTTGGTAAGCAGTACGCATACAGAATAAAACTTTCAGTTTGTGCCAGCTTTTTTCATCAACATTAATTACTAGAAGGTGAAACTGTGCTGCTGCAGTTGAATTGCTCTTAACATATCTCAGTAATCCTGTAACTATCCTCTGCCTGCATTTTTTCCCCTAAATATGGGCTTTTAACTCTCATTAAGCAAAAAGATCATCTCATTTATGGTAGCAGATGTTGGTGAATCGTGACATTAACAGATGGAAAAGGGCAGGGTGAAGAACCTGAAGGTTGTGAACTTGCTATCTGTTGGTCCAGTATAAATTCATGAAGAGTCTGAACAAAGAAACAAGAAAGTGAACTGTCATGCTAGTGGACTGTGACTCAGCTACCTAACAATGCATTATTTAAGGAAAGGCAAGAGGTTCATATCTGTATGCATTAAGTCTCTCCTATAAACAGTGTAAAATAATAATAAGCATTCAGGAATAACATTTTAAGTACAACTATCCCAAAAATGACAACCTGTCGCATATAAAGGGGAAAAGGCTTGTCTGAAGTCAGCAGCCAGGACAGTGGCAATGCAGGGAATAAAATTCATGTTTCCCAATTCTTAGCCACTACAGCAAGTACCTTCTTAACACTAGACAAAGTGTGTATAAATCATTTATCTCATCTAATCAATTGCCTGCCATTGCAGAGGAGTCTGGATTGGGGGCATCTGTTTTTCTCATTTTCTATCTGCCTTCGGCAAAAAGCATAGTCTTCTGAGAACTGAAGTGCTAACTAAAGTCTTTGGGCTTAATTTAGGAGCTTGTGGGTGAAACTTAATGGTTTATGATATATGGGAGGTCAGAGAAGATGATCTAATAGTCCCCTCTCACCTTAAACCATATGAAACTATGTAGGCTCCTGAAATATGATAAAGCTAATAACAGTGTCACAGATCACAGTGATAAATGCTGAGCTAAACCTTCTGCTTGGCTGCAGTCTGAGAAAAAGCCTGTGAGCATCCCAGTGCTGTGTAGGGATTCAGCCTGCTACTGCATGCCAGACAAGAGCAGCAACAAAGGAACCTGAAATAGCTGCACCTAATATAGCCAGCATGTTTTATTAAAAAGGAAAAACTGTTAAAACTCATACTTAAAAGATGTATGCTAAATAGCACATTTGATGGTGTGGTGTGCCAAAATGAAAACCTCAGTTTTTATTATCAAGAATGAAATATGTTCTCTATAGAAGATGTTTGACTTTCTGAGAGTCGTTGGTTTAGCTGTATACACCATGACCATGTTCTGTTATTTTTTTCTCTTAAAAAGTTTATTACTTTGCCTCAATTCTTGAAGGACTAAGTCCTTTATTGTGACTTGAATTGAGGAAATTCTGGAAACTGGAATATAAGTGAGTTTCCAAAAGGATTGCTTATGTTACTCTGAACTCAACATGTACCAGTGAAAAGTGCTGCTAAAACAAAGGTTGAATGTCCTAGGTGACACACTGAGCAGTACGCTTTATTCACTACAGTCTGGAATTGGAGGCTTCACTGAAGTTTGCTGAAAAACTACTATGGATTAGAAGCTAATTAGAAAGTGCTTCAGCAGTGGGATAATTTTGATTGCATAGAAATATGTTTGCTTTCTGTGTACATATACCAAGTAACACTTAGATGTATAGAGGCAAAACGAAGGTAAATGAAAACCAGATTTTGCTCCCGAGAAATGTACAGAGGCATCATCATTGCATTTCATCCCAATTGTTGTCATCCTTTTCTCCATGTCTTTTCCTTCACTTAGCAGCATGACTACTTTTGATATTGCTTTGAAGGATTGCTCAGCAGGTAGGTCTTATGATGCAGTACACGGCATGGCTAGCTCTGCTGTCCTTGTGTAGTAAGAAGGGCCTAATGCCTTTTGAAGATTGACAAATGTGCATTTAGGGAAGAAGGATTTTGTGGATAAGCTTTATTTTTTCTCTCTTTTTAATTTCAAATCCTTATATACTGTCATTAAAACATAGGTAGGAATACTTAGATCATCTTTATGATAGGATTCTGGATAGAAGTGTATGAAATGAGATTGCTTTTTCATAAAATGTAAGAAAGAGATGTTGGTATAATCAAAGCATGAGATAAAAAGATGGATATGAATTTTAGTTGTACAAGCATAGATAAGAAATGTCTTTTTAAATGTCATATAGAAAGTGTGCTTTAGGTTTAGTCAGGATTTCAATATAAAGACCTAGATTAAGGAATCTAGAGATAAATACTACTTAAATATTATTTTAATTCATACAATAAACATAAGGAATCAGAAAATTACAAAATAACAAGCAACTGGCAAATTCATTTTTTTATTATTTTCTTCCTCCCACTGATAAATTTATATGCAAACCCAAATTTATATGCAAACTGAAACAGAATACTTTGGATCTAGATTATAACATTCTTAGGAACTGGAAATAAAAAAGAATGTTGTCCTAGCCAAAATAAAGTCAAGGAAGGAATTCCGAGATATATTTATGTTATCAAATACAAGTGCCTGTATTTCAGGAATGTGAAACTTTCCTTGAGCATCCATATTGACTGTGAGAATATAAATCATTTAGTTCAGCTCAGAAAAAAATCCTAAAAATATAAAAGAAACATCATGGAATAATTGTCAACTAACAAAACTGGGATTTTGATGGGGTTTCAGCTGACATAAAATGTTATTCTTCATCTTGCTCTGGGTTTCTGCCTAACCACAGCTTTAGACTGTTAGTGGCAAAGATGGAGAATACACACATACATACTGTGTTATACAAAGTGACTTGCATATTCCGATTCAGAATCCTACATCTTCTTCCTCCTTTCTGGTTATGATGCATATGAGACCTATATTGTATGTGACTGCAGATCTGACGGTTGGAAGTGCCCTTCCGGCTCTATTCAAAATGGAAAAATGAAACAGTACAATGAAACTGGCTTGTAGAAAAATACTCACCTAGTAATCAAATGGGACTATTAGAAATGTTGTATTAAAAGAACTATATTGCTATGAAAGTCTCCCCCCCCCCACCTTTTCCGTGCAATACAGCATTATTCATGTTTGTCACTACCTCAAAAATTTCAAATAAAAAATTGAAGAGGGCAAACACACATTTTTACCTACATATATTGTTGATTTCTATTTATAGAACTGCATCAGAATGCACATATAGAAAGCTTATCCTGCAGCTGAAGAGAATGAATATTGTTGAGACACATTAAAACTCATTTTGTTTTTCAGCTCTGTTGAATATTACACATGCCCCAGTATGTCTTAGGGTTACTCTAGCAACCTCACACTACCTAAGGGAGCCACATCCCTTGCTAGTGCAATCAATACAGTAATTCTGTCTTGCCACAGATTTTCAAAACTTACTCAGCCTGGCACACTACTTTTTAGGTTCCAGGAAAAAGCGATTTCCCTGTCAGTGCTTTTGATGATGAGAGGTTTTTCTCATTCTTTGCATTTAGCAGCCACCGGGCTACAAAATCACTTCTCAGCTTTGTGGTTGCAGCTCACATCTCGTGCCAGCTTTAGGTCATTTAAGTGCCTCTACACTGAAGAGATCTTGGGTTGTATGCAAGTTTTATATCCAATTCTATTTCAGGTTCGCAAGATTTAAACCTCTCTGAGGAATTCCATAGATGTAAATCACCCATGATATATAGATCTCAGATTTTCCCTGATTAGTTATATCTCAATTCCCATAAAAAATGGTTATACATTTACCAATAGATTTTTTGTCTAGTACACATAGATAGCATATTAGGGTTCCTTCTGATTATTGCTGACTGCAAAGAAACACTTTACCCAATGACAGGAAAATACTTTTTTCCAGCTGTAAAGTTAGAATATGAATCAAAGAGTATAACTTCTTTGTACACTGAAACTTGCATTTTGTATATGCATGCATATATTATTAATCACTTATGGATGCAATTTATTATTTGCTATTGAAGTAACATGTGTAACTGAGCCGTTTGAGATGAAGTGGATGTGGGCACATAAAATTTAGCATTAGCTTAGAGGAATTCAATGAAAAACTTTATTATATTTAACTCTAATGACCTTGTGGTGATAAGAGATGGAGTACTTTTTTATACAGACTATGTTACATTTGTTCAGTGCCTCCTATACTATTAATCAAGAGGTGAAGTCCAGCAGGGGAGAGATGAAATTTTTCTGGATTTGTCCTGTTCTTTCCTTGCTAAAATGAAACACCAAGTAGCAGAGAGTAAGTGTTCACCTTTTGTGAAAGTCTTGCACATGGATCTATTTAATTGCTTTTCCTGCTTAATTCTTGAAGCGATACAGTGAACTGATAGAACAGGTGGTATCTCTTAACAGATGGATACTACACGCTAGCTGTCTTTTAAAGAACAGATGATTTTGATTTGCCTATCTGCTATCTTACTGTAACTGGATTTTGAATGAGGTCATCCTAATTATGAGTCATTTCACAGATGAGTGACTTTATTCTACTACCGATAAGAGTGATACTAGTCCCCTTTTGTAACATCTCTATCTGTTATCGCTTGCAAGTATCCTTTCTCTCTTCTACCTCAACAGTTAAGATCTTTCTATCTACCTGTTTGTTTTAGCACAGTAAATACCAGATAAAACAGCCTAAGCTTACTTTATGTAGGGGAGGAGGCAAAAAGAAGAAGTGGAGTGTGCGTAAGTGAATTTTTAAACCCTATCTTCATGCAAGCAACATACTTTCCTTGGTGCTGGCTGTCAGGAATTCAATGTCAATTGGATGATACCTCAGTTTCCCCAATCTGAAGAGGACATGGAATGGGATATAAGAGAGAACACTGATGTAAGATCAGAAGTTCATGACAGATGGTTATATTTTCACAATCTACTACTAAATTAAATTAGATTTGTGGATAAAAATTTTGTGAGTGAATTTCATAAATTCATTTCAGACCTTTTCATTTAAACTGACAGAAGCAAATTATAGTACTATAGCACGTGTATCCATGATTTCACGCTTCTGCACTCTAGGAAATGAGAGGAAAATCTCAACAGGTTTCTCCCTGGTAAAACATTTTTAATTAGTAAACAATTCTGAAGCTGCACATTCAAAACATATCCTTACCATGCAAGCCATATTGTCACTTCCAATCACAGCACTTTCAGATTTTTCAGTGTATGCACAGGCCCACTTTTCTTTTTTTCCAAAGAGTGGAGAGAGTCAGTCCTGAACACTGTTGATGTTTCTTGCCAGTTGGACTACCATAAAAACTTAGCCAAGTGTTCCTTTGTAGAGAAACATTTCAGTATGAAGTACATGAGGTTTAAAAATAGAAACTAAATTGAGTGTTGAAAAATGTGAGGAAATGTCAAACTAATATGCATTTAGTTTAATGGAAGTGTTGTCAAAAATAATGTTTTCCAGTGAGCGATGGGTTTAACAGAGAGTGAAAAACAGAAACTTGAATGTATTTCGTGACATCAGTTTGTTTTAATTCATAAGGAGGAGAAGCAATTAAAGCTCCTAGGCTATGATAAAGAGTGTTAAGTAAAATGAACAGGAGAAAATTGAACCGCACTTTCAAAAGATTTGAAAAGACTTGGTAAACGTGATTGAAAAAAATGTTGTATGGAAAGCATAGTCTGTTGTTGCTTTGTTTCTTTGTTTGTTTTCACCAATTATTTTGATCTTCTTTCTCTTGGCAGAATTATATATCATACTTTTAGTGTGAGTGTCTTTTGCAAGATATCCTCTTTCCCTACCTGTTTCTAAGTTGTAGTGGTACTAAGAGCAACAAATATTTAATCATCATTTTAATGTCGCAGAATTCAGCATCTGGAAGCCAATATTCACACTGTGAGTGGTAATTCAATTCAGCCCCACTGTGTGTAGGAATTACAATACAGTCTTTAATTACATAACCATATATTGATCATTATTTCCAGAGAATCATGATCCTATTCAGTGCACAAATAGTCAACCGAAATTAATGAGCTAACCTCAATATTTATTTTTCTCTTTGCTTTTGTGTTGATGTTATTTGCTGCAGTGCTCACACCTGTATTGAAAGCAGAACTATTTTCTTGGGGAACTTCCTATGACATTTATCATCGATGTATTGGAATGCTTTACAAATATTAACACATTTATTCTTCAGTGCAGAATCAAAAGGGTATTAGTATCCTCTGCAGCCTTGGAGAAATGGAATGTATGCCAAAGCTGCATATTCAGTCTCACCTTTCTGACCCTAAATAAACCATGTGGGAAATAAAGAACAGAAACTAAAGAAAAAAATCTCCTGACTTCAATGTTATTTAATGTTATTTTAGATGAAGTTATGTAGACACAGTTTTTAGTCACTGGAAAATAATCAAAGGAACTGGTATACTAAAAGGAAGTGATAAAGAATGAGGATGATGTCTCAAACATAACACCTTTGGCAAATGCCGATTTCTCTCTATTGTATTGAAAACCAACCTATTCTTTTCACCCCAACTGCTTCTTTATACTAAGTTTAAGAACTTTCCTAGTATCATAGAAACATTTTGTATGGTAAAGGCAATGACAAAATGTAATCTGGAGTAGGATTCATTCATCTGTGGCAGGAGACTATTGTTTATCTTTCATCCTATATCTTTTAAAATGTAGACTTGAAACAAGTGATCCATTTCTGCTTGCAATAGTACAATTCACTATTGAATCTTGGTTCATCCCCAAAAGAGGTTTGTCTGACTGTACTCAACCAGGGATTGTTTTCTCTTAGAAAGTTTATTTTTTCAGTTTTCTTCTCTGTAGTATTCTTAGTTCTGCACCTGTGCAGATCTGCCAGAGTTTTCTCCCAGCTTTCTAATAACACCTTCTTCTCATCACTTTCTTTTTCTCTCATTGGTAAATCGGAATGGATTTTCATTTTATCTTTGGCTTCTCACACAGCCTTGATCTTACCCTTTATCCATTTATTTCATTCTTCTTTCCTACCTACAAGTTTCAGATTGCCTCCATGGCCACAGTCGTCTTCTTTCTGTCTCATTTCAGTCATCTCTAGATTCAACTGAATTGGCAGTTATGTGTTTACAGCGTACATTCCTTGCATTCTCTGCAGAAATCTAGTTTGTGTTCCCATGGTAGTCTAATTATTGTTCCACCTTGTGCCAAAGAGCAAAAGAAAGTGCTGTTTCTCTGTAGGTGACAGTTTGCTGGAACAATGTAATGCACTAGAACAGACATTCAGGTCTGTTTTCTCAGATTTTTACTGCTAAAATGAGAGTAATCAAGGAATGAAAACAAACAAATAACCAAACATGTAAAGGCATTATGAAGTCTGGCTGAAATAAGTAGTATGATAATTCATCTCCCTAGATCACACGTGCTGATTTACAGTAATGAAACATTCCTATAGTGTTTACTTTCTTCAGTTTTCCACAGTCTTAACTGCTGCAGAACAAAATTAATCTCCTTCTCGTCAGTCTCCTACTGCTCAGAGGGTTTTGAATAGCAGCAGGAAAACATGACAAAAGACTCTTCTCAGTTTTAACTCTGCCATAGCCTGTCAAATCTTTGTGTTACAGCTGTCTGTCTGCTGATTTAAAAAAACAAAACAAAACAAAAAACAAAACAAAAAAAAACCCCTGCATTGGTTTCATTCAGTTTATAGTTTTGAGACCTTCTTTTCAGAATTTTTTTTTTAAAGCTGAGACTGTGCACAAGCTGATAAGGCCTGGAAGGAGTGAATATATTCACTAATAACTCAAAGCAAATTTCCAGATTGACATTAATTTGATTCACCGATACAAGTGGACTTGTGTTGGAATTAAGTGTTATACTACATTTTTATATCCTGATATTTCTTTATGATGAATATCTCAGAGAATGTAATGAAATTAAACCAAATACTAGAAACATGACAAGAAAGTGATCCTGATGAGTGTTCAGCTGAATGAACATAGATAGGCAAATGTGCTTTTTTAATAGTCAAGTGTGTCTCAGAGGAATTAGGTAGGTGAGTATTGGCACGTAGGAAGCTAAAGCATTATCCATTTTAAAAATATGATGATTCTGAGATTTTTAAAATACTTTTTTTTTTTTTTTGCCTTATGCAGTTGTATGTTGTATTGTTGACATCACTTAAAGGATTGCATACAATGACGCTTCATGTGAGTATCAGAATCCTCAACTTGAAATATTCTATTGCCTGTAGCTTGCTTGTCATTTCAAAACAAAATGGCAAGTGAAGAAAGATCCTTATCCTGTCAAGCTTCACTAATATGTTGCAGCTTCTGTAGTATTCTCCTAAAGTGTCAGAATGCTCTGCAGAATGTTGGCATCATTCAAAAATATCAGTAGTTCACTACCCCAATACCTACCTGCTATTTTTAAGCATCTTAGAAATAAGCTGTTATGTTGGAATTGCTTTGACCAAGTCCTTCAGGTACAACAATTGCAAAGAAATCAAACTGCCATCTCTCTCCTTGTCCAGGAAGACCTGAACATTCTAGCTGTCTCCGCAGTCAACTCTACTGGAATTTGAAGAGACACTTCAAAGCTCGATTGTTGGTATCCCAACCCCTGTTAAACTCTGGACAATGCCCAGAAAATTGGTTTCAGAGCAATATTTAGAGTCCAAAGGAACATATCTGTTTAATCTGGCAAAAGCCATCTCAGCAGTATTATTAAGCCACTGAGGGAATTTTCAAATGCCATTTTCTTTGTTCTTCTTCCTTCTGGCATCTATTCTGAATTGCTCACAGATCAGAGAGATGTGAAAGTCCCTTATGATTAAGGGACTCTTTGTGAAAGTGTGTGGGTGGCCCTATGCCAGACCACTGCTTTTCATTTCTCTAAAACACTTTACCTGCAAATGACAGACAGTAGAGTGACTGAATAAGCTGTTAGAAGGAAGGTGAAAGACAGGAAAACAAACAAACAAACAAACAAAGAAAAACATCTTGGATTGTTGGTGGATTCACAAACTCATGTGACTGTTCTTCCATACTTATTCCAAGACAAGATAGTGGCCATTGAATTGGGCATTACTTAACATAACTGTTGCCATTTAGAAATCTCTTTCAAAAAGAGAAAAATCTCAGGTCACCTGTTTTAAGTTAGAAGCTATTTAGCTCTGCTGGTGCTCAGTAGGCTGTAACTGGCTATTTTCAAGCATTTGTGAACAATCTGAGAGCAGATGATACTATTGAGTACAGCAAATAGGACAATGATTAATGACGTTGATATCCTTCCATTGCCTCTAAAAGAATGTGAAATTATATTTATGGGTCCATATGTTTTGATATGGGCATCTCCGCACTGCAACTCTTGATCTAAGTTAATTAATACATCTTGTATTAATTAATTAAGAATTTCAGGAGCACCAGGGATTGTGAGCAGGAAATAGATTGGTGGAGTAACTCCCTGCCATATCTGCGAGAAAGGCACCGGGGTGATACATCCCAAATAGTGGTGTACCCCTCCCATGTTGCCACTGGGCATAGAGATGGGACTTAAGAGATGGGGAAGAATGGAAACAGGTCTCATATCAGCATCACAGGTAAACCCCCTCCCTACCAGCACTGATTCCCCAGCTGCCCCTGTGCAATAGAATAGTAGAATGGCTTGGGTTGAAATGGACCATAATGATCATCTAGTTTCAATGTCCCTGCTATATGCAGGGTTGCCAACCACTAGGTCAGACTGCCCAGAGCCGTATCCAGTGTTGCCTTGAATGCCTCCAGGGATTGGGCATCCATAACCTCCTTGAGCAACCAGTTCAAGTGTGACACCACCCTCCCTGTGAAAAACTTCCTCCTAATATTTAGCCTAAATCTCCCCTGTCTTAGTTTAAAACCATTCCCGCTTGTCCTATCACTATCCACCCTCATAAACAGCTGTTCCCCTCTTGTTTATATGCTCCCTTCAAGTACTGGATGGCCACAATGAGGTCTCCCCGGAACCTTCTCTTCTCTAAGCTAAACAAGTCCAGTTCCCTCAACCTTTCTTCATAGAAGAGGTGCTCCAGCCTTCTGATCATCTTAGTGGCCCTCCTCTGGACTCTTTCCAAGAGTTTCACATCTTTCCTGTTCTGGGGGCCCCAGGCCTGGACACAGTACTCCAGATGGGGGCTCACAAGAGCTGACAATAGACTTGAGACTCTGGATCTTGAGGAAGGGGGAAGTGAGGATGCAGTGGAAGGTGCATCCAGAAAGCTGTCTAGGGTGAGGCAGCTGGCTCTATGCCTCGAGACTGCCTTTGCCAAGAAGTAAAGAGGGGTGAATGTCACAGGCATCTCTGTACTGAGAGGAATGGAGGGCCCTATATATTGGCCAGATCCTGCCCATAGAGAAGTGTGCTGCCTCCCTAGAGCCTCGGTCAGGGACATTACTAAAAAACTTTCTGGTCTGGTTCAATCTTCTGATTATTATCCTTTAATGACAGTTCAGACTGGAAGCAATGAAGTCAATGAGAGAAACCTGTGGGCTGTAAGAAAGGTATTGGGGTGGTGAGTTGATAGAGCAGGAGTACAGGTAGTGTTTTCCTCTATCCCTTTAACGTCAGCAAGAGACACTGAGAGGACCAGAAAAATAAATCTCTTAAATATGTGGCTGAAAGGCTGGTGCCATCGCAGGAATTTTGGCTTTTTTGACTATAGGGAAGTTTACTCAGTGCCTGGGCTGATGTCTGCAAATGGGTCTCACCTGTCTTAAAGAGGGAAACAAATTTTAGGCCAGGAGCTGGCAGAGTTCCTTGAGAAGGCTTTAAACTAGGAGTAAAGGAGGAAGGGGATGAAATGAGGCTTCGTAGTGATGAGTCTGGGGGAACAATGTTGGGATTGAAGGTAATGCACTCAGCATGGGCAACAAACAGGAGGAGCTGGAAGCCATCACGTGGCAGGCAAACTAGGACTTAGTTGCTATTACTGAAACATGAAATCACTCCTGCAACTGGAATGTTGCAGTGCATGGCACTTCAGAAGGGATAGGCAAGAAAGGAAGGCTGGTGGCACGGCTCTTTATGTTAGGGAGTGTTTCAATGCTGTTGAGCTCAGGGCTGGGAATGATGAGGTTGATTTTCTACTGGTAAGGATCAGGGGGAAGTCCAACACGGGGACATCCTGGTGAGGGTCTGTTAGAGACCACATAATGAGGGTGCAGTGATGGGTGAAGTGTTCTACTAGCAGCTGGAAGAAGTTGCATGATTGACAGCCCTTGTTCTCATGGGGGACTTCATATTGAAAATATAACATAGTGCAGATGAAGCAGTCCAGGAGGTTTCTAGAGTGTGTGGAAGAGAACTTCTTGACAGAGCTGGTAAAAGAGCTTACCGGGGAGGAACCCAGCTAGACCTGCTGTTCACAAACAGAGAAGGACTGGTGGGAGTTGTGGAAGTTGGGAGCTACCTTCGGCAGTGACCATGAAATAGTAGAGTTCTCAATCCTTGGTGAAGTCAAGAGGGGGCCAGCAAAACTGCTATTTTGGATTTCCAGAGGATAGACTTTGAACTATTCAGAATACTGGTAGGGAGAATTCCTTGGGAGTCTGTCCTGAAGGGTGAAGGGCTCCAGAAAGACTGGTCACTCTTTAAGAAGGAAGTCTGTGTTGTTAGAGTGTTATTTTTCACAATGTGACTCTTTTCTCCTGAATTGATGACATTGAGACAGTGGGGAAGAAGATCACTGTGAATGAACAGGGAGCTTTTCCTGAGACTCCAGGAGAAAAAGAGAATCTTCTCTGTGGAAGAAGGGACAGGCCACTCATGGAGAGTACAAGATTGTTAGGATGTGCAGGGAGAAAATTAGAAAGGCAAAAGCCCATCTTGAACTCAACCTGGCCACTGTATTAAAAGACAATTTTTTTTTTTTTTTTTTTTTTACAAATATAAGACTGTTTGATCTAAGCTTGCCAATTTCACTTATATAATATTCTTGAAAGTAGATGCACTTGCTTCTGTGACAACTGTGATTCTACAGATATGTGTGTGTGTAGCCAAGTCTTCATCAACATATTGAGTTTATAAGTATACCAAATGCTTTGCTGTACAAGTGTTTTTTAATTCAGTATATTTTACTATGCAGTGAGAACAGATATTAGGGAAAGGGAAAATATATACATTTCAAACGGATATAAATGAAAATTGATCTTTATTTTAATTTTGTCCTCCAAAACAAAGTATAAATGCTGAGAATAGTAAGTGTTCTAATTGTAATTTCAGAACCCTCTAATGGTATTTCTCATATATTTATTTATTTAGCAAAATGCATGTGAAAATTTCAACTCCCCAGTCTAATTAATTCTCCTCACTAAGATTCTGACTGGCAAGTCTTCTCTAGACTGAGCTTTTGTGGGTTTGCTGCTCATATTTCTTAATTATTTTGGTCAAAAAACTCTCTCTATGCTCATTTGCCTCAATTAATTTTGCTCAATTATGATTGGATACCAAGTAAAAGTCTTTTAAGAAAAAAATTCCATTAGTTTTTGCTTCTTTTACCCTCTAGACTCTTTCATTGGTTTTGCCAATATGTCTGCTTTTTTGGCACACCTGCTTTTGCTGTCTAGATTGTGCTAGTTCTTTTCCCAGAATCAATCGTGAGCAGCTTGCAACCAAATGCCTGATTAAAAAGTTAGCAGACCTTGAGTGCAATTACTTCAGCTCTATGGCATTCACGCATTAAACCCAGTGTTAATTGTTTCCCATTTTTGTAACGATCCTTATAATAGGATAAAAACAGAAGAGATCATTTCTTGAAGTTAAAACAGCAGAAAATAAAGACATTTGCTCTGATTAATCATCTCAATATGAAATTAAACACAAGCACAAGTAAACATAGAGGGTCCTTATGCTGGATGCCAATAAAATTGGCATTGGTTCCATTAGAAAAAATTATTCTGAAGGCTGGAACAACACACATTTTTCACAGTTAGACAAAAAATAAGATTGAATAAAGCAGGATTTTTGAGTTGCTATTTCAGAGAACATCTACACTTTTATTGGTGTAAGTAGTATCATAGATACTGTCTATATCATGCTGTGTGTACAAATATTCACAATTTTCTATAAATGAATAATTTTGTCATTTCATTTGAACTGCTAATGGATGGTGTCTTGCTGCTTTAATGAATTTTTATATTTGAAGAAACATTAGGGTTTTATGTTTGTTTTTGGTTGGTTTTTGGAGGGTTGGCTTTTGTTTGTTTTTGAGAAGGAAAATATCCCTAGATGATTTAGTGCCATCAAGCAGTACACATAACTGTAGTTATATGGTTATATTAACTTATTACCTTATAGTTCTGTTTTGTCTTTACTTCATCCAGTCCGATCAGATTATAAATTTTGTGGAGGAACAGCATTCTTTTCTGTGTTGTTAGAGTGTTACTTTTCACAATGTGACTCTTCTCTTTTCTCCTCCTTTCTTTCCCTACTCAGTGTAAAATTTAAAACCTTTTGCAGTAAATAAGAAATATGTTCATAATTCCTATTTATACCTCAAATTACACAGTAAGAAAATATTTATTCTTCACAAATATTTGTGTATTTTCTACCTAAGCATCTTAAATTAATTTGTAGACAGCATGTTATCTTTTATAACTATCATGCCTAGCTGAAACAGGCAATGATCTCTCTCACTTATCATAAATGTTGAGTGAGGGCAGCTGGCCCCTGTCAAGAGGTAGTAAGTACCTGAAAATAGACCTCAGGTACCTGATTCTGAGCCTTAATAGGAAACTTTGTGTTGATTACAGTGACTGACACTGTATTTCTCATGAAATCTGTCACAAAGCCCATCTTCTAACTTCACATCCTGCACTTTAACCACATGATTGCCCTCCTCCCCTGGGTTGGAATGACAGCTTATATCCTCTCACATGTTAGCTTCTCTGTCATTTTCTGTTTAGCTTAGAAACTCAGTATCATGAATTCTTTAAAATGCTACTTGTTTGACCTGGCCCCTGATTTTAATTGTTAAGATTCAGGCTAGCATTCCAGATGGTCCCACTCTACATGCGCTAACAAACTGGACCTGGTTGGTATTTAGCTGTTTCTAAGGAAAGTGCCAGCTGTTAGTAATTTTGCTTGTTAGTGAATATCATTTGAGATTATACCACTGGGTGAAGTCCTAAAGGATATTTGGCATTATTGCACTAGTGAATATCTGTAGCCAGCATTATTGAGTTAGCAGTTTCATCTTATAAGGGAAAAAAAAAAAAAAAAAAAGCATTCAAGAAATTGGAGCACATCTGTTTTTCTTCGTTTTTTTTTCCTAGTGTGGGAAACATTTAACTTCTTCATTACAAATTTAATTATGTACAGTTTGATGTTCAATTTTTTTTTTTTTTTTACCTCTGTTATTAACACTACTGTTCAAACTATGCTATACAGACTTTATAGTTTCATTTCTAGAGATTTTAAACTTCATGTTCCTAAAAAATAATGATAAATAACTTTGCCTATCTTAGAGCAACAACCATATCCACTAGTATTTTGTGCAGTTCACATTCGGTGCTTATGGTCATGATACATTAGGCACAGAATGAATTCTTTAATCATTTCGACTGTATTCCTTTGAATAAAACCAGTTACAGTAAGTATTATCTATGAGAGTTCTCATGGAAAAGAATACTTTAGGATCAGAACTTATCCAAACATAGTTTTAGCTGCATTTTTTCCATAGTTACACTTAGGAAATCTTCCAAAGAAATTCTGGATACCAAAAGGACTAACGACCCAATCTGTGAAAATTTTGAGCGGTTTTCTTTAGCCATTACATAACTTTGAATTCAAGGGCGTATTTCGTACATAGTTCATTGGTTAGACCATAGCAGTTTCATCTTCTTTTACAAAACAGGGAGAAGAGCTATTAAAAGAATATATTTAACCCACACTAAGAAGTTCAAACACACAGTTCAGCGCATGTAGACATGCACATTGACATGTGAAACATTTAATGCCAATCCTAGGTGACTATTTAATATATTCTAACCTTGTTTAAGAAGCCATATTCAGATTAAATTTTTATATCAAAAGAACAACATAGTAGCATCTTCTGGAAAAAAAAAATTCAACACATCAAGGAAAGAGTGTTTGATGAGTGTCTTGAGTACAAAAGTACCTATGAGTAACATAACTTCAATCAGATTGACAAATTCAGAAGCATTCAAAGAATTGTCTGTTAGAAAACCTTTGAATTTTATTAGTTTTACTGCAAGTGAAAATGTTGATAGATCAACCACAATCCCAATGAAATCAGAAGGAAATTTTCCAATGAATTTACTAAGGCCTGTATTTATTCCTTCTAAAAATTGACATTCAAAATAATGTCAGCAGGTATAAAAGTTTCTATTTCAGAGAATTTTCTCAGGCTTCAATTTGTTTTGTCTGCTCCTTTTGATTTATGTTCACTTTTATAGTAGCAGTAAAATAATAATTTAACCAGTTATCACCCTACTTGCAGTTTCTCTGAAAATCTCTCAGACTTCCTGTCTATCAACAATAAAGGTCAAATCACAAGCTTTGCATGCATTCTTATGTGACTTATTGTCATGCTTTTGTGATTTTTGGTTTTCAGTATTCCACATCATAACATCATGTAGTGCTCTGGGAGTTAAACTGTTAATGCTCCAATTTCGGGTACCTGTCCTTGTACATCGCGGAAGTCATGGGATCTGGCATTTCCTAGTTGGGAGATCTCTTACTGCCTTGCAGTGGGTGTTGGAGGGTGCTCTCCTAGCCGTACCAAGCTTTTCAGGTTTGGCTTGGTCTCAGGAACTCTCCCTCTCCCCTATTTTATTTGATTTATTAGTCTCAATTACAATTAGATTGTATTATATTGTGTTATCTTGCATTCTGATATCGTAGTTAGTAAAATCAGTTTTCCTCCATAGATTATTGCTGCTGTTTTTTATTTTTCCTTCCTTGAGCCCAGCTCCCATCTTCCTATCCCGTTTCCCTTTTCCTTCTGATTTTGAGGGGCTAGGGTGGACCAAGGGGCTTACTGCCCCCCCTGTCATGGGCATAGATTGATCTAGCTAACTTGGTGACACTTGACAACTTCTGAAGACTGACATAATGTGGCTTCCACAGGCATTGTGCTCTGTGATGTATTCTATGCTCTGATAACTAAAATCCCAAAATATCACCAGGCATTTTCTTCCATCTGTCATGGTAGTATATGTCAGAAGGAATCCTGATATACTACTTGAGAAATCGATATCAAAACAGCCGTTCAACTTATTTCAATTTGCCCATAAATATATTTTAATCAATATTTGTTCCAATTCTCACTCAGAAACACATTTTTTTTTAATCTCTTCTGTAGGCAGATATTATGTAGATCATAAAATGATGTAATAGCAATACATCTTTTTTAAAAAAGAAAATGAAGCTTTTTTTTTTTTCTTTTTTTCTTCCTGGAAAACAAAGATGTGTACATGTGCCTCTACAGTACTTACATGAAGTGCAATTTTACCCTTTTTGCCTGTGCTTCTATTTACAATAATGTTGTTTCATAAAATTATATGTGAAACAGAATGTTTGTGCTTGTCAATTTGCCTGATGAAAAGCTAGCATTTGCAAAGTATGTATAAATTACTCTTGAAATGTTAGCAACTGCTGGGCTCAAAAGTCAATCTTTGGTTATCATTAGTAACAGACATAGTCATGTGCTCCCAGTGGAAAGTACACAAATAAGTCCATTACATTTAAACACTGGGATCAAGGGTGATGACATACGGCAAATTCTGTGAAATGAGAAACTTGGTAGTATGTAAATTAGAAAAAAATGCACCAATCACTAAATTTTTTATGCCCAGTTTAAATATCTCATGTCCTCCTTTATCTTGGTTTATAAACACATAATCTTGAAGAACTCACTGTTAGGCCAAGATCACATGAAGATCTGTACTTATGAGTAAGTGACTTAGTTAATCTATTTCCAGTAGAAGCTAAGCAGAAAAAGATGGCTATAAGCATTAGCTAAAGTAAAAAATGAAATAAAATAAAATAAAATAAAATAAAATTAAAAAAAACAACTTTTGCAAGCTTAGTCTTTTAAGTCACTAAAATTAAGAAATTCATTAGTGTTAGTTATCAACATTAAACTCACCTGGCACAAATAAATAAAATCATCAATACTGAACAAGAATGTGAACAACTAAATTTGTCTTTTACCTTTTTCAGTGGGGCCTATGACATTAGCAGCAGCTATCTAGGTAGTCAGAGTTCCTGTTTTCCCTGTAAATTTTAATAAGTCAAGAGCTTGCCATATGTAATTTGTGGAGAATATTAAAAATTGGGTAAAGTGCAATAATAATAGTGATTCTTGTCAGCTCTCATTTTACTTCTACTTGAGACAAGCAGAAAATACATTTCTAGTTACTCTTACAATAAGATGCCTGTGAGAGTATCTTCTGTTTTGATAGTACAGTAGCATTGCTGCCTTTGTGTAGATGAACTCCATACAGAAAGACCATATTTTTCCCTCTTTCGTATTCTTTGCTTCTAAATGAAGTTTCAGCTTTCTTAGTGCCTAAGCTCCTCATGTGTGTATTTAATGACAGAAACTGCTATATAGCAAAACCCTAATATGGTTACTCTTTTGTATCTTATTTGGCATGATAATTTAATGTATCAAAGATTTGCCTTTTACACTCAGGGTAGTCAGGATAGCATAGATATGAAAGACCCATTACCAAGCCAAAAAGGCCTATTCAACCACTGAAAGACCTAGCCTTATCTGTGGATTTAGCTTTTCAAGCTCTGACATAAGACACTAGCAGTCAGATGTACATATGTGTTACCTGCGATAAAGGAAGGATCTGTATAAATATTTGCTGCAACATGCATTGTTCCCTGAAAATTTCTGAAGAAATTATTTTCTGTGACATATGTTTACTTATGTAACATGAAAATTCCAAAGCTTTGAGATTTCATCTGGAGAAAAAAAGTAAAAAATAAAATACAACTTAGAAATTTACTCTCAGGGAAGCAGTTCATCAGGACACCGTATCTCAAGTAACAAAATATAGGTTTTCATTGTAAAATTGCATTATAGTCTAGTTTATTTTTTCTAGTAGAGTTGTAGGTATATTTTGACTGTGGTGTTTTAATTAATTTCTAGTGCATGAAATCAATTGGGATAATAATATTCATTTCACAATTAAAATATTATATATATAATGTATATAATATTATATATAATTATACAAATACATCTTTCCAAAGGTGTACCAGCTTAGCAGATGCATCCTTCATAGCAATCATGTCCACTTTCAGCTTTTCCAGTGTTGATCCATTTATTTAATGTGACAACTACAGTGTCCATTGCGTTAATAGATGTACAGCTGCTTTCTAGAATCATAGCGTGTAAGCGGTCTTATCCTCAAAGGGCAGTGTTGCTGCTGTTTCTGCTTTCACTGTTTGCAGGAGAAGACATGACTGATGACTCAGAATTAATTGTAACACAATATGCTGTCAGTGACAGATATCTGCTACATCCACTAGTACTACTTCAGGAAGCAGTGTTCTAATGTACTATTCCCCCTACAGCATGCCTGTAAATTTAGAGCCTCCTTCCTTGTTCTCTTCCAATCCCCATGCTAGTACAGGAATCAATGAGAATTCAAGTTTTTCTGCACATAATGATACTCATTTTATCCATGAAGAACAACACTAGGAGTACTGATTGTCTTACCGTGTTGTTATTCAAACTCTTAAACTCTCCTTTTTCCACTCTTCCTGTCTCATTTCCTCTTTAAACAGTATTAATGAGTGCCTTTAAAGTCCTGTGGCACAAAAATTCCTAGTGGACAGTTCATTATTTGCTGTTAAATTGATGGGTTTTGAATAATGTCTTTCTTCTTTGATACACAGTTAAAAACTAGAGAATTCAAAATCTGGAGGCAAGTTATAACATAGAATCACCCCAGACAAAAGATTACTACCATTACACAAAATCCATGGACTGCTTTATTTCCAAGGTTACATGCCATACTAAGCAAAACTAAAGGAGTAGAATAATAGGATTTTTTTTTTTCTCATCATGCTTTTTCCCAAATATCACTGGGAAATTTCCTGCTCCTTGGTAGGAAAGTGTATCTTTGCATATCTTCTGTAGTGACTGACAGTGATGAAGGCATATATCCACAGCTCTTCCGTAACAGTACTTCTCCCAAACCATAGTTCATAGAATCAGTAAGATTGGAAAAGACCATCTGAAATCATTTAGTGCAACCATTCATGTGGCACTAATATTGCCCACTAAACCATGCCTTTAAAAGCATAGAGGGAGTTTACTTCCAAAAGCGTAGAGAGAAACTTGAGCTAGAAAATTCGTAATTGATCTGAAGACAACACAGAATTATCCTCGGCTTTTCTTATGAGATTTTATTAAAAACAAGATGCAAAATCAAGACATGATAACTGCTGTGATACTGTATGTATTGATTTAGCCAATCATTAACAAACCTTAACCATTAAAAAAAGCCAATGGAATACGTATATAACTGAAGTAACTATAAACATAAGCTGTGTAAACATAAATTGCAAACATAACAGTCTATATTTTCATAACTTTGTCATTCATGTAAGACAACAATAGTTTTCTTGTATAAGCAGGTTCAAAATAATGTACGTTCCTCAAATGGGAAATATTCTTTTTTTTTTTCTTTTTTTTCCTCAAATCTGGAAATGTAATTTATAGTTAAAAGAAACTTCCCAGAATTTTATTATCTTACTCACATTACTGAAGCCAGATGATTTTTACAGAATATAAATCAGGACATATTTATTATTATAATTAAACTAGTAAAATTTCAGCAACAGCTGTTTTTACATTTTCATAGTTCATATACATTATTGATCAATACAAGCTTTTATTAATGTAAAACTTCTGGGAGTGCAGAGAACTTATGCTGGTTATCATTATAATTGCTACAGTGCTTCTGCAGTACTTCTTCAAGTGAGTGCACTTGTAATGTGTTTTATCTGTCTTGCTAGGAGGAGCTCATCAGCAAAACCAAACTAAACAAACAAATTGAAGATCAGTGAAGTCTTTAAATTACTAAAGATCACATGAAATATAATTCCATTACAACTAAATTGTTTACAAGAGAGCTTCTTTCTGTGCTGTAATGTTCCAAGCTGTAATACAAAGAAGTTTTTTTCTATAAAATGTGCCACAGAAACAGATAAGGCAGTTCACACTCAGTGCAGTATCTTTTGTTCATAAGATCTTTTTCTTCAGGTTCCCATGTCCCAGTACTTAATGACAACTAAAATTTCAAGTATTGAATATCTAAAATCACATCCTTAACTGATGAAGAATACAATACAAGATCTGCGTTTTCCTACTGGCAAGTTAACTTTGGGCATTTACATTTTAAAATTCTGGATTTCAAGTCTCTCTATTATCAAGGAGTAAAACATAAAGTTGGTGAAAGGATCAGTCTGCCATGAGTCTCCTAGTTGTCAAATACCTTGTACTTATCTAGTCATCTGCAGCCAGTGGCTGAGTATAGAGATTCAAAAAGCCATTTTACTGCAACTTTTTGGGTGCCAAGAATCTCACTAGAGCTACCTCTCTTGCTCCATTAACTACAAATTTATTTAGGAAACTGTCCAAGTCACAACAATAATTTTAGCAGGTATTTATTTACAAATTGCTACATGTTTAATGAATCTTTTCTAAGGTTTATTTTCCCCAGAGTTTCTGGTAAGAAACATTTAAAAAATATACCGAACTGTGGTTTACTGTAGCTATTTGGTTGAATAATGCATCTGAACAATTTTTAATGATTTAGTTTAGTTGTATATTGAACTATTTTCTGTTTTATTGTGTACAGCAGTTTCTTTTCTTTCCCCCACTTGCCTTTCCATGCATCTGAGAAATTAATTTACGTAACTGTGGGTTTAGAACTGATTTCCTGAGTCTCAGACAATTAATTCAGGGGGAGGAGTCTAAGACAGAAAATATTGACAATTTAGTGCTGTTTTAGCAGACACCAGACTGAAGAAAGTAACACTCTGATTTAATCTAGAATAAATAGTACAACTCAGCTTTCACGTTAGGTCAAGTTTACCTTACAGTTAAGATGATTTAAGGTAGATAAGTAACTGCCTATTGGGAAAATGAGTGTTTGCATACTAATTAAAAATGCAATACTTAAAATAAAATAGATGATAGCTTCTGTTCTGTCCAAAGAAAAAAAAAAAGAAAACAAGAAAAAAGCAGGTACACAAACAACAACAAAAACACAGGGAAAAGTGAAGACTACTGGTTTCATGAAATAAACTAAAGGAGTGTTACAACTGTCACAACTTTAAAGAAGGGAGAAAGTGATCACAAAAGATTATTAGAAGCACAGGATTTGATTGCAGTTCACTGTTTCTTTGTTCACTGTGTCTGCAAAACTAAAGGAACTGCCCAAAGAATGGGGCTGTTTACTCTCCATACTTAGATGTGCTTAGGGCCATCAAGCGCACATTTTCTCCCCAGTCAGTGGGAGACGGCAATTGAGACAATCTGTCTCTGAGTCATTCTTTTCACACTAAAGACGGGGCCAGTTATCTTCAGCCTAAGTAGTAACAGACATACGAGGTGATTATATGTTTCCTTTTAATACATTGCAGTGTAATTTACTGATTTGTACGACATTTTGCTACAGTGAAATTGAGTAGAAGAAATCAAATGGCGATCTGACATAAAACAATGTACATTCTGGAATCGATACTAACATTGTTACGTTAGGGAGAGAAAACAGGAGAATATCTAAGCACTCAAACTACCTACATGTGCAGCACGGTATGAAAACTTACAAGGAAGATATAAAATAAATTGGCTTTTTTTTTTTTTTTTTTTTTTTTTTTTTTTTTTTTTTTTTTCCCCATCCTTTCCTTAGCCTGAGAAATTGATGGAAACCTTTCCTACCTCTGTCACATTGGTTCTCTGGATGAGGTATCAAAATGAGAATAGAAACTGGGTTATCTTGTGATTCAAGTAGGACCCTTGAATGAGGACTGCTGTAGCAAAAACTTAATTTAGACATAATAAAGAAAAAAGAATCCTATTTCTCGTAGCAAATTTCTGGAAACTACTGCGCAGTTTGTACAGAAAGTGTGAGATTGAGCCAAGATTATTTTAGAGAAGCAAGGAGGACTTCTTACTAAGAAAGGAGAATAATTTTACTTTACACTAATATTCTTTCATAAGCTCAAGTGAAGCATGAAGTAAGAAAATGTGTATAAGATCACTAGGCTGAATTATATGAAGCCTTATTTGTGGTCTTTTTGGCCTTCCTGCAGGATATACTGTACACTTTCCGAGGTCACAGTGAAAAAAATACTTAAGATTCATTTTTCCAGTTTGGAAAATAGAAGATTATAAGGGGAATTTATTAAGTCAATCGGAACTGAAAATAATAGCAAACGAACAAAAGAGCTATTGTTTGTTTACAAAACAAACTAATACAGCAACCATATGGTAATTCAGAGAACTTGCCAATTCTTTCTGGAGCAAATACAAGGTATGTTTCTTCAAGTTTCCTGTTGCATTTTAGTTCAAAAAATTATCTCCTATCCCAGATGATTCAATTGCCGCATTAAAAAGGTGCACCCTAAATGCTTCCAGCATAGCACTTAGAGAAATCTTATGAGAAAAGAAGGGTTTAAACTGTTTTGTTTTTTTTTTTTAAACCCTATTTTCCTCCCCTCTGAAACTGTTAAGCTTGGTTTTGTGACTTCATTTCTATTACAAGCTTGATATCATCAAAAAATTATATCCACATTTTAGTACATGAACCAAGAGTCTTTCTTTTAATCCTGAGAGGAACAAACTTTACCAAACAGATGTTTTCCACAGAGGACCTCCAAAGAAGCACAGTTGTCTCTTTCATCCTTACAACATTTTCTTAAACTTGTACATAATTTCTTCTTCTTCATTATCATTTTATAGGATTTTTTCTACTGTTTTCTCTTGATATTATTTTCAATTTTTCTTCTTTATTTAAGGGTGGTGTTTAAGTGCCAAAAAAGTTTTTGATGTATAGACTCTTCTGTATCTTTTTCATAAGGATTACTTTTCTATGTTTGTATTTTGATCTTCGGTAGTGCGAATGATTTTGACATAAGGAAAATATTCCCAAATTGTTTTCTTTCTCTTTATTTTTTATTTTATAATGTTTGTTTGTCACCTTAACAAAAGAATGGCATAATAGTTCAGAAAGGAAGGTGAAATATTTTTTGTTGTTGCAAGTGTTCGCCTTTGAAGTATAGATCTCACATACAATTGAAGATGTGTCATGCTTGAATAGGTAGTCTGATATGCAAACATATGGTCCATTCTGTACAGCTTAGTTTGACTTGGTGTGAATGAGATGTTTTGATGGCCTCGTCTAGAAGGCCAGAAATCAAGGCTCATAGCATGCAAATATGTTGAATGGAGAGGCGGACATTTTGTTTAGCTACCTGCTTTCTAATCTCAGAAAGAAGCTAAGCTGGTAGTGTAGAAATGTTTCATGTTTTTTTTTTTGTTGTTGTTGTTGTTTGTTTTTTTTAAATGTATCTTGTTTTATCGTAATGGATAGCATCTCATGCTGAGTCATTGTGAGAGACATTCAGTAGCAGAAACAATAGAGTAATTATTTCTTGGCTGCCTGATTAGTAAAATCAAAACAATAGCTATGCAGTGAAGTCTGATTTTCAGAATACAGCAATTTTACCATGGAAAATCTCCTCTTAATGCTGATTTCTGTAACTTTGTTTGATTCAAGTACGTAATTGGAAGTAAAATACATTTTAGAATCTAACATGCAATGGAAGCACTGAATAGTTTTGAAAAACTTGTGCTTATACTTCCAGTGTAAAATTCTATTTACAACACAGCTTGTAATTCATCTGCTATAGGACATTTCAGGCATTCAATATGATGTGGAATAGTCTTTCCTCAACTTCAGATTTAAAGCACTCAGGTCAACTAAATAACTTACGTTATTTACAAACCACTTTCTGCCAGTGTTTGATGGTTTCTGTAACATAAGTCAGCAGGAAAATCTGCCAAATTCTCACCAGTACTGGCATAGTATGAGTAATGGAGGATTCGTTACCCAGTGTGCAGTAAGCCAATTTCATACATAGAGATGAGATTTACAGCGAAGTTGCATGAGTTTGGGTCTAGGTGGCCTTTCACAAAGCTAGCACACCCTGGGACTTTTGCAATGTTATTTAATAAATATTAAATATAATAATTAAATATTATATATAATTATATTTGTTTATATTATTAATTACATTTATTTTTATTTAATTTATATTTACGTAATATAATTAAATGTACTGCCCCAATACAGCCTCAATTTACCATTGGTCAATAAGATAGGGCTAATCTCCCTTTCTACAGGCCAGCTAGATATGCTAATTAACTACGTGTTTTCTCAAGATTCTCCTATCTTCAAAACCAAGTTTAGTTATCACACTGTGATTCAGAGCTTCTCTACTTAAACACTTTAACACTTTCAAGAATGGTCATACTGACTTAGATAAAGGTACACATTTGCTATATGTAAAGATACACATAAAAAAATTTGAACAAAGTTTACCAACAACACTGGCCCAACTATTATAGAAATCCATGCTGAGGTCCAGTACCCACAAATTCTTTTGCTTAAATAAGGATTTCAGGATTGTGTTTTTTATACACAAAGCTACTTTCAAAAGCAATAGATTTGTATGGATTGAAATCACAAATTCTAGTGTCAGAATATGTTTTATGAAGCTAAGATTTTCATAAATAAGGTATTTTGGTCTAACATACTATGTTTTCTGACTAGCATGCAGCATTGAAAAATTATGAAACTGCTCCAGATATTTGTAGTTTTTACTTTATTTCCAATTAGAATTCCTTACATCAAGAAAACAGAAGTGAGAAATACGTGACAGAAGAGTAAGATGCAGCTAAGATGTATTTTTAAAATGCTTTCAGTATCTTGAAATAAAAATGTGCTAATGAAGAAAGATGTAATATGCTACACCAAGCACAGGTTCTACTTTTCTGTGCCTGTGCCAATATCTCTATCCTTTTCCATCCATTCCTCCTTAACCCCTCAAGAGCTTTTATTCTTAGTCATTTTCAAGAATCACCGCTATTATTTATGTCTATCAATCTTGCAAATTACAGTTGTTAGAAATTGCCAGATGTTGTTTAAGTTCACTTCTTTATTTGTAACTAGACCAGTTTCATGTATGATTGATTTAATATACTTTTGCTTGTTACTACTATAAAAGTATCAGCTGGCTGACCACCTTGTCTGGAATGAGAAAAAAAAAGTTCATATTACGCTTCAACACTTTTTTTTTATCAACACTAGAGTTTGCTATCCTTTGTCACCATCTAAGATACAGAATTATTTTTTTCTGTGTACCTCTTGTGGGAATGAAGTCATGGTTCACCTGGATGAGCTTTATGGAATCTGCTGCAAAATGTGATTAATAGAAGAATGATTCAGTACATCTGATATCAGTTGTTTTTCTGATTTTTAAACTCAGCCCAGGTTCAAAGACATATTGATTAAATTGTCCTGGGTTACATACTAAAATTATTTTGACACAAGGGTTTTTTTAATTTTTTTTTTATTTTTATTTTTTTTCCAAATGACACAAATGATGTTTTTAATTGAGTTTTCCTTTTAATTTTGAGTTTTACAGAACAAAGATATTATATTTTCCAATTAAAAATCAGATCTAAATAAAGCCCATGTATTGCATTTTTTTCCCCAAAAAATGATGATTTATGATCAAATATGTCACAGATTGTAGATTTGAAGGTTGGCCATGTGGTATGGAGATGAACCATAGCCCTACTGTATGTACTTCTCCTAAATATACTGTAGTATAATTAAAACTGTAGTTTCTTGTTATCACTGATTCCAGAGTTGTACCATGTATCAATGTTTTTTAGAATAAATTAATTGTATTTAGGTAAAAAAAAAGTTCAAAGCTTCCTTTGATTGCATGAGGAACCAAATAAAAATATAAAAATATAAAAATAAATTAAAATATAGTCTAAGCATGCTCTAGGATTTTCCCCTGAAAGAAGTCCCTGATATTATTATATACAGAAAGTCAGTATGCCTTGGAAAGCAAAAGCCTTTTTGTGAGTGGATAGCTTTTTAAAAAAACAGTTTGAACATGTTCAGTTATTTTAGGAATCTTATGTGTCCAAGGAGTCGGAGAGGCAAGGACAACCTTGCATTGTAAGGATCTAACTCAGCCTGTTTTCATTAAAGATTTGTGGAAGGTGAGACCATCTGCTTCATTAATCAAGGACATTTAAATAATAATTAGAAGGGGAAGCCGTAAACCAGGGACACACATTTTGTAGACAAGGGAGACAGTGCCAAGGAGCAAAAGTTTCCAGTCATTAGGCAATGGAAACTTTTCCAGCAGTTTTGGAGAGGGCCAACCTGGACTTCGTAACTTATGAAAAGGGTGAAACAAGGGAATGTGAGGATTTGGGATATTTGAGGGACAGTGCCAAGCTTATGAATGTAAGTTTAGGGGAAGGAGACTGAAACGAACAGAAGAGGAATAATCAGAAAGGGGTACAAAATGGGGCTGATCACCACAGTCTGTCTTGTGTTGTCATTTAATCTCTTAACTGTCTCTCCGAGTAATCTCACTCCTTGTTCTGTGTGTGTCAGTACTGCAAGGGCTCAGCAGCAGCTCATGGCAGGACCTGAGTGCATATAAATGTTATCAAGAACCATAACCAAGAAAACTCTCTAAACCAAATGATACTTTAGAAAGCTGACACTGTTTTTTTCACAGCACTGTGTGCACACTGATCTCTCAACAAGGCATGCACACCCCAGAGCTAAATCACCCTCATTATATACATTTAACATATGAATATTATACAATTCCCACAAAGTTATCTCCTATTTCATGCATGTTAAATCTCACAGTGCACCTGCATCTACCAATCAAGGGATTCTTGCAAGGGAGTCTTTAAGTTTCCCCCATAGATAGTACTGATGTCAAGGTACACATATGACTCTTTGGTACCTCCTTGTCTCTTAGATTGCTCTTTGGTGCCTCTCCACAGTGTCTTCACAAATGGGCCTGTGTTTACCAGTCTGGAGTATCAAGGGGCCTGTTCTTTTAATATGATACAGCTGGAGAGCCAGGTAGTGTTATCCAAACAGGCAGAGGGGCTGTGTTGGTGACTGAGGCACCCATAAGTGTGCTGTGTGCTGGAAAGCCTGGAGGTGTTCAGGCCTGCTGCACCTGCCAGCCTGAGGGAGGAGAGTATGGGCTGTGAGAGCAGCACTGGGCTTGGGCCCATGGAACAGGCAGCTGCATGGAACATTCTTTAAGACACTAATAAGATTCCAGTTGATGGAATGGATTGTCTTCCCCTTTGAGTGACATGATATGTCTAAAGCACTGGCTTTGAGTCTCTCTTTGTGGAAGGCTTTTCCTCTCAGTGTTTTGATGGCATGGCTTAGTCTGACATTTCCTGACTGATTGCATGCTGCCCCTTCGTCACCTCTGAATCTGGATGACTGTTTAAGGGACCCTCAGAGTTTTGTAATTCTTTATGATTGGTGGGGTCCTTATTGAGACGCTTGGAAAGCCATACAACCAAACTTATATATCTTTTTCTTATCATTCAAAGTGCGAGCTTAAAAATTTACAAAACTGAGGAGTTGCCATATCAGTATTCAACCTCTGCCATTTTACAAAGTGACTGTCAGTTTAGAGTCAGAACGGATTTTGGCTAGGATAAGGAGCTTTTTGGTAACCAAGATCAGTATTTCTGCTTCACAGCCCATGAAACTGTCCATTTGTATAACTGCATATTTTTTTTCAGTGTATTTGGGTGGTAAATTAAGTGCAACAGTTTAATTATTTTCCAAAATGTTGAAATGTTCATTTCTCCTCTTTAAGGGCTTTTCTCAGTCATTCATATTTTCTTATGAAGTCTTTTAGTTTAGTTTAGGTTAAGAAGTTAATCTCCTTTTCCTCTGCTGCTTACTGATTTTACTAGTGACATAAATTCTTAACCTTGGAAAAACAGATTTGTAAATTTGGGTTACTGAAAATAAATGTAGGAAGAGAAGATTTTTTTTAAGCTGTGTGCTTAAGTATATTTTGTTCAAATTTAAAGGAAAAATATCTGTTAGTGATTAGAGAAATTGTTCAGGGTGGCAATTCCATAGTGAAAATACTGTAAGAAAAAGTATTGAAGCTTGAAGTAGAAGAATGCTTACTGACAGTATATGGAGTTAAGATTTCTGTTGGTATAAACTAATACAGCTCAGTGACTCAGAGGATCTGGGTTTTTTTTTGTTTTGTTTTGTTTTTTTTTTTAAGCTGGATTCCAATCCTAAAGCTAGGAAAGGAACTTAAAAGTAAGATACTAATTATAAAATCACAGCCAAGAGCAAATAGTACATTTATTTCTATACTGACTTGCACGAAAGTAATTGAAAATTGACTTAATCAAGTATCTGTGTCTACCCAAGGGAAATGAATAAAAGGAAGCCTCATAGAAAATATTGATCATCATGTAAAATGGCAGCAATTACCATTAACAAATAGTTTTTAATAAGCAAACATACAGTTAATACTATTAACTCAAGGGTTTCTCATTTAAAAAAAAAAAAAAAAAAAAAAAAAAAAAAGCACTAAACAAACAGTTGTTAAACTTACTGCAAACTTTGTGAATGTCTTCACTTTAAATCTTTCTAGCTAACCAGATTGATCAGATTCAGCAGCTCCCTGCTGCTGAAATTCATTTTTGAGGAAAGTTGTGCTTAACTTAATTTAACCTCCCTCTTGAGATGGCCTTGAACTAGTTGTTTCTGAGGCTTCAGAAATGCTGTATTCTGATCCTTGAAGACCTGTTATATTCCTTTCATGAATGCTACAGCTGCTAGTGCTAAACAACTCACAATAGTGCTAATGGCTCTGGAGTGCACAGGGAATTGCTGCATTATACTGTGGCCACAACTCATGAAGTCAAGCTATTTCTCCAGATGAGAATTTCACAGTAATGACCAACTAAACCAAATGCACAATGTGGATTTTTTTTTTTTTTAATTTTTTTTTACTTTTGCAGTGACTTTTTTCTTTCTTAAGAAGCTCAAGAAAAATTACAGTTCTGGCTGCATTCTCCGTGTTGCTTTGAGAAAAATACCTGAGTTGTAATTTTATATTTCTTACAGAACTGATAACTGCATATTCCATCATTGCATTCTGTGATTCATTGTTGATCAGTGCAGTTTCACAGTTACATTATCAGAGTTAAATGTCTGTATTAGGTAGAGTGCTGATATCAGTTCAATATCCATATAAATCGTTCAATTCTTGAAAGATGACAAAGTAAAAATATACTTTTTTTTTTTTGTTTAACTTGGTGGGCTTTTTTTTTTTTTTTTTTTTTTTTAATTTCAATAATATGAGCAGTGATAGTATGGGTTTTAAGCTCAGGAGAGTATATTTATTACATTTTCCAATGTTTGCTTTTCATAACAGTTTGCCAATGTTTATTTCTGCTTATCAGGAAGTGTTCATAGATCGCAATTTTTAAATGATAAGAAACATACCTAAAGGTCTACTGATCACTTTCTCATGAGAAGGTTACTTCACAGATGAGCACATGAGTACTTTTGTCTGCTGTCTTCCCTGGGTTGCTCTAAAAGCAAGCAAAAATAAAAATAAATTTAAAAAATCACCAGCAAACTCAATTGCCTCTCCAGCACTGCCAGGAAACTAGTTGTACTTCAAAAGTTTTTTTAAAAAATCAGGAGAACAGAAAAGAAGAGCACTAATCAGCATGTCCTGTGCTCTTCTTTGTAGTCCCAGCGCCGTGTTACATTTCACCTCCCCGATGGCTCCCAGGAAAGCTGCAGTGACAGTGGTCTGGGAGACCACGAGCCGGTGGGTGGTGGAACCCTGATCTCACACCCTCTCCCTCTGGTTCAGCCGCAGGATGAGTTCTACGACCAGGCCTCACCAGACAAGAGGACTGAAGCTGATGGCAACTCCGACCCCAACTCGGGTGAGTCACTGACAGAGCTCTGCTTACCTGTATTGCTTTGGTCACTCTTTTCATTCCCTTTCAGATTTGTTAGAGATATTTTTAAGCACCTGCATGAATATTTGGTCGTCTGGCTTATAATGCTTGGTAGAAGATAATGTGGTTTGCTTAAGTTCCCCGTGTTGTAATTCATCTGAAGAAACAGAGACATGTCCAATGAGAAAAAAACAGCTCCAGGCAGTTTTGCATGGTGAGAATGGATAGAAAGAAGGAAATCTTATGAAGTAGTCTGCAGTGCTGATGTCATTCAGCATTGGGCTTTTGGAGGTTGCCCTGTCACATACCTATAATATCCCCTTCTTACTGCAAGGATCATATGGTTTCTCTGTTAAGTTGAAATGGCATGATCTGCTTTCTGGAACATTTTTTTGAGCATTTTAATGCAACTACTAAGCATGTACCTACTTTGGGAAGTGTTTTTTTTTTTCTTGTTTTTTGTTTTTTTTTTCCTTCTTTGCTGTAATAAATTTACATGATTGCAGTGTTTGTGACAGTCAGTACCCAAAAAAAAAAAAAAAAAAAAAAAAAAATGAAGTGAGGTCTTATCAAAAGCTGTGACTAGTTCTTTGCCATTGCAAGATGGAGACCTGGGCACACTGAAAACTGGAGGAGGGCAATAACACTGCCATTAAGCTTTCTGTTTTCTGTCTAGAATGTGTAGACAAAGGTTAAAAGCCTTGTCTCTGCTCTTGGAAGGTAATTGAACTTGCATTCTCCTGCATTTTGGGAGTACAGAAATAAGGATTAATTTCTTCCTCTGACATTTCTCCCTTTTTTATAGATGATTAAATTTTTAGTGAGTCTGTACAACAGGGAAGGAAGGTGGCACTGGGATCTGCTGCACAAAATTCTGACCTGTGTTCTCATTTGGGCAGAACTGGATTTGAATTACATTTAAGTCACGGTAAATGAGAACGTAAACGATGGACTATTGACCTTAGGAGCATTTACTTATTTTTTTTCATACTTTTTAAAGGGAGTATAAAGAGGATATGTGGGATAAAACTATAAAACTCTGGGGAAGTGGGAGGGGGGAGGGGAAGGAAAATCTTTCCTGTCTGAATTTTGTTCTGTTTTTCCCCTTCTCCTTCCTGTTTTTCTGGATCTGATAGCTGACTCTTTTCTCCTCTAAACAGAAGTATTATTGGGTCTATCACCTTAAACCTTAAGTCTGTAGGAATGCAAAGAACTGTAATAGATTAGCAACTATGAATGCATTGACTCTGAAGCAAAGAATTTACATTTATTTAAGTGAGGGAGGGTCTTAAGCGGAATTATCCTTTTAATTCTCTGACTGCATGAAGAATTTAACAAGATCATAGAGGGGGTTTAAGGCATCACTGCCTGGATTTCACATTGGCTTTGCAGACTCTGAGTTGCCCATTTTTTCTTTATGTGACATAAAATTCATAGAAGATTTCAAAAAAAAGTGCCCAGTAAACTTCACGTCAAGTTACTAAAAATGTGTTTTTACAAATTTTTTGTGAAGCTTGTTGTTCAAATGAAGAACGTTAGCTATGATAAAGAGCTATTCATCCCTAATACAGACAGTATTGGAACATCAGTGTGAATAAGTGTTATTAAAGGCTATAAGAAAAGTTTTATTATGTCTGCAGTTACACCCAATTTAGTCTTGGGAATGCTAAATTAATGAGAAATTTATGAAAATATAGCAATCAAACTTTACTAATGAATAGTGAACTATTGACATGCAAGCTTTTCACCTTTTATCAAAATGAATTAGAATGGACACTGAAACAGTGTAGTCTATATCTCATAAAATCTCACAAACTACAAGGGGAATGATGTGGTTGCTAACGTGACAGAAATCATCCTAGAAAAACCCAAAGCAGGAAAGGAATTATGTTGCCCATTAGATGGATTTGACTTTTATATCTTATTCAGCATCAAGTTATTGTTTAGGCATTATGCCTAAAGTTATTTTGGTACTGGATACATTTTTGGATGAGAAGTGAAATGGAGTATAAAGCAGTTTGTGGTTATTGAAGATCCTGTGACATTTTTCAGAAGATTGGACAAAAAGGTGATTGGACAAAATTGCTCTCTGGGCATTTACATATGTTCATGGTTAATGTAACTGACATAGTATTATCTTAACATTGTATACCTTGACACTCCTAATTTTAACTTCCAGTTTTATTGCAGTGAAATGCAATAAGAAGAGACAGTTTAATTTCACTGACTGTTTAAGGGATTTCTGTTTATGAAAACACTTTGAATTCTGAGGTAAATGATACTACTATAATATAAGGTAAAAATCTTAATGAAGACTAGTAATACTCCCATGTATGTGTAGTACATTTAGATTATACAGTTGATGAATAGTATTTTATTATTCTTTTAACTATTTCAACTGAAGAGAATTACAAGAATATTTTCTAATGATCTCAAAAAATCTGCAGAAAAATATACAGACTTTTCCTATAGTATTTTTTATGAAAGTCTGCTGCAGTTCATGGGAAAATGGGTTAATCTTAATGGTAAAGTTGTTGCCTCAGAGTGAGAGCAATTTTGGTAAATGGCTTTAATGCTCAGTAAATTATGTCATTTGGTGTTGTACACTCTGTAGTTGTGCAAATAAAAGTTCATCCATCGTTTGTCAATATTAGTATGTTGCTATTTTAGTTCAATTTTGAGCAGTGACCAAAAACTTCAAAACCTGCAATGTTGAAAGTGCATGTGGGAGTTAAAAGTCTCAATAACTTATTATATGAATGTAGGAGAAATCTTACTATCTTATTTTCTCGACACTATTAACTTCCACAGAGAAGAGACAGAAACAATTGCATGGTGTAATAAAAAAAACATACACAATGAGAGTAAACTCATCGGACTAATCTTAAAGCAGCAGTCTTTCTCACTGGGAGAAACTGAAATGGAGAGAGACTGCAAACACTAGCAGTGTCAGCCACTCACTGTCACCATAGTTATGAGGGAAAAGCAATAACACACAAATATGAAATAAAAATTAATTTTATATGAACTTGAATAGTGATGTGTGCAGTCCAAATTTATACTTATATTATATTATATTATATTATATTATATTATATTATATTATATTATATTATATTATATTATATTTATACTTATACTAGCTTTTTTTTTTTCTTTCTTTTTTCCCCCCTCAAGTGTTTCATTCTGTTCACTAAGATATCTTTTTCATTTCAGCATTGCATGATCTATATTAATCAATTGTCAGGGAACTACGACGACCCATCAGTTGTAATTTACTTAATTCTACCTTTATTTCATTAGCACTTTGTTACGCTTTTTAGGAAGGGTCTCACCAGTGAGCAACACTTCAGTTTGTTTAAAAACAGCATATCAATACAGAGTGACACTTGCATTTAGTTTCGTTATGCATTATTAGGTGATAATAACAAATAATACAAATTTACTACAGAAGGTCTCGTTATTCAAGAGCCATAGTTACAATGATTTAATTTTGCATATAGTATTGATTAGTAAGGCAAGCCTTGTGTATGTTACAGTGTTTTATTGAACTTAAATGCAAAGATTAAGAATCTTAGCCTTGTCTTGCTGACTGTGACTTTGCCAGAAACATGGGCCAAGAGAAATGGAAAAATAGCACAATATTACCCTTATAATATACCTTATACATATATAATATATATGATATATATATATGATATATATATATATATATATATATATATCATATATATATATATATATATATACATATATATATATATATGATATATATATAATATACTTATATATTATATATAACCTTATAATTTTTTTTTTTTTGCAACTGTGATGACAAACAGGAGAAGACTGCAGATATTACACTTCTTATAGTTTGTTATAAAACCAAAGTACACACAGTAAAGGAGAATCTGTACTTTCTTGGAAAGTACTGTTTTTGAATAATCTGAATGTATATACATACACATACATTTCCTATAAAAATCAAATGATGATATTCCAATGATCAACCATCTATCTGATGAAAGTTATTTACTTTTAGTTTCTTCAAGACCTTGAACAATTAACAATCCCATTAACAAATCAACCAACTGACAAAAAAAAGAAAAAAATAGAAAAAAATAGAAAAAAAATCATATTTAGTTGTACAACTTAAGATCTTTTGTTATGAAAAATCCTGTTTTAAGTGGTTTGTAATGTGTTTAACATGAAATAAGTGCACTATTAACATAAACATCTTTTATGATTGGTTTTGTTAAAAATGTACGGGTGTCTGATGTGATTTCATATGAGTTATTTCTTCCATTGTCAGTCTAAAGAAAACTGTGTTTTTGTTTGTCAGCAGTCAGGTGCAGAATGTCATTTTTCATTATTATCAGTGTGGTTTTCATCAGCATCAAGCAAAACCTTGTTAGTGGAAACTCTTTTTCAGCGTGGTTTACTATAGGTTGTCAGGGACTTAAATTCAGATTGAAATTGTTAAATGTATCTAAGAGATTCATGCAGCAGCTGTGAGATGAAACTGTATGAAGGAAAAATGTGCCTCCTAGTGTAAAGAAGAGGTAATACACACTTTTGTCAAAATGCTTGATAAATCGCATTTTGATAGCTGCAAGCTGTGGATGTGATTCATTTTTCTTCAAAGGGATAAAGAGGAATAGCATATACTTAGAGAAGTGCTAGAACTGCTCTGGGGAGGAAGCCTACAGTACGCCGTGGATGAATATATGCAATAATTGCAAAGGTTTAAAATCAGACAGAAATACATTATTTATATTTTCTGATGTATGTTTAGGAAACTAAATAATGGTTTCCTTATTTTTATATCTCATTAATAAGTAGTATCAATATGTGTTACATAACATGAAGTAATAACTTTCTAAAAAATGTGAGATACAGAAGAAAATGTGATTTGAAGGTCATCCCTTTTTCTTTGCCAAAGAAAAATAGTTGACCTTTAAATTAAGGAGAATATTCTATTATGCCCTAAGATATTAATTAAAAATTGTGAAGCAGTTGTAAATTGTTGGAGGTAATAGTGTCTATCAATAATGCTTCTTGAAGATAGCTTTCTTCTTTTCAGTGTGTTAATATTATATGGGTAAATCTGCCTGATAAATACCCAAGTTCTCACGTTTTAATAAAACTAATACTGGAGTGGTTTAGTCAAATGATGTCAGGGGTATTAAATCATACTATAATTCCAGTAATAACTAGGAATATCTCTATGGCAGAGGTTTAATTATGATTAAAGTTCAGAGTAATGACAAGACTGTCTTGTATTACACTTGGTCATATGATAAGGTCCCATGCGGAGAAGCTAAGTCTCTCATGCAAAAAGCTTTGGTTTTATAGTGTCACTGTCATTACACCCAGTGGGTGATGATAGTTTAACCTTGCAGGCATACCCTCTACAAAATCCTTCCTTTTATTTGGTTCCTCAAAAATTGCTTCCTACTCATACTGGAGTCAATAGCTGAACATCCTCAGGTGTAGGAAGAAATGCTTGTGTTAATGCTTTCTCTCTAGATAAATCACCATCCATAGCTATCCTTGTGTTTTCATAATATGAGTCTCTGTGTGAACTAAAATAGGAACATTTGCCTTTGAGCCATTTCCTCCATTTCATTAAACACAAGTTCATACCTCACACAGAATCTTACCCTGTCACATTTAGCTACAGGCAAGTAGGAGGAAGAAAAGCTGGAGTCAAGATGGTGAATTAGCCTACTGAAGAGTTATAAAATAGTCTGAAGTCTAAATTCAATTTTAGTCCATGCATTTGTTTGTTTAATAAGTTAAATAAAAGCTGAGAGGCACTCTCGGAGATAGAGAGTGCCTCTTTTCACATCTCCTTGGTACCCCCTTACAGTGAGGATTATAAAACTATCTTGCTTTAGAAAAGCTACTGCACTACACCTAGTCTATTCTCCTCTCCTTTTCCCCCTGCACCAAAGCTAAGTGGAGTGTAAATTGGATGGCAGAGCCATTGTATGGGAAACAGGAGGGGAACTTGTCCCATTGCTTTTCTGAAATGAGCACTTAACGTGTCTGAACTTGCTTGCTCCTGCTGCCATCCAAGACAAGGAACTGCAGGTCTCTAGAAATGAGTTCAAAAGGCTAGATGGGGAAGAGGACTACTCAGACTTGGAAGGAAACATTAGAATGGTTAAAAGATTAAAAGAATGGCAAGACTGCATACTAGGTAAAAGCTGATGACTGTGACTGCCATCACTGCTTATACCTATGTCTGTTTAGGCCCACGGATGCTTTTGGTAATGGTATATGCTGAAACAAAAGTCTGATTTAAGGAATGAGTAACCGCTGAGTGGTGCGGTTGACAAGTGGAAGGAAGGGATGCCATTCAGAGGGACCTTAACAGGCTTGGAAGGCAGGCCCGGGTGAATCTAATGAGGTTCAACACGGCGAAGTGCAAGGTTTTGCACTTGGTCCAGAGGGATCCCAGGCATCCATACAGACTGCAAGGATGCGGTCCTTGAGAGCAGCTCTGCAGAAAAGGACCTGGGGGTCTTGATGGATGAAAAGCTTAACATGAGCCAGCAGTGTGCCCTTGCAGCTCGGAAAGCAAATGGTATCCTGGGCTCCATCAGAAGAGGGGTGGCCAGCAGGGACAGGGAGGTGATTGTCCCCCTCTACTCTGCTCTTGTGAGGCCCCATCTGGAGTACTGTGACCAGGTCTGGAGCCCCCAGGACAAAAAAGACAGGGAGCTGTTGGAGAGGGTCCAGAGGATAGCCATGAAGATGATCAGGGGACTGGAGCATCTCCCCTATGAAGACAGGCTGATGGAGCTGGGCTTGTTCAGCCTGGAGAAAAGAAGGCTGTGGGGTGACCTCATTGCAGCCTTTCAGTACCTAAAGGTAGACTACAAACGGGAGGGGAATCAACTCTTTGAAAGGGTTGATAACAGCTGGACAAGAGGAAATGGTTATAAGTTGAGAGAGAGAAGATTTAGGTTGGATGTTGGGTGGAAGTTCTTTACAGAGAGACTTCTGAGGTGCTGGAACAGGCTGCCCAGAGAGGTTGTGGATGCCCCGTCCCTGGAGGTGTTCAAGGCCAGACTGGATGGGCAGCCTGGTCTAGTATTAAATGGGGAGGTTGATGGCCCTGCATGTGGCAGGGGGATTGGAGCTTCATGATCCTTGAGGTCCCTTCCAACCCTGGCCATTCCGTGATTCTGTGAATTCTTCAGTTATTTTCCCACATTCATAAGAGTTCTCATCTCATATGGCTCTTCTTATCACAGTGAACCCAACCTGCTGTAGAGGTTCATCCCTTTTTGAATTTTTAAAGTGTTATAATTATCTAACCTCTGATGTAGCACAGTACATAGAATTTCACTGAAGAATTCCTAAGTCAGGTCTACATTTTAAAATATTCCAGTGGCTTATTTCCCTTGCTGATAAAACTGGATACTATATTCCCTGTCTGAATGCATTTATCTTCAGTGTCTAGCTCCTGCCTGTGAGACTGCAAGGCCCTTTGTCAGTGGAAGTCTTTCACTTCCAAAAGTGCATTTCTGAGGCCCTAGGGACTATTTTGACTCATACAGCCTAGTGCATAATACAGGTCAAGAATACTGCCCAGTATCTTATACAAATTTCTGTGTTTTCTGGTCAAATCTACAGCTTATATTTCAGAATGATGTGTTGATTTAATCATTTCCATTGACAGAGGTGACAGTGTTCAGATGCTTACTGACCTAGATTAAATCACTTTTAAACTTTCTATTTGATAAACTAGTGTCTGTATTTAAGACATGGTGTGTGTGTCATCTTAGATCTGTAATGAATTGGCTATTATTTTGTAGGCTTTTGAATTTTGCAGTGTTTATTCTTCAGCAATTTTTATTTATTTATTTATTTATTTTTAAATAATAGTCCCATATCAATCCGGAACATAAAAATAATGAGTTCTTCAATCCTTTCTAATGGGTTTACAGATAAATGACATAAAGGTAAATAACACAATAAACAATTTGAGCTTCAATTAAGAAAATGTAACTCTTACAAAATACTGACAATCTTTTATATCTGTTTCTGTCTTTATAATTCCTTGCTTTGAGCCGAATAAACACTCTTCTCTGCATCATGAATGTGCCATAGAACGGTATTTTTCAGCAGTAGAATAGCAGCAGATTTTTCTTTTTTTTGCACACTTTCCATGAGAAATAAAGCAAAAATGCAACTGAATAGATACATTTTTAATCATGGTTAAATACACTAGAAGGGTTTCATTAGCATTTTAGGTGCTTTATCAGATAAATATATTTAAGACAATGAACCTTCTAAAAGTATGATAGTAGTGTTGGAGAGTTTTCATGCTGCTTTTTCTGAAATTCAATGCAAGTTATCACTGCCAGCTATGACTCTTTGTTACATTGATACTAAGATCCATTTTCTGATATTTTGCATTCTGTTTTTAATGGAGTCTTAAAGGAAAGATTATAGCTGTGAGCATGAAGGTGCTGAGTTTAATGCAGAATTGGTAATTTCAATATTCAAGTGGTTATAAGTTGTAAGTAGAATTAGAATTGCTGATGGCTCCAGTGGGAAGAATAAACCCTATGCAGCAGGAATAAATACATTGCAACAATACTGGCTTGGGCCTGATCAACTAGAAAGTATCTGTGCAATTAAAAAAAGTGGGGATCTTTCTGGATGACAAACTGACCATGAGCTAGCAATGTTACACTGAAGAAAAGAAAGCCAGCAACTTCCTGGAATGCTCTAAATGGAATGGATCCTTCCCCTCTGCTTAGCACAGGTGAGTCACATCTAAGTTCTGAGTTCAGTGCAGATTTCCTAATATAGAAAGGAGATGTGTATAAATACCTGATGAAAAGTGGAGAGGAGGAGAGGTATGGAATCAGACTCTCAATGGCATCCCAAATGAAAGAAGGGGGAAGGGCCACAAACTGAAATAGAAATAAATTATTTTTTAGGGTAACAAAACAAATTAAAAACAAAAAACCTACCTTCTTAATGCCATTGTGATACAACTCTGCACTAAACTTCTCTGAGTCCAAGAATCTTCATTCTTGGACATTTTGAAAATCTCTTCTGACGTGGCCCTAATGACCCTGGAAGGTTAGCAAACTCCAGAGGTCTGTTCCGACCTGTTCAACTGTTCTGTGATTCTGTGAAAAACACAAATTTTAAAATACAAATATAAATAAAGAGATAAAGAAAAATCTTTTTTCTGTAAGGCAAATGAATTTTAAGTACAGAGTAGATGTGTAAGACCAATGATCTGTCTGGCTCAGTACTTTTGTGTGGGCAATGGAAGGAACTATATATGAAAATCACTTCAGCTCCTAAGGTAGATTTGAAAATTAGTCAAGTAAACTTCAATGGTGAGTTCCTATGTCCTACAACTCTTTGTGAAAGAATGTAGATTTATAGGCCTCAAATAATTTGCTATATAGACAGTTAGGGCTACTTGAAATAATGTGAGTTAACCTATCTCTTTTTAGCTGCACTGTCTTCTTTCTTGCTTGACATCCACATGCAAGTACATTAGGTAGCCCAGGATATTTCTGGTCTGGCATTGCATGCTAATGGAAAGGCAGGAGAAGTGAGCTTTAGATAAAGATTCATTCAAAAAGGAGTTATGTTTAGGTAACTACTGATAGGAGAGTAGGTGTTACATATGTAAACTTTTTATGCACCTATAATTCATTCAGATGTGAATTAGATAATCTGAGCTCCCACTATTGACAGTGGAGATTTATTCAGTATAGTATTTGATTCTGGACATCTATTTTGTTACCAGAAGTGTGTGTTTACACACAGAGAGACAGACATTGAGAGTATACCTACTAGATTGCCAGTGTGAATTGGGGAAGCTTAGACACTGAAATTTAGTTTATTCAAAAAACAAAACAAAATAAACAAACAAAAAATTCAGCTTTTTCACCACTCTTGTTGCTAAGGGAATAGTATTATCTTTTGAGAGATTTAACAGTTTTTCTCACACATAATATTTTCGAAAGCAAAAGGCACTTGCTAACGTATTGCTTCATTTTTTTACTGTACTAATTACGAATATATACCAACTTTTATATCATTTTTTTCTTCCCCAATATAAGTGACATTAAAGCATCCTATATTTTAAAACTAAAAATCTATCTTTTAAAAATCTAAAGAAAGATTTCTAATAAAATTGTTGTTCCTTGGCCAGTTTCTTCTTCCTCCAAACGATCACCAAGTACTTTCTGATCAGTACGGAGTCTCAAGGCATTTTGAAAAATAGCATGTCTTGAACGCAAAAAAGTTTTATATTTTGATTGTTTCTTTAAGAGTGACCATACAGGATATTCATGGAATCCAGTCACAGAATATTAAATCCCTCCCTCAAGCAAATAGCTTAATAAGCTTTCTTTATAGGAGAAAAATCTACTCTTTTGGAAGAAACAGTCTATCGTCTAAAGAAATTCCCGTATATTTGTACATGTGTCCTAAAGTTTACAGCTTTGATATAGTCTTGTCCAGAGAGTAGTTCATCTTATACTTATTTTATAACGTAATTTCTAAAGATTCTGTGTTTGCTTCTTTATGTATAAGGAGAAATCTGAATATGAAGAGAGATTTCTTGATTAAGATCTGAGTGTTATATTGGTGGTGAACATTATCTTTTCTTTCAGATATTTATCTTATGAAAGACTATTTTGTTTCTGTGCATAAACCTGTTTGTTTTAAATATGAGGAGAAAGAGGAGAAAATATGAATGAAGTGGATTGAAAGCAAATAAGGGATGATATTTACAGTCCTAAACCTATATAAATACAAATTCTAGAAGTAAGAATCACGGTTGAATATTTTACTAGTCTAAAGCTTTATCACTTTTCATACTGATCTAGACAAATGCATATTAAAATAAGATAAATAGGGAGAAAGAAAAGAATTGTAGAATGCTGTGTTTGATGTGTACAGCCTGCCAAATTTATTTATTCTTTGGTACTAAGAAGAAGTCATACCTTCCATAGAAAAGTCATTCAGATGTGGAACTATCTTAAGTTTCCAAACTTAGGTTATATTTACATATGGCATGGAATTAGAGATATGTACAAAATCCTCTTTATCAAAGCCTGGGATCTTTTCCTTCCCATCTTCAGTCAAACAGATAAATGAAGAAATGAAGAAATAAATAATATTTTGCCACGCCTGGAATGTTAGAATTTTTTTCAGTTTTGTCATTGCCACAAAAAGAGGAAAAAAAAAGAAAAGAAAAAAGAGGTTTAATACTAGTTACTAGAGCACAAATCCAGTTTTATTTCATCAAAAAGAAATACCATTCTTGTACTCCAAAGGAATTCTGCAATACAAACTCAATCACCTTGAATGGAGATGATTACTATACTCATATTAGAAGTACACTTCTGAAAATCTATGCAGATGTACTATTTAACTACAAATATTTATTTTTCCGTAGGTCATCTCACCAATCATTTTAAAGAATTTTCCCTTACTGAATGATCTCCTCAAATAAGTAAATACTTTAGTTATAAACAAATGAAACAACTGGGAAAAAAAAAAAAAAAACCATGAAAACCTCAATTTTATAGTTATCATGTATTTTTTTTTAATATCCAAAATCTCATGGTAGATATAACATTAGATGTTCATCAATTACTGAGTTTAAGGGATATCAGTTTATTAATCAAAACTCACGTTATTTCAATTTAAAAGGTACTTGTGATGTACAAGTGCATGTCCCAATATTATTAGACTTACTGTAACACAGTAAAGTAATACAGAATATATATTATTTTCAGAGAAGCCAATACAATTTGAGCAGTGTTTTGCTTGTTTGTTGTTGTTATCATCATCTTGAAACTCAGCCACTTACTAGTTGTGACTGTGAATGGAGTCTGGCAAGTGCAGCGTAGTCATTGACTAATGGGTTGTGCCTACAGTCAATAAAAATGAGTAGATAGTTAATAGCACTGTGGTGTTACCAGCAATTTTAAAGCCATTTGTAGGTTAGATTGTGAAATTAAAAGTGTGATCAAAATGTTCCCTGCACTACCGTTTTGGTTTTTTTTTTTCTTGTTTTTTTTTGTCTTTTTTTTCCAGTTGATTTAACCGCAGATGCCTTGGTTCATTCAAAAGAGGAAGCAAATGACTCAAAAATAATCATCTACACCACAGTGGATTAGTCATTTCACAGTTTATATATTTCCCTTCATGAGAAATGGAGAAATACTGAGAGATAATTGCTTTGTGCCTTTACTCCAGATCTGAGGTTTTTTTCAATATCATACGTGTATGTCCTTCACTACTGCTTGAATGTGAATTAACATTATATATTTTCAGTTGTAAACAGATAGTTGTATACAATATTCTGTTTTTAATTGACTGTGTTGTTTGGAGAAATACTCATGAGAGTTTTTGAAGAAGAGTGAAAATATCCAACCTGATAGATGAATATAGGTCACTGTGCCAGCTGTAAAATATAAATATATGTACATCTATGCATATAGATTTTCATAAATAATAGCACGTTCAGCTAAGGTGTAGGGGTTTTAGAATAATCTAGCTTTTTACTAATGACACTGACTTTTGGCTATTCAGCCTCCCTTTCACTTTTAAAGGGATACACGATCTAGATGATGGACAGCTAAAATGCACCAATGGTTACATTCTGGTTGATTTGCGCAGTCAGATAAGAATAATGGGGTGACATTCTCAAGAGTTTCTAGCAAGAAACGTACACTTACAAACTGTTTCTGAATATACAGTCTTCTGTGTTACGGCATAGGGTGACCGCTGAATTTATCTCTGAAAAAACTAACAGTCTCTTAAGTCGTTATGCATTATGCACCCTTAAGCCTCCTAGCATATAATATGAGATATGGCTTCAAAAAAAATCAAAGTACTATAGTATTAAAAACATATATTGGTAGTCGCTTCCTATTCTTAAAGATTGTTTTTTGAGCTACTTTCTGCATAAATTGTGGAATAAGTCTTGTCAGAACAGACAAATGTGATGAAGAATGTGTCTTTGAAGACACTTGTGAATTTATCCATGTAATTTTGCAAACAAAAACAATATTATGAAAATGTTTTACTTTGAAATTAGTCTGGCTAGTTAAAAATGAAGAATCCTGAAACAGCCAAATTGTAACTTTCTTTGTGTGTTTATCCATTTTTGGGCTGAAACGTGAGAAGCTGATTCCACAAGAACATGCATAAATAAATGGACAACAGAATAAATCCTGGTAGCAATGTATGTTAATATCCATCAATGTTTCTTTCATTTAGAAATCAATGTGTTTGGGTTGGTGATAGAATATATTTTTCAGTGGGTGAGATTCAGGAGTGTCTGTTGATACTGCTTAATCTGCAGCACAAGTGCAGAGAAAGAAGTGAAAGAGATTAGACAGGAGAGGCAAAGAAAATAATGTTTAGGTGTTTGGAAGATGTCAGGTAAAATGCCAGCTGGATAGATTATACACAACAGTGTAGGAATGGTACATGAAAAACAGAGTACTGGAGAGCTGACATGAGTATAGGTAATCCTTCCATGTACGTGGAAACATGTTAGAACAGCTCTGTGCTGCTCAAAACCCAGAAAACTGTTTTATTTATGGCTCAAAAATATCCATGAATCATTCTGCCAACTGAGCAAACTTGAAGGGAAGAACATTTGTCTTTAGAAGCCTGCAAAATTCCACAGCAAACTGGAAAACTACCCATGTCAAGAAAGAAGGTGCTTATTTAGGTGAAGATATGGTTATCATGTTAGTTAATTCAGCTTTCTCCCTTTATGGTCTTGTCAACATGTGCCTGTCATAAATGCCAGTCTGCTCAGACTTGTACTCTGCTGTGTTTAAGGTATATGGCATCTCATAAATTTGGCAGTTTGCTGACAGCAGTATACAAGTTTTCTGCTCAGATTATCCATTAAAATCTCTATAATTAAATTGAATTTGGGCAATCTGAAGAGCATATATAGACTAGCCAATGATATTACTCTGTTGATTCCAGATGTAACGCTTAAGAGCAGATAGCACTGATCTATAAAATGTACTGAGGAAATATTTGCATATTGCACATCTCCACTAACCCCGACAGTATCATAATAACAGGATTGGTTTTGTCTTTGTTTTCATATTGTATGAAGTATTATTTCCCAAAATACATATAATTTACATACATTCTGTTTTGATGTATCTGAAATACACTTATTGCGGTAGGCATGTTATGTAGTATCTTCATTCTTAGGACAATATGGTAGAGATATTATGAATGAAATACTGATTATTAAAATAAATTTAGCATGCATTACTTCTTAGCCCAGATTAAATTAATCATTTAAGTTATTTACTGGTTAAGAAACAAAATGCAAAAAAAAAAATCCCTTTTTTCAGTAGAAGAGATAATTGACAACTATAAATTTGGATTTAGTGTCTACCTAAGTAAACAACAGTGCTTTTTGTTTCAGTAGAGTTTTTTCTACAGCTGTGATTGTTTGAATCATCAACTCATAATCAAAAAGGGTCTGTTTGTATGCCTAGTTATATGTCTATAGATAATGCTTCAGCGGAATTCTAGTATAAAATACTTAGGATCAGTTAGAAAAAACAAAAAAGAAAATTAATAATAATAAAAAAAAAGAAATAAACTTGAGCTTCTTTCTGTAATTGAGAATGAGTTTTACTGATAATCTCAATTCCGAGAAGTTTGCCAAACTAAGCTGTTGGTCTGCGTTTTAGAGGGCAAAACTGAAAGGAACTTGAAAATAGTGTTTTCTGCTGTCATGGCGAGTTGTGTCCCATTATGTCCCATAATGAAATGGAATATTTTGAAGGGAAGAAAAGCAACAGTTTTTGTTTGTTTGTTTGTTTTGTTTTGCTTTGTTTTTCAAGGTTGCTGCCTTTTCAGACAAGATATTTGAGGAAAGTTTTCCATATTTACCACTGTAAGCACCTTGGTTTGATGATTGGAATAAAAAGTTAATTAGCATAAAAATCTACATTTCTAACCATGTGGGCATAGGCATACGAGCTTTTTGTCCATATCCAGCAAATGTGCCAGCATGATCATCTAATTATAATGCATTTTGATTATTTCCAGATCCATCTTGCATAGTAGATTCGCTGATACACTGTACTAATCAAACCATTTATATTCAGCCATATGAAGTGTAATAAAGAATTAGTACCTATTACCTTTTCATGTTTGCTCAAATGTTTTCACATGTTTCTTTACAAACTTTGCCACTCGGTGCCCTTTCAGCTTCTGAAATTAATTCACGAGGTGCTACCAGTTTTATCTTCATTAGCTTGTCATGTCCAAAAAAAACTTGGCATGCAAGAATTTCTCTGTGTGAAGATTAATTCAATCATTAGACTAACATTTGCTGCACTACAAATATCCATTTCAACCCACTGAATTTATTTAATATCTATGGGCACTGATTAGTATTTTTGCTCATTAACACGCTGAACCTGCAATATAAATCATGGCCTTAAATTGTTTGTGTGATTGTTCCTTGAACTTTTTTTAACCTTTCTGGTTCAATTGCTTCACCTAGCTTTAAAAAAATATAAATATTTCATTTTTCACGTTTAGTCTTGACTGTAAATCAAGAAAAAAAAAAAGTGGACATTTTCGCTGCATCCAGAGAGTCTCTATCTCATCTCTGCCTGTCTGTAAGAAACAGCATGTTGTCTTAACAGGTGTGTACATTTTTATTTTGCCACCACTTATGGTTGAGAGGAGAGAAATACAGTCAGGAATGAAGGATTGAAGTTGAGCCACAGAAGAAGAGGATAAGAGTAGAAAGATTCGTAGTGTTTTGTCTTTTCTTTCTTTCTTTTTTACCATCCTTCTCTCTTTTTAACTTGCAAAAAATTAAATTCATTTTCCCACAATTAAGACTGTTTTTATGTGTTATTTCCTTGCCTTATATTGATCCATGAGCTTTTTCATCTTGCTTTCTTCCCAGTTCTTCTGAGGAGGGGAAGAGAGAGAGCAGAATGGTTGGGACTGGCAACAAAGTTCATCTCACCACATATGGTTTATAATATTTAAAAACAGTTGCCCAGGAAAACAGCCTTAGAGTTTGGAGAAAAATATTGGTCAATAAATACTATTACTTACTAGTTGTCTCGCTCCAATTTATAGGAGGGAGATGAGGTTCTTTTAATATCTCTATACCCAGCGTGAGATTAAGAAACAGCAGTTCAGATGTTGGTCCATCCAGTTTATTATAAATCCTAATCAGGGAGATGGGGAAGGGAAGGACAGTGACTATTACGAATTAGGGTGACGGGGAAAGGAAGGAGGGCGATAGAAAAGAGGAAATTAGCAAGAGTAGTGTGAAGCAGGGTGTCACGGAGTTGACCAGATCAATCTATGTCTGTGACAGGGGCGACAGGCCTCTGCCCTCCCCCCCCACCCCAGTCCCACAAAAAATGGGAAGGAAGGAAGGGAGGAAAAGAGCAGCGGCAACAATCTATGGAGGAAAACTTATTTTACTATAATATTGGAATACAAGATAACACAGTATAATACAATTTAATTGAAATTGAGATTAATAAGTCAGACAAGATGAGAGAGAGAGTTCCCGGGACCGATACAAACCTGAAAAGCTTGGAATGGCTAGGAAAGCACCCTCCACCACCCACTGCCAGGCAGCAAGAGAACGCCCCCCCCCCCACCCGGAAGGGTCAGATCCCGTGACTGCTGTAATGTACAGGGATAGGTACCTGGGATTGGGGCAGTGACACTTTAATGCCCCGTACACTACATGATGTTTTGATGTGGAATACTGAAACCATAAAAAAACAAAACAAAAACAAAAACATAGAACCATGACACAGGGATAGTCACCATCAGGATCCAGCAGTGGTCCCATTGCACGCCATTTCAAAGGTCCAAAGCAAAAGCAGCAGGGAGAGAGCAGCAGCAGCATGGCCAGCCTTCGGCAGCAAGCAGGTAGCAGGAAAAACTCAAAAAGCCAATCCGGGAGGAAGCAGCAGGACTCAGGTAGCAGGCCCAGGACAGTCTGTCAGCATGCAAGAATTCTGTAGTGAGGAATCTGATGGCAGACACCTTTGTTCTTCTGTTTGTTTGTTGTTTTTTTTTTCCCTGAAATCAGAGCAGGAGGCATTGAAGATGCTTTGCACCATGCTCTTCCTCCCTTCTATCTCTCAGCTGTTACCACTCATAATGGCTTATCCAGAAACTGTGAAAATTAATTCAGAATAATAAATAATGCATATCTAAACCTGAAGAATGCATTTTAAAAGCTTCAAGTTTTAGAAACTTTCCATTCACACTGCACAAAGCTTTTTGTTGTTGTTGTTGTTTAAACCCAGGAATATCACTATAATTTATTTCCAGGTGGGTATATTTTTGTGCTTCAGATGCCTGAGTCCGGAAGAGCATTCTGTTCTTTACTTTTCTTAAAAATTACTGTCCAAATATACAACTGTGAACAGCTTAAAAGGAAAAACTGTAAACAGCTGTCACAGAATATGTTAATGTTTCACAAGGCTTCACTTGAAATCGTTTTTCTGATGGTGCCGTAAGAGACACTGCTTATGTTTCCACTAAAGGGAGCCTTATTCTCTGCTAAATAGTGTGTGGATCTTTCGTCCCTGATGCTATTTTATTTAATCTTTTAGATCTGTTTTTCAGTTGGTTGAATAGTCTACTATTTAATATAGATTCAGATAACCTTTGAAAATGGCTTTTTCTGATGTTTGCTATGCAAGACCTACTTTCCAAATACAAGCAATAGCATTCTTGAGAAGGTTTTTATTTTATTTTAATTCAGTTGCATGTTTTCCCTCTTTTTTTCTCCTAATCTGATAACAACACTTTTCCCAAAGAGTAAATCCACAATTGTTTGTGTCACTTCCACCTTCTGTCTTTACAACTGAAAATCCAGATGTAGTAAATACAGTAGCAGAATAAAGGCATGAAGAAAAGTATGGTAAATAGAGCAGTCTGTTCAGAGTGCTCTCTTTTGTGGAGTTAAAAAATAAGTATTGACTTATTATGTTGTATTACACCCCATGGGTCAGTGGCTCTATGGGGTCTAAGTGTCTTGGGATCTAGTCACCCTTTGGTCAGGAGTATCCTTTAGGCATATACACAGATGTTATTGAACTCAATGTCATTGTTTTTTTATTATTGTTATGGTTGAGCTAACCTGAAAGTAGTTTTCTGTCTCTCCGGAAGAATCTCTAGAGGTAAATTCCCAAATGCTACACTTCTAGAAAGATTCTGCTCAGTTTTTAAAGCTTTCTGGCTAGATTTTGAACTCTCAGGATAACTCTCTGAAACTTTTCCTGTTTTTAAATAATATTTTGTGATCTAATATTGTTACTAAAGTAATTATTACAACTGTCATAATTGCAGTTAAGATTCTAATTTTCTAGTGACTTCAGAATTTGGCAAACATTGCCTAGTTAGTATGGCAATTCTGTTTTAACACAGTGTTCATGCAGAGAAGTTCTGCCGTGACAGTTTAAGTTTAGATAAAAGATTGATTCCATCTTTTGATCTTTACGGTATTCTTCAAACAGGATGAATTCTGAGCCATATCACAAGAATAGTATCTGACTCCCAGAGAGTATTTAAAATTGGATTATAGTTTATCTAGACCTGATACATGACCGTGACCACATAATTCCCTAATTAGGACTGTTTAGCCTGTTGGGCTTTACATGAAGTTCAATATTCATTTCAGTCAAAAACACTATTAAAGCAGAATTTAGAAGTCAGTAATTTGAAAGTCATGATTCTTGAAGCTAAGCTTTATAAACCATTTAGTTTATTGCTTGATCTGTTTGAAATTCATATAAAAAGAAGGGGCAATAGATTTGTAGTTAGTTCAGGCAAATATATTTTTTTCATGTGCTACTCCTTCTTTACAGAATTTTCAAAGGTACAGTGTAGTCTGCATTGAGACCAGAAACCTGCTAACCACTGGAGATGGATGAGAGTGTCAGCTGAATTGTGGTGCGTGAAAAGAAAAGTGATTCTTTAATCACTCACAAGCATTATACAAAAATGTAGCTTTTGATACTAAGGAACAGCATGCTTGCCTTTATGATACATGCTGATGATCAACATAAAGAATCCTTAAGATGAGAAAAATGCTCTGTCTGTGACTACATGTTTTGTGAGATTTCTATATTAAAGATATGTTGGGGAGAATGTGTCATATGTTTTATTCAGTTCTGATTTCAAATATGTTTTTTTTTTTTTTCTCAACAACATGTGCATGTGTGTATGTATGTATTTCTGCGGTTGTCCCCTTTAAGTGTAAAGTAAAATAAAAAGTAATAACACTGAAAAGCCGATGGGCAAAAATTGATTCATAAATGAGAAGGTGGCATTCATCTCGGCGCTCTTATTGGAAACCTAAATCTCAGTAAATTTGTAGCCTAAGGATACAATGGGCTTAAAGGATTTCTGTCTCTGAAGAAAAATTAGAATGCCTTTGAGGTAAGGTAAATGGAAAAGGTTGTTTGGGCAAACGTTGAGCTCTAGCACTATTAAATGTTAAGCACCATCAGGGGGTATCTCAGTCATTAAAGAGAGTGGCACGTTGAAGATTGTTTCAAGCAGAAGAAGAGTTATGGATGGCTATGTGAAGGTGGCACAATGCCACAGGGAAATTGTGTCAAGCAAGAGGAAGATTTTTTTTAACTTATTGTGGGAGAAAAAAAGTACTGAAATAGTATCTTTTCCTTACCTGTTTGAAAGTATTTTCCTCAAAATAACCTTGTCTTTTAAATGAAATCTGGCATGCTAGCTTTAAAGTCCATTGTACAACTTTCTTCATACTAGTCAGCCTTGATCGTTGGTACATGTCTTGTTTACTTACAGTGTAAATGTAAGTACCAATTTAATCCAAAAATAAGCATGTTCACTTCAAATCCAACTATTTAGCAGTCTTGACTGACTTGGAAGTGTTTTATGGAACTTGTGTGTTAGTTTTGTATATAATTAAAGGAGATCTCAGGGGTTCTGCAAGCAGCCAGTAAGTTAAGCTATCTGGTGTGAGAATAATGTGTTGTTGTCTAGGGAAAGAAAGATTTAGGAGCCAAGCAGCCAATCTAGGATTCCTGTTTCAGCCAACAGAGCTTGAGAAATGAGCAGACATGAAGTGTTATATCTCTAGACAGTAGTTACCAGTTTTCTCATTACACTAGCACATCCTCCTGGCTGCTCTGCAAACTGGCCCTGAGATTAGAAGCTCTGCAGGAAGCTATCTGTATTCTCACAGTTGGAAATATGTTGTTGGGATGACAGCAGTTACATGGAAAATGGGTATTAAGATAGTCTTCAGCTTTCCAAGTTTGCCGTAGGTATTGCTTAAAGAGAATAGCAGATAGTATAATCTATGTTGTAATCCTGTTTGAGAATAAACAGCAAGAAATGCCATTTTATCTTCTAATGTACAGTACAGTGGCACAATACATTGTAACATGGGAGGACCTTAGCATTTTGTTCATAGAGTGACCTCTCTTCCAGGTCTTCATCGCTTCCTATATTATTTGTTACCACGTAATATCCTTGCAGCTACTACAGTCAAATTTTGAATATTTATAAAAGAGTTGACCTTTCAGTTTCCTTTGAACTGTCTTAAACAGCCATGAAACCCACAGATTACAAGGACACACTTATCTTGCTGTTACTGTACACTAGGATTTAATTTTTTTTCATCATCCTTTGTTTGGCACTATTAGAAATGCAGTAGTCATCCCTTACATATTCCTGTGTGTATGCTCCCTTTAAAAGGATCTGTTTTATAGAATACTTCATCACTGCACATGGCTTTGTCTACCCTCCAATATCATTTTTGATTTAAAGTAGATTAAAAAGCTCTATCTTTTCCATCATTGGACCACTTGTACAAATTTGTTTCTTTATACCAGGTTATGAGTACAGTTTTAGAGAGACTGCCATTTGCTTTGTGAAGTATAGACCAGATTCATTCTCTTTTTCCTGCAATGATAACATCATTTGACCAAAAGAGAGAGATCAATATAAACAAAGTCACACCAATATGCCAGCTGAAGTATGAACCATCATAAAGCACTGATGCAGTTGTTCCAGGTTTGCCAGACACTTACTAAACACCCACAGTAGAACTATCAGTATAGAAACAGGTGATGGGTAAAGGGGACAAAGTGCTGTTCTGTGACACAGTATCACACATAATGAAGTTTGTCAGGTGAATTTCAACTATATGTATGTCTTGATATCTTCTCTAACAGACAATTGTAAATAGCTGTTATTTAGAGATTTAATTCATGCAATTTTGATTGCCAGATAAGACTCTAGACCTGAAGGTAAATTTGTTTCGATAAATGTGAATAAATGAATTACAAGAAATGACCATATGACCATTATATTATATTGACTATACATTAACATCTCAATTATATTGAGATATTTTATATATATATATATATATAATATTATATTATATTATATTATTTTAGTGGTGCTCAGAGGTGGAATTAATCCAGTTGTTTGAGACAGAAGCAGGAAAAGTACTTTTGTTAGCAGTATTATTTTTATATGTTCTACATTATCAGGACAAAAAAACATGTTGGCAGAAGGTATGTATAACTTGTAGTACAGAGATAAGATTGGGTGGATGGGACTTCACTCACTCACATTTCTCCAACGTTGTTCAGAAGAAATTCAATTTCAAGAAATGAATGTGTTCTCAGAAATTGATAACATAGCAAATATATATAATCGTGCATTCAGAAAACTAATGTGGTACTTTACTAGATTTGCTAAGCTCTTTTTTGATGACAAAGTAGCTCTACAATTCTTAGCCAGCTTGTTCAAGGTATTTAGTGTCTTTAAAAATTAAAACTCATTATTCCTATTTCATATTTAATACAAGCCTTAAGAGTTCAGAGACTAAAATGCTGTGGAAGAAAAAGATCATTTTCTCAGTAAGATGTTATTTCACTAACCTTGCAAGAATAGATCCAGGTGATGTGAACTTCTATACAGTTTGCATTTACACATCAACTTGGCAAGAGGAATTAAAGAAATATATGTAAAGCCCTGAAGTGTTAGATTCATTCCTTAACTAGAAGCTTTAGGCTACAGATTTAATGCATAACTTCCGAAAATGTTAAATATCATACATATTAAGACTGCTTAATTCAGATTTAACAGTAGGACTTTTGGAGGCCTGCCATGTACAAAGTAAAGTGAGAGAAGTAAGCACTCCCCTGACATTAAAAGGAGCCATCACTCAAAATTATTCCTGCCTAGTTTGAAACTGTAGATTTGCACGCTGAAATCCTATGGAAGTTTTGTGCTTCAGTTGAAAGTTTATATTAAATGCAGAATAAATAGTCATTATTACAACATGTCTGCATCAGCAAGAGAGATTTTTGCTTTGTGTTTTCGGAGCTTGAATAAGCTCTTCAATTGTTGAAACCAATGAGTCCATTGGTCCTTATGGTTTTTGTTAAACTGTGATTGTTGAACATAAAGAACAGAAATATCAATGTATGATTAGTAATAAGATACTATCTGTTTCTTCCAAGCCAATGTGGTACTGATAGACAATGAATAGCTGTAAAGCAAACTTTATAGCATTTATGATGAATGTGACACAGTTATTTTAGTAGTGCATTTTTTTCCTAACTTAGAGTAATGCAGCATATATTGAAGTTGGACATGATCATTAATGGCAAAATGAAACTCAACTGAAAACTTTCACTGATTCATGTTTTGAATATAAATTGTTATTCTTGTGAAGATAGAGGCAAAGCTCATATTTACATGAATCAGACAATACATCTTTTTACATGATTCTGTTTAGATACATTTTTAGGTATTTGGTTTTTGAAGTAGATTAAGAAACAAAATAATTTAGACACCTATATTTCATGGGAGATTACATAATCACGTCCATGTAAAGAAGAATTTCCATGAATTCATCATGCTGACTAGAAGGATGCCTATGATCAAGAGTTAAAAATAATCAGAGCAAGGATCGTATACATCACTAGACTTAATTGTTCATTTTTGATTCAGATTAAATTTCTACAATTAGGCTGTGATTTACAAAATCTAGTTCTAAGATTAAATTTAATTATCTTCTGTGGACCTGAATAAGTAGCTGAGGCGTTAATAATGCTGGTGAAAGAAAACAAGGAATATTTGCTTTTACATAACAGTCTATTAAATAGAGCATCACCCAAGAGAGCAGGAGACTGCAAGGATTGCTTTGAGGAAGATATATAAAGTGATAGTGTTATATTAGGCAATGGTGATGACGAGACGGTTGGAGTAGATGATCTTAAAGGTCGTTTCCAACCTTGTAATTCTATGATTCTATGATTCTATGATTAGAGAGATGAGCATTGAAAGATTTTCCTGAAAGAATGGGGATCCTAGAATCCTACCAGTTCTATTACAGAAAGCTGCCTCTCCCTTTTGTATTTGAGAGATCATTTTATAGATAATAGCCATAAACTTACAGTGTATTCAGAAAAGCTTCAATAGCAGTATCAGCCTATCCTTTTCCTGCTTCTGGGCTATTTTCTTACATGAACGTTTTTCACTATACATAGGAATGTGGAAAACAAAGTAGAGAGGAAAAATAATGGAAGGAACTGGCAATATGTAAGAGAGGACAAATGATTCCATGTGCAGTCTTCTTTGAGTGCCGAGAAGATGCACAATTTTATTTGTTTATTTAGTTAGTTATTTTAGTATACGTACTTGGAACATAAGTGGGCCAACCCACTGATAGCAATTCCACAGTCTCATGAAATATGTTTGATCAAACCTAGCTATTATAATCACAGAATCATAGAATGATTTGGATTCAAAGGAATCTTGAAGATCAACTAGTTTACCTGCTGCTATAGACCTCCCTCTAAACCAGCTGGCTCAAAGTCCCATCCAACCTGGCTTTGCACACCTCCAGGGAGAGAGCATCCACAACCTTTCTGGACAACCTGTTCCATTGTCTCACCACTCTCACATTAAAGATTTTCCTCCTAATATCTAGTGTAAATCTACCCTTGTCACGTTTAAAGCCACTTCTCCTCATTCTGTCTCTGTGTGCCCTTATAAAAATTCCCCTCTCAGCTTTCCTGTAAGCCCCATTCAGGTACTGGGAGGCCGCTATAGGGTCCACCTTGAGTTTTCTCTAGACCAGTTTGGTGCAACAATGATAGGAAGTAGAAAGAAGAAACCAAAGCCATACTTAATGATTCACAAGTCCATGGAGCCGGATGAGCTTCATCCTAGGGTGCTGGCGGGGGTTATTGCTGAGCTGCTCTCCACCATCTACCAGTGCTTCTGGTTATCTGGAGAGGTCTCAGAGGATTGGAGGCTTGCCAGTGTGACTCCCATATACAAGAAGAGCCGTAAGGACGATCTGGGGAGCTACAGGCCAGTCAGCCTGACCTCGGTACCAGGGAAAATTATGGAGCAAATCATCTTGGGTGAGATCACATGGCACATGCATGGTGTCCAGGGGATCAGGCCCAGCCAGCACAGATTCATGAAAGGCAGGTCATGATTGACCAACCTCATCTCCTTCTATGACTGGGTGATCAGACTGGTAGATGAGGGAAAGGCTGTTGATGTAGTCCACCTAGACTTCAGCAAAGCCTTTGACACGATCTCTCACAGTATTCTTCTGGGGAGACTGGATGCCTGTGGCCTGGACAGGTATACTGTTCTTTGGATAAGGAACTGGCTAGAGAGTCATGCCCAAGTAGTAGTGGTTAAAAGAGCTAAGTCCAGCTGCTGACCCATTACAAGTAGTGTCCCCCAGGGGTCAGTACTGGGGCCCATCTTGTTTAATATCTTTACTGATGACTTAGATGAGGGGATTGAGTGTACCCTCAGTAAGTTTGCAGATGACACCAGGTTGAGAGGTAGTGTCAATCTGCCTGAGGGAGGCCCTTCAGAGGGATTTAGACAGGCTGGATCGCTGGGCTGAGGTGAATGGGATGAGGTTCAACAAGGCCAAGTGCCAGGTCCTGCACTTTGGCCACAATAAACCCATGAGCACTACAGGCTTGGGGATGAGTGGCTGGATGACTGTGAAGAGGAAAGGGACCTGGGGGTGTTGGTTGATGCTCAGCTGAACATGAGCCAACAGTGTGCCCAGGTGGCCAAGAGGGCCAACGGCATCCTGGCCTGCATTAGAAATAGTGTGGCCAGCAGGAGCAGGGAGGTGATCATCCCCCTCTACTCAGCACTGGTGAGGCCGCACCTTGAGTACTGTGTTCAGTTTTGGGCCCCTCGCTACAAGAAAGACATTGAGGCCCTGGAACATTTCCAGAGAAGGGCAACGAAACTGGTGAGGGGTTGTCTCGCTCCAATTTATAGGAGGGAGAGGAGGTTCTTTTATTATCTATATACCCGGTGTGAGATTAAGCAACGGTTCAAATGTTGGTCCAACCAGTTTATTACAAATCTTAATCAGGGAAATGGGGAAGGGGAAGGCGGACACTATTATGAATTAGGGTAATGGGGAAGGGAAGGAGGGAGATAGAAAAGATTGGAAAGAAGAGGCAAGGAGTCTTTATAGGCAGCAAGAGGGACATAGTCACCACCATGGATCCAGTGAGGTTCGTAGTTCCGTCTTTGATCTTCAGTAGTGGTGGGTTGTCAGGCAGAGTTGTTCTGTTGACAACGACGCGCATGGCAATGATGGCCCCTTTTCAATGGTTTCGAAGTGGTCAAATCAGCTGTCTTTGGAGTGACAGCTCAAATCCAAAGTGGTTTAGTCAGCTCTCCCTGGAGTGGCAGCTTCTGGCTCTGGGATCTCAGCAGAAACTCCTTTGTTCCCATCTTCCGGGCCTTGCCAGCAGATAAGAGGGAGCAGGGATGCCCATCTGCATCCTGTTTCTCACAGAACACGATGGTATTGTTCCCCAATTTTCCCACAACTAGCTGGAGCTGTTTAGTCACAGGCCAGATCTTCTGCCAGTAAACACTCCTGAGCACTCTCATCCACTCTTCTACAGAGCAAGCAGCTGTGGAGGAAGGGGCTTTCAAATGTTCCCAGAGCGATATCCATTGTCACACGGTTAGCACCCATTAGTTGCCTCCTCAACAAATCACTCAGAGTCTTATCACAAGAAATACCTCAGGAAGCAAGCTTTGAGCCAAAAAAACAAAGAAGGATTCTCACAGGGGTCTGGAGCACAAGTCTTCTGAGGAGTGGCTGAGAGAGCTAGGATTGTTTAGTTTGGAGAAGAGGAGGCTCAGGGGAGACCTCATTGCTCTCTACAACTTCTGGAAGGGAGGTTGTGATGAGGAGGGGTTTGGCCTCTTCTCCCAGGCAACAAACAGGACCTGAGGAAATGGCCACGAGTTGTACTAGAGGAGGTTTAGGTTAGACATAAGGAAAAACTTCTTCTCTCAGAGAGTGGTTAGACACTGGAATGCCTGTCCGGGAAGGTGATGGAGTCACCGTCCCTGGCAATGTTCAGGAGGTATCTGGATGAGGAGCTACAATATATGGTTTAGAGGCTTGTGTAGCAATGTTAATGGGAGGACGGTTGGACTAGATGATCTTGCAGGTCGTTTGCAACCTTGCGATTCTATGATTCTGTAATTAGGCTAGGCCACATTTTTTAGGACTCTGTCAGAAAATATACATGCACCAATTCATAGGAACAAAGCAAAATCAAACAATTTTAGTGTTCAATTCATCAGGAGAATCTGTACTAAGAAATAGGCAGTATTGCCTTAGAACCCATTTGAACTGGCTAGGGATAGGAACTGGGAATAAAATTGCACAGATCAAGGTTTCAAACTGAAGAAGCGGTGTTCAGAACCAAGACTGAGAGCCAAGACCTCTGTAGGTATAAAGCTACAAGGCAGTGTACACCTTTCAAGATAAGCTTATGTAGCTCTCACTTGGAGGCATCCAACTGTTCAAAAAGCATAGTAGGCACAGCAGAAGCAGAATATGTATCGTGTGTATCTCGCATTCAGGTACAGTCTCCCTGGGGAATGGCTGCTCTTTCTTCTCTTTTGTCTGCAGACAGGCAATCATTTGTTAGGTGGCCACGTGCTAAATTGTTTGGATAAGCAGAATTGCACTGCTTTCTTGGCTGCTTCAGCTATTTCAGTTCCAACCACACCATGCTCCTCTGTGGGCTTCACTGCACTAAAGAGCACCAGTGAGGATGAAAGAGAGTTAGAATGTTCACTATTCCGTTTGTAAGTGAAGAAAAAAAAAAAAAAAAGAAAACTTTGCAGTCAGTGAGTCAGTGTAGAAACCTGCCAAAGAGAATTTGAAATCATCCAGTACCCTCCTTTATTTTTGTTTTTTAGTTGGGTAGAGAAGAAGAGAGTTTAGTCATCAAACTGAAATCTCATTAATGAACAATTAGATAAAAATTCCGCATGGGAAACTTTAAGATTTTCATTCCTTTACTTGACTTTGTATACCTCCCCTTGGAAAAGAACTGAACTATTATGCCAGTACTTAATTATTGTATCATTTTGCTCTTTTTTGGCTTGTTTGGTTGGTTTTTGTGTTCCACTTCTCCAATTTAAATTCAGGTTTGTATTTCTTCTTTTAATTAAATTGTATCTGTAAAGATTATTTATTATGTAATCATATAATGCTTTTTTGATTGTTTGCTCCAGAACTGATACTTTCCTGGATATCAATAAAAGTTGCTGAAAATCATGTATATAATTTTTTTTTAAAGAGCAAAAACCTTGAATTTGAAAACGTTTCTCTTTTTTTAACCGCTAAGTCATCCACTACTGTGCAACTCAAGTGGAACACCCACTCGTAGTAAAAGGTGAAAGCCATCTCCTATTTCTAGAACAGGTTTCTTCTATTTTGGTTGCTCTGGAGCTTTACTGTCAAAATATAGATATGGGCACCCTTCACCTCATGTGTTCCATTGATAGAGGGGATCCCAGGTCAGTACAACATGTATAGAAGGATATTATATTCCCATCTTTGCAAACTCTAATGTTCAAGGAAAAATTAACTTTAAAAAAGTAGTCACGTTGAATTTTGATATCATGGTCAATACACTGTTATGACTGTGAAATAAATTTAATATGAGTTCAGTAAAACCAAATCCAGCAGGGCTTTCAGTGCCTACAATGTTTGTTTCTTTGTGAGACTTAGTAGCAAAAAATCAAATAATTAAGAACAAATGATGCAAGCATAAATAATTGTGTTTTTATTTTGTTCATATGGTTAGGTGGAAATTTCCAGTTATTTCAGTGCTTCTTCCTGTTCCTCATGTAACAGTAAATTTCCATGTTTTCTTAGTTATTACCAGATATGTAAAGATTGTTTGAGAACTTTACAAGTACTTATTTACATGTGTATTTTACCATTTGCTTTCATTTCATTGAATCTTTAGAACTTCAAATTTTGTTTTGACTTTTTTCTTAGTAACTTAAGCCAAAAGATTGGTAGAAGGATTTTTTGAAGGATGTAAATGTTAAATATAATATAGTTGGTATTTATTACTTCTCTGTAGACATGTTCTTCAAAGTAAAGCAAAAATATGGATAAAGACGAAAGGGAATATGAAAACAGGGAGGATATTCATCATTTTTAAGGATAAAAATTGTCTTCTAAAGAGTGATTTTGCAGCATGTCTGGAGGGGATGATTTTGTTATTCCTGAACATGTGCTTCAGATATTTAAATGTAATTCAAATTAGAGTTTTGTCACTTTATATGAGTTTCTAAGAAAAACATCTTTGAACTATTCCTTTTTCCACTGTATGTCTTTCAATAACTGTTTCATAAACTAGTGAATGACTTGGAAACATTTGGACTAGTAATTTAGCAGTAGTAGATATTCAATAAATTAGATAGTTCTCTGATTTTATTTATTTTTTTAAAGGACATAGTAACAATCAAAATTGAGTAAGATGAGAAAACCTAAAAAAAAAAAAAAAGCAAAAGGAGACACTGTAAATAATTGTCATTTAATATTTTCCCAATAAAGCATATCTGTTTTAATTATATCTGCTAACTCTTTTTTATATACATGCTACATTTACCTTGCTTTTTTTTTTTTTTTTAATTTCTGTAGCTCTTCAATTACTTAACACCACTCAGGAAAGGAAAATTGAAAAGAAGTTTGCTTGTAGCAAAATAATTGATGCCCCTTTAGGTCTGTCCCATGAGAATGCTCACATAATAGCCAAAAACCCCTTGCTTTAGGTCTCACAGTTAACTTGTCAATATGTAATTATGATTCCAAAACACAACAGATTACTCTGCAGTTATAGCATGGTTTCAGCCATGCAGAATGGAGGAGAAACATCCATGGCTGATCAAAGGGATTGTCCCATTAGTAGGTTTTATATAATAACACTTGGGGACTAGACCTGTCATTGTGTAAATCTGTTCAACAACCTGACGCAACACATTTTTTCAGATAGCCTGTTTAGTGAAATCTAAAAGAACTTGAATCTTAATTTTGATTATTGCCACAACACTTATAATGCAATGGTGTGTTTTTTTTACATACTTTTTGTTTCTCTTTCTTTAATAGTTGTTGACAATATCTTCTTGGGCAGATTGGCTAAATAACTCTCTACAGATGACATTTTTGTCACATCAAAGCATTTTCCGTTACAGATTGTAATTGATTTTTTTATGGTTTTATGATTGCTTAACATTAGTATGGATTATGAGTAGCAGTGTAATTCCTCTCGCAGAGTAGAGAGGATCAGTTCTGGTAATACCTCTTTTATTAGTATATTAGAAAATATTCAAAATTCCTCAATTCTTTCTGCTCTATCAGCAGTTCATCTACACTGACCAAACTGAATCTTTTTGATTCCAACACATATAAATTATTTGTTGAAATGATTATACTGATTGTTAAATTGTAAGCAGGTCCTGGTACTGTGTTTTGATTATGTAAGTCCACGGGCCTTCTATTAAATCAGTCTATTTTGCAGAAGAAAGCAGTGAGAGGCAGCTACACTTTTTTTCTCTGCAGTAGATATCAATTTAGTTAGTATCAGTTCACTGTAATTCAGCACATGGTTCGGATGTAATCTTCAATGAAACTGTATTTCCTCCCTTAACCTCTTCCAACTAAACTACCTCTTTTAAAGCTGAGGAATACAAGCGCTTCTGATGGGAGGAAAGTTCCTGCTATTATCTGCTGCCTAATTTGAATAGCAATGACAAGCATCAGTCATACACTTAAAAAATCAAGAACATACATCATTAAAATTACCTTCAAAGAGGCTGGTTTATATTTATGACTTTGGCATCACTGAGACTGACTCACAACTTCAGGCAGCTTGATAAGCAACATCTTCAGCTAGCAAGCATTTGGTTAGTAGAAGATGCACAAGACAAGTCCATCAGAGAGGGATGGACTGCAAATAGAATCCTGTCAAGCATATCCAACTATATTTGAATTAACCTGCATCAAAACCAAGCAAATGGTCACCTCCTAACTTCATAAAGTCTCGTGAATAAATGTTCACATGTTCCTGGTTTTTACCTTTATGTTTTGTATTAGTATTGTAAGACATTGCTATACCGTATATAGATTTTAATCATTTGATGGTACTTCCTGAAAATTTTTATTACCCTAAAGACTCCTGTGATACTCAAAAGAGTTGCAGGATTATTTCAGGCTTGCTGCCACTGACGTCTAACAGTAATAACATATACATCAATTGAAATATACATATAAATATACAATATATGCATCAATATTAAATAACAGAGTGATACATTTTAATGGAATAAATCCTTATGAAGGCTAAAAAAAAAACCAAACATTGTGAATACTGCCTGATAAATAGTTTTATTTATGGATTAAATTGTTTTGATGTATAAGTATAAATATTAGAACCAAAGCCAAAATTTTTCTAGTTGTTTTTTCGCAATTGAGTGAGTCATACAACCAGTTCAGTTTAAGTGGATATAAATGTGCTCTTTGTTTGAATACAAATGCTTTCCATTTATTGATATCCCATACGCATTTTTTAAAATTTCGTATTGTGTTTAAGTTGTTGCATTTTTCCTATCTATGCAACTCACTAGTTTTCATTTAAATAAACGTAATTTTGTACCTACTGAAGCAAGGATAATTTTGAGAGTCAAGGGAACAGGGAGAAAAACTCATAATAGGTTGAAAAATGTGATTTTTTTAAAAAAGTTTTTTTGAACTTAAGTTGCATAAACAAAGTATGGTAAATATTGTGTTGTATTTGGTTGCCTTGGTAATAGGTCAATTCTTACAACATATCAAAGCTTGCTATTCTGTTGCTAGCTATCTAACTTGCTAGGAAGAATATGACACTGAATCTTCAAATATAAAATGTATACTAAGTTTGATAAATTGTACTCTATCTCCTTCTCAAGTTCTTTAAAAGTATTATACAAAGATTGCTGCAAAAGCAATGCCTTCTATTTTACTGTTGGCTCACAGTGTCATAGGTGGATGTTGGTGGTATGGCAGTAGAGGCTGAACCTTTCTGCCAACAGTCAGTTTTCATGCCATGTGACTTATGGCAGCAGAGAGGGAGTCTGACAAAATGGCATCTAAAATGGAAGTGTGTTTGAAGCAAAGGATTGTTTCATTAGGAAGGTTACATTAAGGCTACTTGCAGTTAAAAATAGACAACTGGAATTAGGGCTTTATCCTTCAGCTGTCATCAGCTCTTTTGTTTCATTATTGTGGAGCTACTCTTCCAGCAAACAGACTGCATCTTGATAATGTCCTCAAGTGCAATGTTAAAAATAACCAATTTTAAAAGTTAATATTACTCATATTGAATAGAACCATATTGATGGAAAATTATATTCTTTTTAGGAGATGATGCAAGTGAAATTTGAATCTAAGAAGGAAATGTTGTTTAAGTGGAGTTTTCATTAGCAATTGTCAATCTTCTCGAAGAATCACTATTCAAATAGCAGTATGATCAGATTATCCATTTTTTCTTGAAAGTTTTTATAAGCTTTTCTCAAGAAGTATAAGAAGTAAATATTTCAAAAGAATTCTGGCTTTAAGTATGTAGTATTCCACTGGATTGTATTCCTTAATGTTTGACCAGACTTTTCTTTTATGATTAGTGCCCTATGAACTACTTATAGCTCACACTTCCTCTGAGCAGTCAGTTTTCCTCCTCAGAATGTTTACATTATCTTATCTCCATTAGTATCATCCTTCACAAAATGATCATCTTCTGAAGTTTGTGTCATACATTTTTTGTTTTCATATACTTCCTCCTACTGTCACCTCTGTAAAATAATCAGTAGTGAAATAGCTAAGTCACTGAGTTTTTAGTCTTCCATAACTAATATGCCAGTATAGTTGAATTGCAGTTTAGATCTTTCTGTTCTTGAGGTATAAGAAAAATGAAAAAAATCTATGGATAATTGGTCTAATAAGTCATAATAAGCTCTGATTTAATCCCATCTTTTACTTCCTGTACTGTTCCTGTCCTGGAGCACCAACAGATATTAAATGCCTAATTTGTTTAAGAAATCTAGTAGTGTGCCATGCAGTTAATTCACTTTGAACAATTACTAACAGGGACTTAGAAGTGAACAGTACCACTCCTTTCCTTTTGCTAGGGGCACTCAAAGAGGCTGTGACTGATGGCATGTTTAGTGGTGGTGAGAGGTTTCAATCTGTGCTGGGAAGAGACTTCCCTAAAAACCCAGAGGCTTCAGAAAAGGTGCAGAGAAACACAACTGCCAACTGTCTGGTGCTGTCAGTGTGTGCGCACCAGAAATGTCTTATGATGTCTGCCTCAGTGAAGATGATTTTGGATGAATATGCAAAATATTACCATGATACATTAATCTTAAGTGCTTCTGTTTGCACTGGTTTTTGTTTGTTTTTGAGGAAAGTCTTGTTAATTCCGTTGATTTTCTGATCTTATACAGTGGTAGTATGTACCTGAATTATCTTTTCTGTTTTCTGCAAGAGATCTAGAAATCAGGTGTTTGATTCAGCCAGAAATTGATCCTGATAGGCATGGAAAAACTGTGGTCTGTTTGCAATATACATAGGTTCATCTTTCAACATTATAATTTACATGGGGACTTCTACATAAAATAGTAAGAGCTCCTTTTCCACTGCCTTCAGGTGTTTTCTGTATGACTGTCTTATTGACAGATTTCTCTGTAATCCCTAACACAAAATTAAAATCGACCTGTAAACTGGAACAAGTGTTAAGCACTCAATTCACCCTCTACTAATAGCCTTTTTTTCTCCCATTCCTTTTTTAATAACACAGAAGTTCCTTCCTAAGTATTCAATGACATTATGAGCTTTTTTTCTGCACTAAACTGTGACAACAGTTATGTTAATTTATAATGTGATATTTTCACATTAACCCTTTTGTTCAGCTCTCTGAATGTGGTGGTTTTACCCTGATCGGCACGCAAACTTTATCACATCAGTCTCTCCCCCACCTCAAAGAAATGGAGAGAGAAAATATGATGAAAAAAGGCTCAATGGTTGTGGTGAAGACAGGGAGATAACTAACAAAGTACTGCCACAGGCAAAACAGACTCAGTGTAGGGAGATCAACATAATTTATTACCTATTACTAATAGACTAGTGCAGTGAGAACCTAAAAGTAAACTAAAAGCACCTTCTCTAGTTCTTCTTCTAGTTAGGACTAGAGGGAATGGCTTCAGGCTGCACTAGGGGAGATTCAGACTGGATGTTAAGAAATACTACTTTTCTGAAAGAGTGGTCAGGCACTGGAATGGGCTGCCCAGGGAGGTGGTGGAGTCACCGACCTTGGAGGCATTCAAGGAACGTTTGGACATTGTGCTGAGGGACATGGTTTAGTGAGAGCTATTGGTGATTGGTGAATGGTTAGACTGGATGGTCCTGTGGGTCTTTTCCAACCTTGGTGATTGTGATTCTATGATTCTATGATTCTCTTCATTCACCCTATTCTACCTTCTCCAGGAGAAGTGCAGGGGAATGAGGAATGGGGACAGTCCACAACACTTTGTCATCTGCCATTTCTTCACAGTCTCTCTCTGCCCCTGCTCCACCATGGAGTCCATCTCACAGGATGGCATTCTTCCCAAACTGATTCAGTAAGGGTTTCCAACAAGCTGCAGCTCTTCCTGTACTGCTACTACATGGGTCCATACAACATGGGGCCCAACCTTCAGGAACTGCTTCATCACAGGTCTCCAAGGGCAGCAGGTCCCCTAGCCCACCTACTCCACCAGGGACTCCTCTGCAGGGGCTGCAGCTCCTGCCCAGAACCTTCAGGTCACATCCATCTACTCCACCATGGGCTGCATGTGATGTGCTCTCTGTGTTGCCCCATGGGCTGCGGGTCCACTTCATGGCCTTTCAAAAGGCTGCAAGGAACTTCTGTTCTGCACTTGGAGCACCTCCTGCCCTCCTTCTGCACTGACCATGGTGTCTACAGGGCTGTTTTCTTTCCCACTTATTTCTCCAGCACTGTTGCACAACAGTTTTTCTCCTCCTTAAATCTGCTCTCACAGAGACACAATCAGTGCTGCTCACTGGCTCAGTGCTTGCCAGCAGCAAGTTTTTTGGAGCTGTCTGGAACTGACTCTTGTCTAACATGGGTCAAAGTCTGGGCTCTGCTCACAAACCCACCACTGCAGACCACCCACTACCAAAACCTTGCCATGTAAACCAAATACACCGGGAGAGAAAACAAAACAAAACAAAACAAAACAAAACAGAACAGAACAGAACTGTTGATGTTCAGCGCTGAAATAAGCTTCTGTATCTACAGGAGCTACGATATCAAATTCATAAATTTAAATGATCAGACTCCTTCTAGAAAAACGATGGGCAAATAACAGAATAATCTCTTCTGCCACTCAGTAACTTCTATTAAACACAGTCTAACTTCTCTTAGAATCATAGAATCATAGAATCACAAGGTTGGAAACGACCTATAAGATCATCTAGTCCAACCGTCTCCTCATCACCATTGCCACCACTAGCACTAAACCATATCACGCAGCACGTCATCCAGACGCCTCTTGAACACTGCCAGGGACGGTGACTCCACCACCTCTCTGGGCAGGCCATTCCAGTGCCTGACCACTCTCTGAGAGAAAAAGTTCTTCCTTATGTCTAAAAATGTCTAGAAATCTTCTCCCCTACCTGACTAGGTTATCCCATGATCAGAGTACCATATGTTCTCACAGAAAACTTAAGCTGTCTTAAATCTGTCATTTTTAAGAGCAGTTTTATACAGTTTCTTCACTCCTGTAGATATTTTAAATACATTTTTCCAGTAAGGCACTCGATGTTATGCATGTTTTGACCCTATTTAAGTACTGAGCCCTCTGTATATCCGTATTCATACTGCTCAGAAGTCAAAAATTGGAGACACATCCAAGGAAGACAAAATATAATTCAGTATCAGAGACACACCAAGAATGCAGAAAGGTCTACAAAATGAAACTGAGACAGGTATTTCTGCTTTACAAAAGAGCAGTCTTTCAGGAAAGTATAGCATTTTGTGCCATCTGAACTTCATGAGTTTGAAGGTGAATGACCAAGTCAGTCCTGGCTAGATAGCCATTTGGAAACAGTGATCTAGAAAAAAGATAAAACATAGAAGTACAAATTACTTCTTTTTTCTTTCTCTAAGATATTTGATGTAGTAGGATAATATGTTGATTAAGAATTCGATTCCTCAATTTTTTTTTTAGTAGAGCAGTTTTTGCTTCTCAGAACTGAGACATTTTTAAAAATATTTATTTTAAATTATTTTTCTTAACTCATAATTACATAAAGCAACTTTTTTTTAAATACATAAAATATATGGTTTTTGCTGAGTGACATTTTGTTTGCACATATAAAAGCATATGAAATTATGCCAACTTACATTTCAGCAAAAATCAATATTTTTGTATCAGTGATTGATATAAGCTCAGTGAAATTTCTGAGAGATCCAAGGCAGAACAACAATACTGAACAACTTTTTTTTTGTTGTTTAAATTGGAAACATATGACATTTTGTTCAGATAGTTTACTTATAGCTTTGTGAAACAGTAAAATGAATGATTCAGGGGAAAAACAAAAAAAAACTTTTAATGTAATCTCTGAGAATCATCTTTGTATAATAATGCACCTAATGACTGTCATGATTTAAACTGTTAAATTATAAGAAAATGACTGCTTAATGCATTTCAGATGGAAGCTTTTTGTCTCGCTGGGATTTTCTCCCACTTCCTCTGATACATCACCAATCCAATTTCAATTTGTGAAAGATGTTGAGACTAACATGGTGAGCTTAATTCAGTAAAGTGCCTAAAAGGATCTGATATAATCCAGTGAAAGAAATCACTTAATAGTTTATGTTTTGTTTGATGTTTGATTCAAAAAAGAATTCGAACTTATAAATCTGTATTTTTAAAAGGCTATATGTAAATTCCAAGCATTCCTTTTCCTAGTGTAAAATTCCACTTGATTTTTGTTGTTTTTGTTGCTTGTTTTGTTTTCACTTTCTGGTAAGATAATAATAATACAGAATAGAGCATGTATTAGATACAGCAAGAATTTTAATTGAACCTTGTAATGCTTGTAATTTGTATCCAGTTGTCCCTCAATCTAAGGTTTTCAATTACGAGTTTTTCCTTGGAAAGAAAAATCCATTGTTTCTTCATGTCCTCCTCCTAAGCACTTCTCAGTACTCTTTTAAATTAAAAATGATGCAGGCAGGCCCCAAATTCTATTTCTAAATGTTCACCACTGCTTTGACATCAGTGTTTAAAAAGGAAGCATTGCTGCATTATTTAGGGGCTAGTAATGTCAAACTAATCATTGAACTACCTGTCACTGTGGAAGTTACGATGGTTTGTCATCACCTCAACTTGAACAGAGTAAGAGAGGCTTCCTATACAGAGAGGGAATGAAATGCAGTGATCTTCCTCTTTATTAGAATTCAAAAGGAGGATTTCAAGACCAACTGGTCATATTTGCTGGCGAGTATGAGCATTTTTATAGTCTCAAGTAGAAGAATACACTACATTTTAAAATATTTAGTATTATTTCTGTATAGCATCAGAGTTAAAACTGTATTTTAGTAAAGGAAGGGACAACTATAATGATGAAAGTAAGTATGTAGTGTGCAGTTTGGCCTTTTTTTTCCCCCTTCATTTTAAGGCATGTTTTGTTCTATCTCTGGTTGCAGTGAATTGAATAAGTAATAAAATGAAGTTACATCCTGTGTGTACAAGCATTATTATTTTTAGTGTTTCAAAAAGCCATTGAAATTCTGAGTCCTTTGGTCTGTCTTGCTTTTAATACTGCCTAGAAATGCCTACAGCATTGAGAAAACTAGAATATGAAAGCATTGAAAAGGGATTCCACAGAAATTTTAATTAAAAACTTCCAGCAAGATTTACCTCGTCTTTGTCAATGGTCTGTAACTTTCTATTTAGCAAAGCATTCTTGTTGTCTAAGTCTGCATTATGCTTCTTTCACCAGCAGTAATAGTTCAGGTTCCTTATGGAATTCTGTGAAACGATGAACTCTATGAAAACACTTATGGAACACCTGAAAGAAAGTTTTACATGACTTCTAAACCTACTTTGCTGTAGCAACTTACAGGCCCCAGAGAGTCAGATGATAGGAGGAACAGTAGTAATAATATGGGCAAGCTGGTTGTGAAAGGCAGAAATTATTTACGATGAAATGAACTTTTCAAGTCTATGCAAAGAACAGGGGCAGCTCCAGAGCAATAGCTTGTTAGAACCACATTTTCTTTGCTTTTTCTTAAATTGGGTTAAAAAAAAGTGCTTCAGAGAGTCCCATGTAGTGTACTGAGAGTTCAGGAATATTGCACTGTATTTTGCATAGTTATGGAGTTTTGTATGATCACAGGTTAACTTTCTGAAATGAACACTGACGTGAGACATTACCTTAGGTTAAACAGCGCAATGTAACATCAATTTTTTATAGATATGATAAATCAATTTCAGAAGAGTGTTCTATGACACTAGTTTTTTTTCTCTCTCAGTCCTATCTGAATTCTCACCTTTGTGAAGTGTTATAGAAACACCTGCTCTATTTTCATTGTACAGACTCATAACTTTTTCTATTAAACTCTTTTCTATTCTATTTTATTCCCATTTGGTAGTATATTTTTAATGGATAAAAAATATAAATATATTTAAAAAAAATTAAATATATAAAGCTCTGATGGTCTGTAAGAATTAAACATTGCATATAAACTTAGAGGTGGATAAGTTTATATGATAAATATGTAGACAAGTAGACAAATACATGTAAGTGTAAACCATTAACAGTATTTTAGCAGATTTGCATTTCAGGATAAGCTAGATTTCCATTGCCAAAAAGACAGTGAGAATGCAGTGAGAAAGCAGTAAGGCTATAAAATAGGCAGTTTTCCAATATCTTTAGTTTCCTAAATATGTGCATTTATTTTGCATTTAAATTATTTAATTAAAATTAATGACTTGAAAACTAATATTAAAGATTCTTGATTTATTTAGGTAATTCAATAATTCTGCTAGCTGTTTGCCTAATTACAGAAAAAACAATCTTGACTAACCTCCATAGATATTTGGTCTGATAACTTATGTCCTGTATACAAATAGGAAATTAAAAACATTTATTTATATTGGTGATTACTCAGGCTTTTATAATATATATATACACATGTATAAGAGAATGTTATTTTAGGATGGGCTACTTCTTTTTTCCAGTTTCTGAAATGAATTTTTTTTCTCTATGTGAGCTCTCTCCTGCCCTGAATACAAAATGAAAAAGTTTCTAATGACGTAAGTTGGCAGTAAAATAAGTGTTACCATATCTGTTCTAACTCATTTTAGATCTGAATGCAATGCCAAAAATAAAATAAAATAAAATAAAATAAAATAAAATAAAATAAAATAAAATAAAATAAAATAAAATAAAATAAAACCTAGTCTTTTTTATGATTTATTTATTTTCTTAGTCTATCAAAATTTGTGTGCAAAGACCCCTGTGACTGTAGGGTTATGAGATGACTGAAACACAGTCATAAAGTGTTTAGTTCATTTACTTAAGCACACAATTTTAAATTGCCACCTTAAACTGATAGATCTGAGGAGTTTTGTGAATGACTGAATGACTGTATGTTCATCCAAAATTTGGATATAGCCTTTTTTTTTTTTTTTTTTTTTTTTTAATGGAAGTAATTTCCTTGTGGTGGATGGCCTGTTGTCTTCATCTGTGTAAAAAGTATGTCCTCTTTATTTCAAGGTAGCGCACTCAAGGGGTTAACTAAACCTTGTTTCTATAGTGAGAAAAATAATTGGTATTGATTAGCAGTTGGTGCAACATTGCTAGAAGGGATATTAAAGCCTTAAAGTACAGTACAAAATGATACTGAAAGCATCATGTACTCCCAAGGCTATTCTATACCAACCGCTCCTGTGTTTGAAATGTCCTCTTGATTTTGCTTATGATTCTCAAGAGCTTTGCTGTACTTAGTGATTCCAAATTGTAAAGAACATTTAATTAGTTAAATGGGGGCTAGGGTGAAGGGGAATTACACCAATGTAGAGACTGTTGTCTTTCTCCTCAAACAAAATTTGAGAGCTATTTTGTTAAGGAAGAAATTATTAAAGAATTGGATTTCTGGCTATATTTATCTTTTATACATCTTCATTGTAAGTGAAAACAAAGTGACAATGTGACAGCAAGGGACTGGAAAGTACATGTTTCTTTCTCTTCTTGTGTAGCTAATTTATATTCTCAATCAATGCATCCTCATGCTGAGCCTGGAATAACTGGACTTTGCATAAATGATATCCCAGTTAATCCACTCTTATTTGTCATTTACAGTTTAGGAAAATTGATTGTCTAGAAATGCTTTAAAAATTATGCTAAATATAGAAGTAACTCAAGGAAAACTTCTATTATACTTCTATTATAATTAGAACAGAAGGTATGTATTCTGAGTTTCAATATTTACTCTCTTCAGTAAGATTGATACTAACCCTCTTTTTCTATTTATCAATTTGAATATACTCACTCGTGATGTTTTGTAATGGTTTCAACAAAGGAACATGTAATTCAGTAAAAATGTTAAGCACAGGCAAGTGCTTTAGGGCCTTATTTAGACACTTCTTAGTACTGACTTAGAACAGTGTCATCTGACTCTATCTTGTACCTGGATCTGGATCAAGAGGTACTTTTGCACTGCCAGGTGGCTGTCAGAGGCCAGAAGTGGATAAGGAAACTGGAGTGAAATCTGTATGGTTGATGGGGAGATCCCAAAAGAGGTTTTCCAACTCTGTGGCTTTTACAATAGTATTACCATTAGGTTAGAAAATTAGAAATTGCTAGGAGGTAAGCTGCAATTTCACTGAACAAGGTTTAGTGGTAATTTTTAATACAAAGTAGGCAGTGGTAGTCTCCTGGTAGTAAATTCATTTCAAGCAGTAAATTATTTGTGAGATTCTGCACAAAAAAACCCACTAAAATGGACTCCTCTAGAAGAAGGTCAGCAAGTGAAGATATACTGTAACAGAACTCTACATTTTCCTTCTGGTATTTCTTCTTAACTTCAGTGTATTATGTCATACACTCTGCATGAAGAGGCTGGGATTAGAAAAATACAGCACAACATCTATATTTTTGTCTATATATACCTGTTGTTTCTACCTGTAAAAATAATGTCCTTTTCTCACTAGTATACAATCATATGTCTACTGTATGTGATTATTGCTAATAAAGAAGTTCTTACAACTTCATTTTGTCATAAGGAAATAAATTGGATCCATCATAACAGTAATTTTGTTTAATCTAAATGTATTCTCGTTCACATTAAAACTTGTAAACATACTATTTAGGAGATGCAGGGTAGGACATTAACTTTTCCCGATAAATAAATACTACTGCATAATGCAATGATCAGAAAATAGCTAAGTAAATTAATTCCTTCTTGCTGTGTTGGGAAGTACTTGACTACTATCATAGCACATTATACTAACTAGATAAATGGATGCACTTGTCAAGTTTCAATTTGAAATAGCCAATCTACACTCAAAAGTGTGCTGTGTGTAATTAAATCTTTACAAGTTAGTCTTCCCTACTTGGGGGCAAGCTTTGTGTGCAATAATATACTATTTACTATGTTATTGGAGTAGGAACGTGTATCCTTGTTTCAGGACCTTATCAGTTGTACTAACTCAGATAGTATCTGTACTCTATAATGAAACACACAGCTTCAGAAGCACAGTGCTAGTAGTTTCTTGGTACTTTTCTGGGGCTACACTTGAGTTTTAAGTGACTAACGTGAAGGTCATACTTATTTTTTAAAGTTTGTTCCAAAGTGATGCTCACTGTAGTTTCTGACTTGATAGGCAAGGTGATCATCTTTATTCTGTTCTCTGAGGATATTAACTGTTTAATGTTTCTTTTCTGCAAACATACTTTTACTTGGTGACATACTATAATATATTCATTATCATTATCTTTCAATTTTAGGGTAGAACATATGCTATAATTTAAAGATATTCATAGTCCATTGTGACAAATGTATGAAAAAATTCACTTAGAGATCTTATGAAAATTGTTTTAATCATTTATTTTTTTCTCCTGCCCATTCTCTTCAGATCTATTATCTCCTATTCATTTGTTGAAACTCCAGTTTTCTAGGAATTCCAAGAATTTTTTGTATTTTAAAAATATACTTGGCTATTGTATTTTATAGATGGTCTAAACTTATATTCATCAGCGAACGAAACTGCTGTAAAGTCTTGTAGGAATGTAACAGTAACTTGATTAAGTTGCTCACTTAGAATGAAATGGTGACAAATTAAGCTGAGTACTGAGGCAAAGTGCTTGTGAAAATATCTGTGTAATTAAGACACATAATAATCCACTAATAAATGTTTTTTCCAAATGATTGCCATCCAGCATTAAGTAAGGATCAATGATTTGTCAAACTAGTCATTATGAGAAGTTACTGAAGAAAAACTTTAGACAGCAGTTCACTGTAATCAACAGTAACCAACAGTAACCAAACAAAATAATCTACTTTCTACTAGTTATTTGATCTGAAAGCACAGAAATATATGCACAACAATTCAGGCATGCATCAAAGCAGAATTCACATACTGCCATGACAATTTCTTGAGAAAACATAGTTTTCAGTTCTGATGTTGGGCAGTTCACATATAACTCATACTATTATCTTTGATGAAGGTACAATCAGCAGTATTTCTGTATTTATGAAAATTCTCTTATGCATTGTCCTGCCTTTTGTGCAGTGAATGATAGTTTTCAGGCCTGTTCTTGTGATCTGTTGGAAGCAATGTGGAGAACAATATAATTTGATTTCCTGCAGAGAATTCAACAGAGCCTAGCTATATATGTAAATGGGTATGTCTGTTCTGGTTGATAGGAGTTGAATACGACACACCTAAAACTTATCTGATTGCAAGGGTATTCATATTGTCTTTACTAAAAGATATAAATAATTTTCTTATGGAGAATGTTTTTCACTGGGTAAATACGAGAGGATGTGCAATGTAAAAGCAGAATAAAACACTGAAAGTAAGCCTTCCATCTTTGGACAAGTAATTGTCCAAATAAGCAATAAAAAATCCTTGACTGTGTTCCTCCAGTATTACAGGAAATGCTACCTAAAGTGAGGATATTTCTTGTCATTATCGATCACAAAATCACAAAATGTTTGGGATTGAAAGGGACCTCTGAAGCTCATCTGACCTACTCCTTTCTCAAGCAGGGACACCTACGTTAGGTTTCCTAGGATGAGGTTTTGAAGGATGCCAACAATCTCCCTAGACTTCACAGTAAATAAGTATTTCCTGATGTTCAGATTGAACCTTCTCTGTTTCAGTTTATGCATGTTGACTCTTGTCCTGGCACTGGGCTAGACGTAGGATATTAAATCTCTACTCAGAGTACACCTTTGTAAACTGTAGAAACTGCACAGTAAGTTGTTTTTTTCCCTATGATTTTGAGTTTCCTTGCAAAAAGTACAGATTATCTTCACGTGCTTAAGATCTGTATGTGAAAGAAATAAATAGAAAGGAAAACTGTGAAGTTAGCTGATGCTGCAGAAACCTATTGAAAGGTTGAATGAAAAGCTGTTCTTTAGTCTGTACTGTCCATACAATGTCTTTTCTAACCTATCTGTCCTCAGGACCATCACTCAGGTTACTGCGCCTTGTTGATTTGTAAGTTCTCCTCTGAAGCTTTATTATACTTTTCCTTCTTAAAAACTGAACTACCCGAATTTTACTTCTTAACTGTAGTAGCAATAATTTAATTAAATGGAATCTCAATGAATTGCATTTATTTCAGACAAGAGAATTTTGTGAGAATTAATAGTCCATTTAAAAATAGAAATGTAAAAATATAAAAATAAATATATTTTTGCTTTTTGCATTACTTCTTATCTTTGTCCATCAGTAATATTACTTTAGATTCTTAGATTTATGCATTCAATTTTAATGAGAGTTCTTAATGTAAGAAGGCACTTAAATGTAACACAAGAAATGCATTTTTTCCACTAACTGAATTTAGTTATTTGGAATAATGTAGCCTCCTCACTGAGGAACTGGAATGAAAATTTGAATATACGTACCTGTGATTTTTTAATGAATTTACTACTAACCCACTCCATAGTTTTAAGCATGGCATTTTTTCCCCTCTGGATTTATGTTTTTCCTCAAGATTTCTGCCCGATTTTTCTAGTTCAAAAAATATCAATTTGGTCAGGAGACTTTTCTTACTACTCATATACTCAGTGCCTGACTTCACTAGAACTTTAATGCCTCAAAAATAAGAAAAAATATGCCAAAGAAAACACAAACTCATTGCATATGGCATTCTCTTCTAGTCTTTGTGTTTGTTTTATAAGAGAGATTATGTCTGGAAAGCACAGACCAATTCTGAGAGAAAATTTACTGTTAACTGTATTGCTGTGTGCTCTTTAACTTCACAGCTCAAATGACTTAAGATCAAAACTGTAATGTGAGTATGCTTTATACACATCACATTTTTCTATTATGAATTTGTTTTTTTTCTTTTCCAACTTGTGACTTCTGAAAGACGTGAAATGATTTAATCAAATAGATAGACAGAAAGAAAAGAACTGTGATAAGCATGAAATGCAGTGTAAGATGTAATTTTCCACCAATTTGATGACTGCCTTCAAAATATATAGTTGACTGAAGATTGAGGTTGAAAATAATTAGTTTTGTTACCAGTGTTTGTGGGGTGAATTAGGATGCAACCTGAACAAATGATGTTTATTATAGAACTGTATTCATTTCTAGAACAAAATAATGAAAAGGCAAGATATTTTGCTATTGGAGCTAATTTCTCATGAGTTTACAGTTGAAAATATTAATGATTTTTGCATTAGTCTTAGCTCTAGGAGATTTAGTCTTTTTGACTGAGAAATTAAATGGCAAATTGTGCATTTTTAAACAATAGAGTGATGAGATTTGTATAAGCTTCTGTAATTTTAGCTGAGTTTATTATTTTTTCCCCTAAGACCTGTAAGCCAGTTCTTAATCATTGTAAGAATTGGGTAAGTCATTGTGAGTACTTTTTATTATTTCTCTAACTGAAGAAAATGATCTTGCATAGTCTCTTTTTCTAGTGTTACAGTGAACACAATAAAATAAATAAGAAATTTGATATTACCAGGTCAAGGAAGGGGGAATTCATATTATTTAAATAATAGAAAGAATAGAATGAATACAATGCAAATACCTGATTTATTTTTTAAAAGGAAGACATATTTCTCTGTGTTATTTTATTTTATTTTATTTTATTTTATTTTATTTTATTTTATTTTATTTTATTTTATTTTAAATTTCAGAAGCATATGCAGGACCACTTTCACATTTGCCCTTATTCTTCTATCTGAAAATCCACAGTTAGGTGTTAAAGGCATGAATCTTACAGACAGCCTCCAAATATTGCTGGATTGCCTCCTGCTGCTGCCAAGAAGGGTAGATGTGAGACACCACATGTGGTAGAGAAAATTCTTCATTGCAGCTGTACTGGAGAAGCAGTGACAGCAACAGCACCAAGACACTGAGGATTACTATTGCTGTTTTACTGTTTTATGTTCTTCTCTTCTGATGTTTGTCTAGTGCAGAAAGAAGATAAGGACAATTGAAGTGACGTGACTTTTCACCCCATATGTACTGTGGCAGTTCTCTCTGTGTGCAATGGACCCAATCACTCCCTGGGTAGCATAACACATAATTTTCATTGATTTTTGTGGCAGTTGAACACAGGCAAGCAAGGGCAAAATTTGGTCTTTTGGCTGCCATTATTTTTTGCTTGAAGATTGCAAAGGCAAATAAAGAGCTGTGTGATTCCCTTCCTTCTGAGTAAACTACTGTGTGAAAAAGACTGAAAAAAACCAAAAACTTGCCGCAATGTCATTATCAGTTTGAAGTCCCAGCTTGTGTCACTGTAAAAAGAAGGGGAACATAAGCCAAGTTTTTGAAAATGTCAAGAATTATCTCTGCTTTGTCAGATTTGAGAGTGGTGTCATGGGGCTTAATTAGACATCGTGTAATAGAAAATGCAGGGGTGTTAGTCTGTAGTGAGTGCCTTTCACAGAGATATAAACATTCATGCTGCTACATTATTCCACATCTTTCCAGTGAGCTTGTGAATGACCCAAAATATAAAGAAAGATTATTTTACAATGAAATGCCAGTATAACTTCTCTGGTATAAATTCTTCCCTATTTGTTTCTTAGAGATTTTTTCCAAATCTACTGGAATCAACTACAAGGATGAAGATTTTAAAATACAGAAGTCTGGAATTATTTCTTTAACTTCTGATTTGTTATGGGAAAAAAATAAAGATTCTACTGCACAATTCCAACAATTTTCATTCCTTCCCACAACCATAGTGGGAATAGCCCCCATTTGACAGCTCTGAGAGTCTTCTGATTTGTAGGACATTGAAAGTATTGTATTCACAGCTCAGCTATGCATTTCTGAAGATGTATGTGTAGGAGTTTCTCTTCTAAATATATGTAATGTCCTGATACCAATATATAGAAAAGTTATGCAGATTCCTGAGTTTTGGACTTTGAAGAAATTTAACTTTAGGAACATGTACTCTCTGATAATTATAAGAAATAAAAAAATTAAAATCAGTGAGTCGAAAATAAGCCCTGATACTTGTTTTTATTTTATTTTTGTATGATTTCAAGGTTTTGTTTTTCTTATCCAACATAAAGCTTCAGATAATACCAGAGGACTGAATTTTAAATAATTCTTAAGGGGACATGCAGAGCTAATTGTGCTGAATTATTTGAGTGTTAATAGAATGCAATAATTGATGAACCGTTGTAAAATGCCACCTAAGATACATGGATGTAATAATGTGCTTTCCCTACTGTGATGCTTGAATGCATAGTAAGCACTGTTAGATATTTAGGAAGGATTATGATAAGATGCATGGGGGCTGTTAATCATTTTTGCAATAATCCTAGAAATAATATTTAATAAAATAAGAGCTTTTTCCCCCAAAGGTGGAATTGCATTGATGTAAAACTGCCATGTGAATGATATCTCTTTCATAATACTTGAAAATCTATAACCCTTTCAGTTGCATTGGTTTATACAATGCTCCTTCTGTGTATCAGCACCTGTTTTTTTCCTTCAGAAATTTCAAGTATTCTATGCTCTGTTTTTTTTAGATGCTATTTTAAGATGACATTCCTCAAACCTGAGATTGCACTTTTAATAAGTGTCTGTAGTGAAAACATCTTGTATCCTCACTGATATCTAGGGACTTAAACATTTTTTATGTAGAGTAGTGTTCTGAAGTACTGAACATAGAATAAGAAAATCTCTTTTCCTGGGTCCATGTATTTGCATACTGCTTCATTTGATGTATAGAAGCATAAATGATAGATATCGGGAGACTTATGATGTTGGGCATTGTCAGATCTATGGAGAAATGCACACATAGATCTATGGAGAAATGCATGACAGCTCCTGTTACAACATTGGCTTCTGAGTTATAAAACAAAACAAATTCTTTTAGAAGTCAGGAAAACTACAATTTATACCTGCTTCTAAAAAAGTGGAACTGACAACTTTTGCATTCATACATTCACTGTGTAAATATTCTTATTACTATCCTGCTACACATTACCATCACTAAGATTGAAAAATACATATACCAAATATATACATTTATGCATATATATTTAAAAATATATGTTGTATACACAAAATCTGCATTTGGCACTTTTTTTTTTTTTTTCACCTTCACAAACGAAAGCTTAATTTATTTATTTTTTTTTGTTTTTGTTTTTCTGCTTCATCAAATATATGCAGCTGAGATCTTACCAAAGGGAGTGAAGTCATGTTCTCCTGAATGTTTAGCACTTAATTCTCCTAGAGATACTTTTATCAATATATATATTTAGATGCAGCGTTCAATACTATATCTGTTGTGCTGAAAGACAGTTGATAAATATATTGATATTTTCAATGTCATATGTTCAGTGGTGCTGTCAATCTCATGATGCATTTTATAACTTTGAAAAAACTCCAAGTTTTTAAGAAACAAACCAAACCAAAACAATATCAAAACAACTTACCAAGGAATTGACTGAAATTTATATATCTTAATCACAGAATGGTTTGGGTTGTAAAGGACCTAGTTCCAAACTCCCCTTGACATGGGGAGGGACACATTCCCTTAGAAAATAACACTGCTATATAATACTATAGCCATATACTTCTCCCTCCCCTCCCCTCCCCCCCCCCCTCCCCCCCCCCCTCCATCTCTCTCTCTCTCTTTTTTTTTTTTTTTTTTTTATTCCCCCCTTTCTTTTCTTGTAGCATCTTGGTAATAATATTATAAAAATATCTTTCCATAGCCGAGGAAGAGGTCTTAAAAATGAACAGTAGTTGTCCTTAAGTATTCTGCACTAGAACAGAAGAAAAAGAGTTCTGTGTAGTCTTCTTTTTCCTAACAGCTGCTAACAGATTTTGTAGATTATGCAATACTAAAAAGGGACACAAAGCAAAACAACATAAAGAGAAAGAGGTGCAGCTGTAAACATTTATAGCTGAATATAGGTTTTGTTTGATTTTATTTCCTACTTTATAATTACAGATACATACTTTAGCCTAGCTGGAGTTCCTCTGTGAGGAAAATGAACACACCATCAACACACACACCTTTTCCCTGTGAACTGCTCCAAAAGTAATGCCTTATGTTATGTTGTATTGGTCCACAACATCAGAGGCGGATGTTAGCGGTATGGCAGTAGAGGTTGAACCTTCCTACCAATATTCCACTACATTTTGTTGCAGCATGGCAGATGTCAGCAGAGGGACAGTCTGACAGAATGGCATCTGACATGAGAGTGCATGTGAAGCAATGGTACGTGATTTAATCCCTCCATGTAGAATAAAGGCACTCATTGATTCATCAAGGCTTCATGCCAATGGAAAATGGACTGTGTAGGCAACATTTTCCTACCAATGATATGATACCAACATAGCAGCTGTGAATCAGCAAGTCACCTCTGCTGGTGCAGATTTTTATGAAGGTGGCATGAAGGCTCTTGTTCTTTGCAAGCAAAAATGTATAGCTAATGGTGGTGATTTAATTAATGGTGTTTGAAAAATAGTGTTTTGTAGCTGAGAATTTCTCTGTCAAATAGTGCTATTGTGCTCTTTGATTCTGTTGTAGTTTCCATGGAAATAAGTAAAATTACAGAATCATAGAAACTTTTGAGTCAGAAGGAACTCTTAAAGGTCATTTGGTCCAGCTCTCCTGCAATGAACAGGGACATCTGCACCTAGATTGCGTTGTTCAGAGCCTGGTAATAGTAGGCATCACTTTTGAAACAATGTATGTATTCATATATATTAACAAACAAACAAAAGGCCTCTAACAGCCAATTTGTAACATCTGACTTTCTCCTAATTTTCCAAATAATGTGCTACATTGTAACCTGTCACAGTAGATTATATCCATCATGTAGCACTGGGGTACCTGATTTGACATAATGAGATTTGAAGGCAAGTATTTAATACAAAGAAAATATTTTTGTAAATGATGAGGATGCACATGTGTGTTTGTGTATCCTTGTTTATCTTACTATTAATGCATAAAAGCCATATTTTGCACACAAAAATGGTGTGACTTCAATCCACTATACCAAAGACAATGAGTTCAGAGTAAAGCTGCATCCTTAGATCACCCTGCTACACTGCATCTCCATTAGGTAGTGTCACTCAGACTTGTTTGCTGACATTAGAGTGATTTAAAGGTTAGTTCTGAAAAATGTATTGAACACTTTTAGTTGTTGTTGTTGTTGTTGTTGTTTTCCCTTTTTTTTTTTTTTTAACTTTGTATCATCTACATTTCTTTTATATGTGCGCTTACAAACAGGGTATTTTTTTGCCCAGAGGCAAAACTTGTGAGGTTCAGAACTACCGCTCATTTATTTTCCTTTTTCATTATTTATCTTTGTGTAGTAAGAGACTAACAGAATAATTTTGATTTGAAGGAATCTCTGGAGGTCATCTTGCCTCTTGAAAACATGAGTAGTTTCAGAATTAGATCTGGTAATATGACCTTTTACTTTTTATTATTCAAGCATTGTGTTACCACAGTTGGTGAGTATCATAAAGATCATGTTACAGCATCCAAATTTTTCATTTTATAGATGAGCCTTTTACTTCTTCTAACTTAGGGTCTTGTATTATATTTTATGTAACATAAGAAATTTGTAATGCCTACAGAAATAACATTTCAAATAACAAGTGAGGAAAAAAAAAAAAAACAGGAAAGATAAATTGCACATGAACATGATGTGTTTTGTTGTCAAAAAAAGAATAGTCTGCTTTAGCTGAAATAAGTAATTTTTATTTATTTATTTATTTATTTAAAGATCTTTTTTTTGATGATAGTAAGTTAAAACACAGATTGAGCTGATTTTAGTTTTGTTACTTAGATTCTGTTATTTAGGATCCCTTGAGTACTTCTGCAATTTAAGGAATCTATTTTTGAAAGTTAGCCAGAATGGTGTTTCTCAATATCCTCAAGTGAATCCCGTAAAGTCTCATGTATAAGGTCTGTGTTTTTGAGTTCTAGGATATATGTAATTCTAAGGAAAAATGTAATCACAAAGTACAAATTTCAGAGCATGAGGAATTTGAATGACCTTGTCAATAGGCAGTGGATTTTCCCATATTCTTCTTCTTGCATCTTCCTCCCATGCGCTTCCGCCTCTAATTACTTGTTTTGATGCTTGTCAGGTCATGAATGAAACAGTCCCAGGCAATACTAGTTTCATATAGGAAACACAAGGAAGGCTTCATTCCTCATGGATAGTGCAAATCCCAAAACTGATAGTACAGCAGTATTTTTTTATTATTCTTTTTTCTTTCAGATCAAACCAAGAGTGCTATGGATAATTCATAAAGTTCAAAATCTGAAGACAAAACATTTAATTTTTTTTCTCACTAGTAGAAAATTCCAAAGAATAGAAGGAGAAGAAACAGATCACTGTGAAAGGAGTACTGCATGTATTTATTTTTTAATCATAATATCGTAATGAGTCTGTAGTAACTATATTTCTTTAGGAAAATACAAGATATGTAAGCGTGCTTTTTAAGCACAAGGAGAGGATTACTGAAATCCTCTCTTGTCTGTATTTTGGGTGTGTATAGAAACAACAGCCAATACAAAATTCTGTGTAAGATGGCTCATGAAGAGTCAGAGTTCTAAAGGAGTAGTACATATTACAAATGATGAGTAAAATATCCATGAAAAAAATAAGAAAATAGCGGTAAATGGAAATTACAAACTTTCTATTGAAACTCTCAGTATGCATAAACAACATTTGAATCTTATGGATAGCAGTACACTGAATTCAGCTTATTTATCCATTTATACTCAAACAGTATACTCAAACATTTTTGTCATGTCACAGACTATGTAGTTACGTGGAGATACATCTTTTTCCAAAGAATCAATTCCTTGCTACATTATTATGATTTCATTTATTTTTCTATTTTATATCTTTTTTTTTTTTTTTTTAATCTATGTAGTCTATGACTTTCACAGGACTGTGTTTTTAGAAATATGGTGTGGTGAGGCTGTGTTAGCAAGACAGATACAAAACTTTACTGCCAAATGTGATAGGAATTGTTGTGAGTTAATGAGTTGTCATATATTATTTTGACAAATTCTGATGGATAAATTACATACACTTTTCACTTACTATCTGGTAACTTTAGAAGAATATATCAGTGTTTCTACAATTTGGCATACAATTGATTTCCCCACTCTCTTAAGAAAGGTGTTATGCTAAAGGAGAAGATAGAAAGGAAGAAACGTTTTCCCTGAAAATTCAGTCGTATAAATTGTTTATAGCACTTCATTAAACTAGTTGCTGAATAAGAAAGGCTTTCTTTACACTTCAACAACAACAAAGTAGCAAGCTTAAAACATGTGAAAGGAAAAGGACAGAAAAGAATCACAGGATCATCAAGGTTGGAAAAGACCTCCATGATGTTTCAGTCCAACTGTCCACCTACCATAAATATTTCCCCACTAAAACATGTCCCTTTGCACAATATCTAAACACTTATTGAACCTCTTTGGGGATGGTGACTCCTCCCACCTCCCTGGGCAGCCCGTTCCAGCACCTGATCACTCATCTAGAATGCTATGAATTATCACATATGCTAAAAGATACAATGAAGCAAAAAGACATTCAACAAAAGGTGATGCAACCACAGGAGATGGATAGAAGTTCTGCTGGAAAAAACTGAAACTACTTCAAAAGAAAATGAATATATGAGGAATATTATAATAACATATAAGTCAAGAACTTCCATGTGACAAATTCTACATCTTTCTAAGCACACACACAAAAAAGAGAATAGTAAATTGAAATGAAACGTTATTAAATCCAAGAATTTGTATCAGTTTACTACTGTTTTTCATGCAGATATCAATGGACTGAGGAGCTCTCTAGATATGATGTGGATTAGACAAAACTCTCAGGATTTTTAAATTATCTTAAAGAAATCATAATGATCTTGACAACAAATTTAACTGTTGTTTCTGTAACAAATGGATAAACCACTGTTTTTGAAATGAACATTTCAAACTTAAGTATTCTCTGTCTTTTGGATTGAATAACCCTAGATCTGACTGTTTTAGGTTTCCTTTATCTTTCTCTGTTACAGAGGCCTCAATAGTGCTGAGTACAGGGCAGGATTACTTCCCTAGTCACAGAATCACAGAATCACAGAATTGTAGGGGTTGGAAGGGACCTCCAGAGATCATCAAGTCCAACCCCCCTGCCAAAGCAGGTGTATGCAAACCCCCCTGTACAAAGCAGGTGTGTGACCTACACCAGGTCACACAGGGAGGCATCCAGGCAGGTCTTGAACATCTCCAGAGAAGGAGACTCCACCACCTCCCTGGGCAGCCTGTTCCAGTGCTCCGTCACCCTCACTGTAAAGAAGTTCTTGCGCACATTTGTGCGGAACTTCCTGTGCTGCAGTTTCCGGCCATTTCCCCTTGTCCTGTCTCCACTCACCACTGAAAAGAGTCCGGCCTCGCCATTCTACCCCCCACACCTTAGATATTTATAGACCTGGATCAGGTCCCCTCTCAGTCTTCTTTTCTTAAGGCTGAACAGACCCAGTTCACTCAGCCTTTCTTCATAGGGAAGATGCTCCAGGCCCTTCACCATCTTTGTGGCCCTCCGCTGGACTCTTTCCAAGAGGTCCCTGTCTTTTTTGTACTGGGGAGCCCAGAACTGGACGCAGTACTCCAGATGAGGCCTCACCAGGGCAGAGTAGAGGGGGAGGATGACCTCCCTTGACCTACTGGCCGCGCTCTTTTTAATGCATCCCAGAATGCCATTGGCCCTCTTGGCCACAAGGGCACACTGCTGGCACCTGTCGTCCACCAGGACACCCAGGTCTCTCACTCAGTCCTGCTCACCACACCATTCCTGATACAAACCAGGGTGCCATTGGCTTCTTTTGCTACCTAAGCACACTGTTGGCTCATACACAGCCAACTGTCCATCAGTACAGCATGGTCCCTTTCCACCAGGCAGCTTTCCAGTCACAGTTTTCCAGTTTTAAATCTTCTGTTTCCTTCCACATGAAGACGAGAAGATGTTGTTAGGGGCTCAGTCTGTGGGAACATTTGGTGAAAAGCTAATTCCTGGTCCCAAATACAAATTCACTGTGTTTGCTGATACATTAGAATTATTTACACTTTCATCAAAAATTATCTTCCTGAAACTTATCTAAATCTAATAGTTTTGTCCAGGTCAGTCCCCAAGTTCATGTTGTTCTGCTGGTAGAATTTGTCATCCCTAAATAGTTCATCCATCAGATATTTTGGATAAACTTCTGTGCAATTGCCACATTTTCAAAGTTAATGTCTTGGCAGCTAAACAATTCAGATTGTTCCAGACCTTTTTATTTTATTTTTCAGAGTCTTGTACAAACTCACAGTCTGCATAACTTTCATAAACATTTCTAATCAACTAATCTAACTAATTGCACTGCTAATTGCTGCCATTGAATTCTGTGTCTTCTGAATTTTAATTTTTAGATTTATTCTTTCCTGAGCCTCCTGGTCATTGTCAAGGTAAACAATTAGTTGCTAATCTGCCAATTAGGGTTAGCCATCAGTGTGTGCTGAAGAGATACCAGCTTCATCTTTCATGCAAAGTTAAGAACTTGCAGATGACTTGGCTGCCTGTTTGAAGCTGAATGGATGTTATAATAACGTGATTCAGAGATCAGTGGCCAAAAACATATGTCCTGTTGTTTCAGTACTAATACCAAAGCAAATCTGAGGCAAAAGTTGCTGGACAGAGTCTGCCACTGACTTAGCATGTAAGCCTTGTACCAGAAAATGTACTCCCTTCAACCACTTCAATTTAAGGAGGTTTGTTTTGCATGGGTAATATATGTGTCCTTTCCAAAGTGCTCAGTGGTGCATCCTTGCTGTCTCTGACAGAAACTTTTGGGATCTGAAAGCTCCCAAAGGGCTATTAGAACATAACTTTTGCTATAATTTATTTATTCTTTAAAGATACATCAGATACACTGCAAATCAATTCTAATGCTAGTACTGTTGTGAATTTCAGAAAATTCACACTGAAGAGGCAGCAGAATTACATGAACTATTTTTCATTTTAAAGAGGAGAAAAGATAAGCCTTTAAAGCAGAATTAAAGTACTACCTAGCAAAAATTGTGAAAGAAAATGTTTCCTATTTGAAAATTATGTGACAGTCTTGGTTCTATTTCTGTTATGGAAATCATGGAATCAAAGAATCACTGGGGTTGTAAGGAATCTCTGAAGATCATCTATTCTATATCCCTGCCAGTTTCCCTGGAGTAGGTTGAATAGAAAAGCATCCAATTGAGTTTTGAATATCTCCTGAAAAGTAGATTCCGCAGCCTTTCTGGGCAGCTTGTTCCAGTGCTATCATCTTCAAAGTAAAAGCAGTTATTTCTCATGTTCAGAGGGAACTTCCTGTGTTCCAGTTCATGTCCATTGCCCATTGTCCTGCCACTGAGCATCACTGAAAAGAGACTAGCCCTATGCACCTGACAATCACCCTGTAGATATTATGTGCCGATAAGGTCCCCTCTCAGTCTTCTCCAGGCTGGACAGTCCCAGGTCTCTCAGCCTTTCCTTACAATGGAGATGCTCTAATGCCTTTAATCACGTTTATGGTCCTCTGCTGGATTTTATGTATAAGTTCTCTGTCTTTCTCAAACTGAGAAGCCAAGAACTGGATACTCCAGATGTGGCCTTACCAGGGCTTCGTTTGATCTGCTGGGCACACTTTTTCTAATACACTCCAGGATACCATTGGCCTTCTTGGTCACACTGGCACCCTGTTTACTCATGGCCAACCTGTTGGGCAGCAGGACACCCATGTGCTCCTCTATAGAGCTCTTTTCCAGCAGCTTAGCCCCTAAGCTGTACTGATGCATGTGGTTATTTCTCCCCAAGTGTAGGACTCCAAACTTGCTCTTGTTGAACCTCATCCGGTTCTTCTATGCCCACCTCTCCTGCCTGTCCAGATAAATATGTATTGCAGGTTAGATTAAAACTGATTTTCATTATTTTTAGCACAATCCTTTTATGTTCAAACTTAATATATTGTATAGAACAGTAAATGGAACACGAAGACTTGAAATACTTGGACATGGCCGGCACAATGTGTCGTGCCTAGTAAGAATTACCAGAGTTGCCTTACTGCAAGTTTTAACCATGTCACTAATAGAATGGGCAGCACTGGAGAAGTATGAAAGATTATTCTTTCCGTCTAAAGTTCAAATGTTACAATCAAATTATGAGGTCACATATCCCACCAATTTCAGTAGAACCTCTAAGACTGATTTTGGTGAGACAAATATGTTATTAACTGTTTTTGCTATAAGATTTTGGTTTTATCCAGGATCTTACTGCTGCAAGTGTAGAAGTTATCTGCTAAGAACAAGTTAAATGGCCAAGCCTTTTACTTAATAGATGGCAAACAATAATCCAGTGTGCTGGACATCTATAATCAAAGACTCATTAAGCTAAGCTAATTAAATAAATACAGTAAGCCAAATAATTAAGATGAAAGTCATGACCTGTAATGATCTCAGGTCCTGTCTATGACACAGAATTAATCTTTTATCATGCCTAATGGCTGCTTACATATTTAATGCCTCCTACAGTTACTATCCTCCCCAAAGGGAATCCTCTGTTTCTTTCCTTCTTTCAGTTGTTCCTTTGGGAAAGTGTGTTAATTGCTCTTACAGAGCAGCGAAAGTAGTTCATGTTTTCAGAGCTTTTCCTTTGTCATATTTTTTTTCTTGATGACAGTCAGCAGTGTAAGTGTACATCAAATTTTAGTTTTGTCCTCAATTGTACCACATGTAAGACTAAGCCCAAGAGTTCCTCAGAGAACTTTAAACTTGAGATACTGCATAAGAAGTACTTAATTTGCTGTTCACATTGTTCAGACAGCATAACTTATATTTGATTGGGGTTAATGAAAGTTCATTTGATACATAGTTCAGGTCAAATTTAATTTCTTGTGGAAATTAAATTGAATTTCTTGTGTACCAGCAAAACAGGTACAGCCATATTAAAAGTGCTATCATAATCTACCAGATGTTTCTCAATAATGTTAGGGAATTTAGAAAGTTTGTTACCTTCTTGTTATCTGCTGCTCTGAGCATCAGGAAATTGAATATCAGGTTTGAATTCTTTACATTTATTCTGTTCTTCAGTTCTGCTATAATTGGGAAGAGGGTGTTTCCTTCAGAGTTCTAATTCCCTGAGAAGGAGAATGTGTCCTGTGAGATTTTCATAGGCTCTTACAGTACAAATGATGAGTTTCTGAGCTCAGGAGAACACTTATCGCCTTCACTGCTTCAGGGAAAGATTAATATCATGGACTTAGTTTCCTGGACTGCAGCCCTTCTAGACTAACAGACATTTAAAGAAATTGATAAAGCCGTCCTTTCCTGAAATCAGTTTCATCTTTTGAATGGATACTATCTCCATGAATGAAGAGCCAAGGAACTAGCAAAAAATGGTTATCTTCTTGTAAGAGACAAATCTTAGATGTTCTGTTTAACTTCCAGATATCAGCTTACAAAAAAAAAAAAAGTAAAAAAAAAAAAAAAAGTAAGACTTCTGAGACCATTGATAAGCACCTACTCAGCTATGGCAACATAATAATACTTTAGTATACTTACTAATAATACTAACTAATGCATGACAGCCTAATGAAAAACAGGATAGAGAAGAAAACACATACAAAAAACTCAGCAAAATATGAGATTGTGCCTTAACAAAAAAACAAAAACAAAAACAAAAAACGATACACACACATATTTGTATCTTAAATATGTGTGTTACTCCAAAATTAAGCCCTTTGTTTTATTTCCACGGAAACTACAACAGATAAAAGAATCAGTAACACTATTTGATAGAGAAAATCTTAGCTACAAAACATTTTTCAACACAGACAGCATCATTAGCAATGCATTTTCACCAGTGATGAAAGAAGAGCCTGCATGCCATACTTGTGACAATGTGCACCAGTGGATGTGACCCACCGTCACTGTTGCCACTGCAGAAATGCACCACCCACCTCCTCACTATATTCACATCCACTGTTTGGTCTCCATAAATATACAGCAAGTGTCAGTGATCGCCAGTGAGTGCCATTCTTTTTTCTCCTCGGAGGAATTTATTGGCACATCTTTACTTCATACACACTTTCATATCAGACACCTTTTTGTCAGATTGCTCCTTTGCTGCCATCTGTCACACGGCAACAAAATGTGAAGGAATATTGGTGGGAAGGTTCAGCCTCTACTGCCGTACCACCAACATCTGACTCTTATGTCATGGGCCAATGTAATAAACAAGCAAGCATTATCTTCAGTGCAGCCCTGAAAGTTATTATTTCTCATTCATTGGGGGGAGTTTTAAACATGGTTCTGTTGCCAATAACCTTGTTCTGTATCCTCCCACTTACATGATTTGCCATTCAGCTGCTTCTCTTCAGCACATTCTTTAAATGAGCTAAGCGTTTTTCTTGTCTGCATGTTTTAAATCAGGTAAGCATACTTTTCATACAAGATTTTATTTTTTTCCTTCTGACAGAGTGAAGGCATTTTAACAATAAATGGATTTCATTATGTCCTGATTCAGTAAATCATTTAAAGATGTGTTTAGTCTTCTGTAGCTTGTGGACTTTACATATAAGATGTTCAGCTAGTCTAAGTTAGCATAATTTCACTCATGACTGAAATCACCGTGATTTATACCAGCTTTAGAATTGGCTCAGGCTCTGTATCAAGAGCCACAGGGGGTTAGTGAAGTGATCTGAATTCATTACTTATTATACCTTGTGTGAGCTCATTTTTCAGATTTTTCTGTATTTTCAGATTTTCTGAAGATACAGGAAAATGTAACACACCATCTGAACTCAGTGAACTTGCAAATACATGAACGCATGAACGTCAAGTTTTTCTATTAATTTATTTTCCTAAGTGACAGCACTAATGGTTAGAAATTATTTAAATCTAGAAGACGGGAAAAGTCTAATTTAGACAGAAACATGAGGCTATGTTTAAGCCTGTTACATAAAACTAAAAGAGAACTGATCCAAAGTTAAAGGCAAGAAATCTCCACAAAAAGCAAACATTTGAAGCGCTTCGTATCATCATTTTAGAGTGCTTATCGCTTATCGTGACTTTCATTCCACCTTTTGATCAGTGTTGAGAAACTGCTAATTACCTGAGTAAGCATCTTACACGTATGAGCTCAAAATCCAGTAGATACAAGGGACCACTATTATTTTGGGTGAACTACTGAATTCATACTAAATATATCTTCTCTAACATCTGGAAGATGCCTGAGTAATCTAAGGCAGTGGTATGGTTATGGTGGTAAACACGTACAGGACCTATGAACTGTAATTTCAAGATTGAATTTGTGTAAATTCATTTGATAATTTTTTTCAGTCTGGAAGATTGAAACTTTCTGCTATTGGATCTCTCACTCTGTGTGTGCAAGTACATCCAAAAAAACCCCACCACGTTCAAGTCAAATACTCACCCTTTTTTTGTAACAGACCTTAGAGGTGGCTCCTGTGTTTTCTTAACATTTTTTGAAATTTTTTTTGCCATGCTCTTTCTATGTGCATCAACTCTGCAAAGTTTGAAATGTTGTCTCTGCTTATGGCACTGAGTAGATTGCTGTAATACTTCATCCTGATTTCCAAATCCTTGCCAGATATGGCACAGACCAGGGGCTCTCAGAGTTCCACTAAGGCAGAGTCTGCTGCACTACTTCAGCCAGGAGCAAGGCAGTTGGGGCAATGGGGCGGGCACATTTGCAGGTACCAAGCATTTCCATGGGGACAGGGTTACTCCGTGGCCGAGCATATCAGCCTGCAGATGGGAACAACTCAGCAGAGCATACGGCCTGCAGAGTTGTTGGGAAGCTACAGACTGGTCCTTTTGCCTTCCCTAGCAATGAGGGGGTGGGCAGGGGCAGTAAGTCCTGTGTGGGTCCAGAGGATCCTGGCAGTCTTTTAATAAGCCACTACTATCAAAGGCTCCTAATTCAAGAACAGCTTTTGAATTGTTAATTCCCAAGTGCATTTGCTCTTATTTGCTCTATTAAAACACATTTTATTTAGTGGGGCCTTTGAGCTCAGTGATCCAAATCACTCTGTAAGAGTAACTTATCCTTAGTATTTATTTCTCCATCAATCTTCATGTCATTTGTAAACTTCACTAGAAAAATTGGTGCAGAAAAACTACTAATAAAAAATGCAGCAGTAGTGTAGGATTTACAAACCCTCTCTGCAAGGCCATTGCAGGACTTGAGTCAGGAGTCCAGGATAGGTAATAAGGGAAGTAAGTAAAGGGGAGAAGCCCCTTCTCCTTCCTTTTGTATGTCAGTAAAGATACTGTATTGTGTTGACAGTGAAAGGTGTCATTTGGCCATGTGTTCCTCTGTAGCTCTTTCCATAGAATCAAAGAATAATAGAATGGCTTGGGTTGGAAGGGGCCTCAAGGATCCAATGCCCCTGCCACAGGCAGGGCTGCCAGTTGCTGTCCATTTTGGTGCACATCTAAGGACACGTGGCCCATTGTGTCTAGTGCAGATGCTCAAAAATGCTCAATAGTAGTAGTGCAGTGTTGTGTGTGTATAAGTTTTGAAGGAGTATATCAATACCAGTGAACTTGTGGAAACGATAAAGGGATGATGATGATAAAGGGTCCAGAGGAGAGGGCCCAGAGGAGAGCCACAAAGATGATCAGGGAGCTGGAGCACCTCCCCTACAAAGACAGGTTGAGGGAGCTCAGCATACTCAGTCTAGAGAAAAGGAGGCTGCGGGGTGACCTCATTGCAGCCTTTCAGTACTTAAAGGGAGCCTATAAACAGGAGGGGAGTCAACTCTTTGGCAAGGTAGATAACTGGAGGACAAGGGGAAATGATTTTAAGTTGAGAGAGGGAAGATTTTGGTTGGATGTCAGGGCTATGGAAGTTCTTTACTATGAGAGTGGTGAGGTGCTGGAACAGGCTGCCCGGAGGGGTTATGGATGCCCTGTCCCTGGAGGTGGTCAAGGCTAGATTGGATGGGGCCCTGGGCAACCTGATCTAGTATTAAATGGGGAGGTTGGTGGCCCTGCATGTGACAGGGGGGTTGGAGATTCATGATTCTTGATGTGCCTTCCAACCCTGGCCACTCTGTGATTCTGTGATTCTGTGATAAAGCAGTGTCAAGAAGGTCACTGCATATTTAACGTTATGGGTGACTGTGCAAAGTCAAATTGTTGTAAGTTTTAATCATTCTATGTAACAGTCTAGGAGTAATATTAACCACAAAATTTTATTACATTTTTTGTATTCCTTTGTCGGATGCCCAGGACTTACTCACTACAAGTCACTCTTCTTCCAGCACTTCTTAAAACCTACAAGGGTTTTGAAGTGCAGTAAACTTTCTTATTTTATTTTTAAAGCTATTAGAACTTCTCAGAACTACTGACCTTATTTGATAGGGAATCAAATGTTTTTGCCTTTTCTAAATCAAATAGAACACACATAAATGAACTGTATTTGGGGAATAAAAGAAAAAAGCAGTTTGTCTTATGATGTGAAAAGTCTGCTATGAAAATGTCAACATCTTCAAGACAGAATGAAGTGCTAATGATAGTGTAACGTTATAAAGTATGCAAGTTTATGTAACTGCCTCTGTCTTTTTCTGTTTTCTGTCTTTGAAAGTAGATAGGGAAGTAAGAACAAAGCAGTTACCTAAATTAATGAAAAGCACGAGTAGAACATTTACATTGTCTACTCGTGTGTAGAGTGGGAAGCTCTATTTAAGTGCACCTTTGTCTCTTATCTGGACAAGTAGGATAACTAGTGAGTGTGAGCATCCATTCCTTGTAACCATATAAAACCCATCTCTGTCTTTTGTTAAGCAGAAAAACAATGATAAAAAGAAGGATGATTAGCGCTCTGACAGTAACAATTCTCTTTAAAAGACTTAGCAGTCCTTGATGGTGTTTAATATATAAGTATATTGTATCTCATTTACCTTTAAGATGAAACTGCATAAAGAAACAAAAGAGTTGGCTCACCAGGTTTTAGCTGCAATTGGGCACTTCATGTTACACAGATCTCAGCAGAGCCTGCTGTTCGAAGTCTCCATTGTTATTCAGTTTGTTAACATGACAAGGATCAAAGTATCTAGGCTAAAACACTCATTTATTCTAATTAGAAGAGCTACACTTATCCTTTTGCAGGTTTTATCCTTACAGTATGTATAGCTAGCAAACGAGTAATTGGTAACTTAGAAAGTTACAGAGAAAGGTATATCAGAATTTTTCTCCAGGGCCTCTGTGATTTGATGCAGAAGGACTAGAGGTTTAAGAAGTAATCAATTTTTTGCCTCAACTCATTTATTTAAAACAAACAAACATACAAACAAACAACAATTATAAAAACAACAAACAAAAACCCAAAATTATTATTTACCGAGAGGTTAGTTTCTAGCAATTGGCCAGGTAGCTGGACACTGGTTTTGCAGTTGAAGATATTACAAAAACAAAGGATACTAAGCATGTACACCTGCTATACCTGATTTCTACCTGCTTTGATTCTTTTTTCCTTTTTTTTTTTACTCCTAGAAAAGCTTGAAAAGGCAAGCTTTATGTGTTAGAGCAATTGATTTATTCCAAACAGAAACAGCTCTCTGGTATATTGATTCTTGGACCATTTTATTTGCTGTCCGTCATGTTCTGCAAATTATTTCTGTTTAATTTAAATTACCTGACCTTTTAGAATTGCAAAATAATTGTGTCTTTTTTAGAATGAGAGATGAGCTGACACTGAATTTCTCAGCTTGCTCAGCAGTTTGAATATCATGTAAATATACAACCAATTGCTTGAAAATAAATGATGACTGTGCATATTCTTCTCAATTTTTTATCACCTCTTATACCATGCTCAAATCAGAAGCAACCTCACAAATTGTAATTAGGTTTTGGTAAGATAAGTGATACAGTGTTCTTTAGGAAACTAATTTAAGTTGTATGATTAAAATTATACGCTGCTAAATGTCCCAGTGTTACATCTTGAGCTTTCATTAGACAAGACTAACAATTTATCTAGTGTGTCAACAGGACAGTTAATGGGCAGAGTACAGGACAAGTTAGGATGGTGCTTCTTTTGGTGGGGAAGTAGTGACTAAAATTACTACGAATATCGTGAAAGGTTTCTTCTATTCTCTTGATAGGAACTAGTAGACCAAGTCTTCCGAGACTCAGTGTGATTCTGTCCTGTAGAGAAAGCAGAATTAATGTAGTATCTATTTTTAGTTAACAAGAGTAGCTCACACCTGACACCTGCATCACACCTACGTGTGTGGACGACTCTCAGAATGTTGTGCAGTTCAGTGTCAGTCTCAGCTGGGAAATGGTACTTTTGGCTGCCACCTCAAATCCATGAAGTGAAGCAGGAGTACTCACATACTCAGGCTCTGGTCTCAGCTGTGAAGCAGCAATTACAAGCTGAGATGACTACAAGCAGATTTTCAACTGCTGTTGCCTGCAACCTGCCACTCTATCTACTTGACATACTGGAACTCAGGAGATTTTCCTTTAGGTCTGGGAAAAACTGTCAGTATCAAGAGATGAAATCTATACTCTGAAATGAAAGATTTAAAAATATGCTCAGTCACTGACCAAGAGCACAAACCCAAGATAAATACTAAGCCCTAGCCTATTTCCTGTCCTTAGCCACACACCAGAACTAGCCATGAATATTGGTAAGAATTGATATAGCTATCTGAAATGCAAGCATCATAGTGAGTGAGCTAAATTTTGTACTGATTTATTATAATATTAAAAAAAAACAAAAACAAAAACCAAAAAACAACAACCCACAAAGATTTACTATTTTATTTCTCTTTTTTCAGGAATAAAATGATGACATAATATTTTTATTATGTCCTTCTTCACAACAGGTTGTCCTAATGCTGAACTATGTTTTCATATTTATCAAAACAAGGTGAAAATAGTTGCGCTCAAAAATCTTAAATTGAGGTAAACTTCTCCTTTATTTCTGAAATCATAGATGTATGTTTTTTATTCATACATCCACATATAGGATGACAGGTAATGGCCTGAAGTTGCACCAGGGAGCGTTCAGATTGGATATTAGGAAAAAAATATTCTCAGGAAGAGTGACAATTCATTGGAACAGGCTGACCAGGGTAGTGAAGTCACTGTCCCTGGAGGTTTTCAAGGTAAGGGTAGACGTGGCACTTAAGGCATGATTTAGTGGGCTTGGCAGTTGATGATTGGACTAGAAAATCTTAGTGGTCTTCTCCAAACTTAATGATTTTATGATTCCATATACCCCTTCAAGCCCTACATGGCTTTGTAATCTTATCTTAAATGGGTATTGTCTTATGCTACAGGGAAAAAAAAAAAAAAGAAGAAAAAAAAAAGTATAACTAATGATGTTCTGCTTATGTTACATCTGAAGTGCCACTGTTCCTTCAACACTGCACTGAGGACAATTTAGTCGCAGCCCTGCTACATGCAACTCAGAGGTACTTCAGTGGAATCTTGTGGTAGAGATAATTGAATTCAGAATCACAGAACCACAGAAACACCAAGGTTGGAAAAGACCTACAAGATCATCTAGTCCAACCATCCACCTATCACCAATAGTTCTCACTAAACCATGTCTCTCATCACAATGTCCAAAAGTTCCTTGAACGCCTCCAGGGTTGGTGACTCCACTGCCTCCCTGGGCAGCCCATTCCAGTGCCTGACCACTCTTTCAAAAAAGTAGTATTTCCTAACGTCCAGCCTAAATCTCCCCTGGCCATTCCCTCTAGTCCTATCACCAGTTACACAAGAGAAGAGGCCGACCCCCGGCTCACTACCCTCCCTTTGGGTGCTTATAGAGAGCAATAAGGACTCCCCTAAGCCTCCTCTTCTCCAGACTGAACAACCCCAGCTCCTTCATCCGCTCCCCATATGGCCTGTTCTCCAGACCCCACACCAGCTTTGTCGCCCTTCTTTGAACCTGCTCCAGGGCCTCAATGTCTTTCTTGCAGTGAGGAGCCCAAAACTGGACACAGTACTGGAAGTGTGGCCTCACCAGAGCTGAGTACAGGGGCACAATTACTTTCCTGTTCTTGCTGACAACACTATTTCTGATGCAAGCCAGGATGCCATTGGCCTTCTTGGCCACCTGGGCACACTGCTGGCTCATATTCAGCTGAGTATCAATCAATACCCCCAGGTCCATTTCCTCTATGCAGTCTTCCAGCCACTCCACCCCAAGCCTGTAGCGTTGCCTGGGGTTGTTGTGGCCAAAGTGCAGGACCTGTCTAGATCCATCTGTAGAGCCTCACTACCCCCAGGCTGATCGACACTTCCAGCCAACCTGGTGTCATCTGCAAACTTACTGAGGGTGCACTCAATACCCTCATCCAGGTCATCACTAAAGATGTTGAAGAGGACAGGCCCCAGCACCGACCCCTTGGGAACGCCACTCTCGTGACCAGTCATTAACCAGTCACCAGCTGGATGTAGCTCCATTCACTACCACTCTCTGGGCCCTGCCTTCCATCCAGTTCCTTATCCAGCCAAGAGTGTACCTGTCCAAGCTATCCAAGCCATGGGCTGCCAGCTTCTGCAGGAGAATACTGTGGGAGGCAGTGTCAAAAGCTTTGCTGAAGTCTAGGTAGACTACATCAACAGCCTTTCCCTCATCTACCAGAGGATCATAGACGGAGATCAGGTTGCTCAAGCAGGATCTGCCCTTTGTGAACCCATGCTGGCTAGATCTGATCCCCCAGTTGTCCTGCACATGCAGTGTGATCTCCCTCAAGATAATCTGCTCCATAACCTTCCCTGGCACTGAGGTCAGGCTAAAAGGCCTGTGGTTCCCTGGATCCTCCTTACAACACTTCTTTAGATGGGAGTCACACCAGCAAGTCTCCAGTCTTCTGGGACCTCACCAGTCAACAAAGAACACTGATAGATGATGGCAAGCAGCTCAGCTATCACCTCTGCCAGTTCCCTCAGCACTCTCAGGTGAATCTCATTTGGCCCCATGGACTTATGACAGTCCATCTGGAGTAGTAGGTCTTTGACTGTGTCCTTCTGAATTGTGGGGGATTCAGTCTGCACCCCAGCCGAGACTACCAGGTCAGAGAGTGGAGTACCCTGAGGATGACTGGTTTGACCTTTAAAGACAGATGTAAATAAGGCATTCAGAACCTCTGCCTTTTAATCAGTGGTCACATTCCCAGCCTCATTCAGTAAAGAATGGAGATTCTCCATAGTCCTCCTCTTACTGTTGATGTATTTGTAAAAGAGTTTCTTGTTCCCTTTTTACCCTAGCAGCTTTCCCTTCCCTTCCCTTCCCTTCCCTTCCCTTCCCTTCCCTTCCCTTCCCTTCCCTTCCCTTCCCTTCCCTTCCCTTCCCTTCCCTTCCCTTCCCTTCCCTTCCCTTCCCTTCCCTTCCCTTCCCTTCCCTTCCCTTCCCTTCCCTTCCCTTCCCTCCCGTCCCCTCCCCTCCTCTTTGCTTCCCTCCCCTTCCCTCCCCTTCCCCCTGTTCCTCCTCCCCCTCCCCTTCCCCCTCTCCCTCTCCCCCTTCCTCTCCCCTTTCCCCTTTCCCTTTTCTCTTTTCCCTTTTCCTCTTTTCCCTTTCCTCTTTCCCCTTTTATCTTCTTTTCTCTCTCTGTCTCTCTCTCTCTCTCTTTTTTTTTTCCCCAGCTAATCAAAATAAAGATTTTCTTTTTTTTCCTCCTCCTGCCATGGCTTAACTCTATCTTACAGTTTTCTCACAAAAACAAATAAGACTTTTATTGTATTTGTATATTTTTAAAACCCAAAAATAAACTGGAGTGAAATTATAGCAATATTATTTATTTGTACTATATACTGTGGTATTATAAACACAATAAGAATAAGTGATAAGAACATTCTAAAAGTACTACTTCTTTCTGTCTGGAGCAAATTGGGTTTACCTTTTCCTGACTTCTTAGCTGCGCTTCTGTTTCTTTTCTTCCTCCCTTGCTTCTTAAGGTTTTTGCCCCATCAGTTAGACCAATTCAGCCAATTGCTGAATCACATATGGATGGAGATAAACATTAACTTAGAGAATGTAATCTCTACTAGTAAGCAGTATCTCAGTGTCTGCACATGGAGGCATAACTCGGTAGAAAAGCAGTAGCAATTTCTTAAAATGATAATGAGAGATAAAGTGTTTATCAGTCATGAAATTGTAACTGGGAGATACTCATGATTTTGCAGCTCCCACTGACATTTTGGGTTTCAGCTCTGTACTTAAAACATATTAGACAACAGCATCTTGGAAGTGTCATGCCTGAGGTCTTTCCTGTAGCAGTTCTTCTATGTTATTTTGTATTGTTACTCTTTAAGAATAAATTAGAATAATTCTTTAAGATAAAATTAGCTACCTACCTGTCAAAGAAAAGGAATAACATAGAGAGGAGTGCTATCATGGTCTTTTTTATATTACTAACTTGCCATTCCAAATCATGGCTCTGGAGCTGCCTTCTTCCTCCATTAAGCATATAGAGAACATTAAGATCCCAGTTTTTATTTTCTAACTAGCAAATAATGTGGACTGATGGGAATAAACTTGTAAAGGGAACAGTGTTTGTACTACGTATATTTCAAAGGTTTTATTTTGAACTAATTTTATTTTTTCTATTAAGTGTCTGTTAGTGGTTGGAGCTCAGTAGAAATATTTCTACAGTAGTAAGTTGCCCAGCAGAAAAAGATGTGCAGAGTGAAACAGATGGTGTTGAGGATCCTGTGTTCTCACTGTACATGTTTTGGGATATGTGTAACTCTTGTTAGTAGACTCTGTCAGCTAATTATGCATCAGCAGTAATGATGACATTCAGAGTGTTTTTTGTATCTCAGTTTAATCTAGGAAAAATACTATTTGTGTTCCCCAAGAATTCATTACGCTCTGAGCCAAAGAACAGTAAGAGAGATGCTCAAAGAGATTTCCTTTAATAGCGTACTCCTTATGAAAACTATAATGCTAATGTAAATGCACCCTACTCAAACTATCTAATTAGGCTATATGCATAGATACTCAATAGTTAAATCTTGATTCATACTGAACCCTACTCGACTTAATAAATAGTCCTATTAAAATCAATAATGAGACTGCTTTGCAGTGAAGTGCTACCCCATATGAGTAAGAACACGAAAATCTATCTTGAAGTAGTAATAACAGTGTTCAAGATCCATAATTGATGGACTCATTCGCAGACAAGAATTAATATATGAGCTTTTGTCTTATCTTTTTCTTTATTAAACTGAAATAGAAAAAATTAAGCTATTGCAATGCCTGCTTTATGGCTTTTATTCTAGGTTTTCTAGACTGTAATTGTTTACGTATCTATGGCTAATACAAGCTTTACTAAAAAATCAGTCATCCCAGGGTTAAACATTCATGGAATCGGCTGGTACTGACAGCAGTTAATATAGTAGTGATTAAAGAGTGCTTTGAAGGTATGTTCTCCAAAGCAGAATGTTTGGGACATTTAACCTTAAAGGAAATGGCCAATGGCAAATAAAAGATTTGTCTTATAACAAGATTTCTAAAGGCACTGTTCAATGCCAAGCAAGGATGACAAGAATAATAATATATAATTCTTTTTTTTTTCCTTTCTTCAAAAGTAACCCCAAAACTCAGGTGTTTAATTATTGAACCAAGTAATATTTTCCTTTTAAACTCATCCAGGGGCTAAGAGCCATTAGTTAAAGCATCTGACAGAAATTCTTCCTAAAGGATTAATGAAATGAACTCTTCAGCAGTTTGCAAAAAAGGATTTTTACACTAATAGATTAAAGAAAACAGACATGTAAAGCATACTGATTCACACACTAAGAATAATAATTACACTAAGGTTTTTTTCCATTCCACCTTTCCTTGTACACCACTTCCAAGTGATAAGTGGTACATTAGTCTAATCCTAATGATAATTAATGTTGCATGTGAAAACAAAATCATTTTCAGGCTGTCTGCTATCTTTATTCATATATTATTACTTTACCACCCAGTATGTCTGTTTATATAAATAAGATTGAGCAATAAGTTACTACTCATTTCAAGGAAAGATAGCATAATTATAGACCTTGCTGTCTATTTTCCTAGTGAGTTTGTAGATGTCTGTGGGTTATGTGTATATAAAAATTGCATGCTGTTCAATATATTTATATTTATGAGACAGCTGTGAGGTATGGAAGTTCTCTTATGGCTATCTTAGAAACCTGTACCTTTTCCTGCACTCTTTTAAGTCATCATAGAAGTCAGAAAGAGTTAGACACCATAAATGCTTTTGAAAATCTAATCTGGTGCCCGTCTGACTTTCTTGGAGCCTAACACCTTTAAAAATCAAGTCCAAAGTAACTGCCAAGATATTACTGGAAAATAAAGGATTTTAACACAGAGCCTAGGCTTATGCCCCAGCCCTTGGATCACTTCTCTGCGGAAGTACTTTCTCCATCTTTCTGCAGTCAAAATTTTTATAAATGTCAATGGGAGCAAAATTACTAATATTGGAGTTATGAGCCAAGTGGGGGAAAAAGCCTGCTTAGATAAATTTTATTTTGCAGTTTTGCAAGCCATTTTTCAATAATCCACTTTATGGCTCTCTGCAACCTATTGAATTGTAGGATAGAAAAGTACAACTGACATAATTTACCACTAAGCACCTAAAGGCAGACTTTCATTTTGAGAGTGGTAAAGAAGGAGGAGAAAATTAAATGGGTTTATTTTAAGCCTCATAAGCAGTATAGCTTGCCTAAACTGCTATTTTTGGTGTTTTATGTAGAATCCAAAAGCATACAATGGAATTCCTTTCTACTGTAAGATTAAATAGACATTTTCACTTGAGTGTACACAAGGAGTGAAACTGCGGCCCCATTCAATCTGATGGAACTTTTTCTATTGACTTCAGTGAGACTAGGACTTCACCCCAGGAGTGTACTTTCTGGCTAGCTAACATCTTTTTTAATGTACCCCCTACACAGCCTATTAAATATTCTTGTCATTACAGAATACAGAAGAGCCCATTTTCCAATTTGTCACGCTCTGACGAGCACTCTTTCATAGAGCTCCCTTCAACCCCTGTTGTTTCCTACTTACTAGTTAGAGCATGAAAAAGTCAGTGGGTCAGAGGTTGCTTTCTCAGTCATTACATATAACATATAACAGCTAACAGGATATGAAAGTAGCCTAACAGGAAGCCCAGCTTTAGTCAGAGCATTTTGGCATACCTGGTCCATCTAATATCTGAAGATTTTTCCTGTAGGAAGATTTTAGTAAATATCTACATATATATATATGTATGTAGATATATGTGTATGTACATAAATATATATATGACACATGATATAGATGAATAATTTTAAACATCTGGTCTATGGATGACATAGTGAGAGAAGGCACAATGAGGTAGAATTGAAAAAGATATTTCTGAGTGTGTCTTCTGAAAACATAAGAGAAAGAAAAATGACATAGATTGTTAATGACTATATATTTTGTCATTGCTTAGAAAAAGACTTTTTAAAATCTGTAGTGCATTTTGATAACTCTGAAAGCAGATTACCTTTGTATATCTGTAGAAGCACCCAAGAATCTGTACCAGTGTATGCTGCTGTCTCTGTAACAATGCAGTGTCTATTGCTGTTCCACGATATTGCCTAAAGCTAAATGAAAGGTGAAGGAAAGACACTTGAAATCAGCTATTTCCCCCTAACAATATTTACTAAAGAACATAGGAGGGCTGGACTTCATAACAATTAAATTTAAGAGGGTAAAATATGACAACTGAAAATTGAAGCTGACTGCAGGTTTTTGTGCTGCTCAGAGTGACTTATTCTGGATCTGATGGGAAAACTTCAGAGCCTATCTGATGCAAAAAAAAAAAAAAAAAAAAAAAGGTGAATTAAGAAATGTTCATTTAAATGTAACTCAGAAAATATATGGTCCTCTATTCTTACAATTTTCTTATCATAAAAATTGCTTCAAGAATCACAGAAGCTAGTACAAATAATATAAAGCCTCATGAGTGCGTACTTATTTCCTTTGTTTTAACAGACACTTACAGAAATGAATCCCCCATGATCATGTTCATCTAAGGTTCAAAATTGTTTTTTCTTTCAAATATTTTAATGCTAAGTGCATATTTTTAGCTCTTGAAAGACACCTATGTCATAATTTGAAGGAAGATAAATAGAAAACAGTTTAAGTTTTAGGTCTTGGAATTTCTACTGTCAACTTGTTTTAAAAGATTTTTTTTATTCTTAGACTACTTTTCAAAACACTATGTTGACTGTATACTTTCAACACAGTGTGTTTTTCTTAAAATCATCCACTCGGTACTGCTCCAAATTTTCCCTGATCCAGGTCTACACTTTATTTTACAGCTTGTATAGATTACAAGTTCTATTTTAGGATTTATGTTCAAAGCATTCTACAAACAAAGAATTCTCTTAACTGTAGTCAACTGAACAATGATTTCTAGAGCCTGAAGTGATTCTTGCTTAATTTGGGGAGGTTTAGAGACTGTTTATTTAAGATAGGGCAGGTTAATATGAAGAACTAGTATAGGCCTGATCCAACAGCAGGATAAGAACTCTGTGCCCTGCATATCTAATGCACTCAACAGTTTTCAACCTGATTTACTCAACATATTGTATTGTTGCTATGGTTACTCTACACTCTGCAGTCTCACACATGGTCAATATATATATATAAAGAACAGTACATATTTATATCAGAGAATTTATTACAGTTTATCTTTTGGGATGTTCTAATTCACTGCTTGAAAACCTATTAAGGTATATGTACAATATTCAGAAAAAAAGAAAACAGCATCAACTTCCTATTGTTTTTATTCAAGATGTACCAGAAATTTCAAATTATATTGAAACCCTTCCCTCATCAAGTGAGTAGCTATAAAAATATATACAGTGCATCTTCTTTTGTTTGTTGTTTTTTTCTTTAAAATGTGAGAACAAGTGCTAATATGGAATAGTTAAGGTTGAGGTCTGGGTTATTCAATCAAATATCTTGTTGAAATATATGATTGCTTTTTGATTTTGTTCCTAGGTGTGGGTACAAAAAAAAGTGAGCTAGTGAATGGTTATGTGATTGGGAGCATGTTCTTTTAAAATTCATTTTAATTCTAGACTTCCATCCTGTAGTCTCACAGTTACAATGAATTTTAGAATGCAAATCAACCATGTATATGTTCACGTTTTGCCTTTGAAAACCAAAATAAGACAGGAACCAGCTCTTAATGAGGTCTGAGCAATTTTCAAGTATATCATTTGTTTCAATTTCAAACCCTTTTTTTTTGTGTGTGTTTTTGTTTTTATTTATCACATATTAGACAAATGCAGATGGTGAGATTAAGTATAACACCACAGTGATTTTCAATCCAAAAGGCATCATTTGGACTGGGACTACATAATTTTGTTGCTAATGTTTTGTTGGAAATTCACAAAGATTTCCTCCTACTTTTTTTGCTACAGAAACATAGGTGCAATCAGATGAGAAGGGTTTAGATGTCAGCCTAGTTTAAAACATCTTAAAGGTGAATTCTGGAGAGATTTTTACTTGTGGCTTAAACAACAGTCGTATAATTTCATATTCTCACAGCATTTCCTGTACATCTTACATGCACAGATGGGAAGAACAGGCATTTTCCAGCCATCCCTAGCTCTTTTTAAAGCTAGATTTTCTCTGTTGTACCTGTTCTACTTTCTATAGCCCTCAGAAAAATTGTCCCAACTCTAACCATATCAGATTTTCTTCTCTTTCTTTGACCCTTCTAAACCTCTGCAATCATTACAATGAAGAAATGGCAAGTAATGAGGCATGTGAACCATCAAGAGTCAGATACTGAGCCTTTCTAGGGAGAGGTGTAACTCTCAGTCTGAGAAATTAGAATATGCTTGGAGGCCTAGAAATACTTTTTGCAGGTTTTGGAACAATAACTGAAAAAGAATAGTTGAATATACTTGTGAAGACTATAGTCACTTTCTGTTTAAGCAGAATAGTTTTATCTACCCTATTTTGTGTATTGCATCGCCATCCATTTCTCTAATATAAATGTTCAAAGAATGCAGAGAAAACAGGGTGTCTACAACTTGGGTCATGCCAAATGAGGTGGCTCTTTCTTTTTTTTTTTCTCCCCCCTTCCATTTTAACAAGCACATTATGGAAAAAAGAGATGCTATTTGTCATTGTCTTGTTTTCTCAGGGATGAAAGAACTGTATTAATATAGCACTAGAGATTTATGCATAAAAGGATAAGTAAAATTCATTATTATTATGAAAAAATAAAATTCTTGTATTTTTGTTCCAAGTTAAAATATATTACAGTTTTAAGGATAGTGTAACAGTCTTATATATGTACCACTTAATATAACTTATATCATTTTTATGAGGTTCCTGGAAAATATTTAGCATTGTACATGAACTAAATTGTGTGGACATAGTCAAAGCTAACATTACTATTATAATCATGATTATACTTTGAGATCATGTGCAAGTATGCAGCCTGAAATTTAAGCACAATCTCTCCTTCTGGCAGTAGGAGCCCCACTGAATTGTCATCAATCTTTCTATTGTTTTGTGCTACATACCAACACCTGAGACTGCATACCTTCAAGTTACTAAGTCTATCTCTGGTTACATCTGCATTATGTGGTGAAGAGCAGGTTTTGCTTCACAAACCCAAGCTGCCAGTGTTTCTGACCATGTTGTTTTCTTCAGCATAGCTATGGCATGGGCTCAAACCACCTCTCCAGTGATTAGGAATTGCTGTATAGCCTGTGTGTGGCTGTGGTATGCTTGATTGACAAAACTGCAGGAACATGCCCATATACTGAGAATATATAGGAACTTGGGCTTTGTGCATACCTGGACGCACCCTTGGGGATTTCTATTTTAAATAAGGGGTAATTATAGTTTTGAAAGTTGTCATGTGTGCTCATTTAACTATTGGCAGGTCCCACATGTTTTAGTTTCTGATCCACAGTGTTGTATGTTAAAGGAGGGGAAGTAATTCAACATGCAGAATTGCAACAAGAATCCTCGATAGAACATTGAGAGGACCTTCACCTAGAACTGCAGTAAAAAAAAAAAAACAAAAAAAAAACTTTCTGTTGTGTTTGCTTTGTCTAAAAGTGATGTGGCCCAGACAATGCATCTGCAATAGACAAGGACAAACAGTGAGAGGAAACAAAAGTGATAACCAAGGACATTCTGTCTATTATGATATTATACAGAACTGTCAGGAAAAATTAAATCAAAAGGTTGTCTAATCTCAGAGGAGAATTATACAGAACTTTAGCTAATATATACTATACTTTAGCTAACTATTGTGTCATATTTTTACTTTTCATCAACTACCTCTCTTTTCTCTCTTTTTCTCAATTTTCCATATTATTCATGACTAAAAAATGGGTGAACATGACACAGATGCCATTTTAGAGGATGCAAGGCAGGTTAAAATCAGTTTGGAAGGGGCTGTTAGGCATTGTAGTTTGCTCAGCATTGGTTTTGCTGCCACATTAGATGAAGACGATATATATTGTAACTGAACTATTGTCAAGCGCAAATATTAGCAAAGTAATATTACAGTAAAAATGCTAGCATGAATTTTTTCACAGCTGCATTAATTCAATAAAAACATAAAATGTATTTTGGAGAGCATTAGGTGAATTAATTCAGTAAAATACACCTAATTGGCATGAATGATTGCTATCAATTTCTGTCTTAGAACTTTAAGAAATCAGGATTTGAGAAAGATTAAATATCTACCTAGAAAATGATAAACAGTGAAGCTTTTTAGTTTGAATAGTGTGAGCAAAGGTACCCTCTTCAAAGCCTGGAAATTTTAAATTGCTGTTTCAGGATGGAAAAGGTAGTTATTTGAAAATGTACCTAGCCTCTTCCTGAGTTTTATGTGACCCTTCTGTGTCTTAAATAGCAATACTACATCTTCCCACTGGCACCATCCTCACTCAGTATTCTCAGTAGTGTCCCAGTGTTATTATGTACATTGCTGATGTCCGATTGCAAACAACCATTGCTAATCGGCTTAGTCCAGCTTCCATATATAACTTTTAAAGAGCTTATGAGGGTAACCCATTGAGATTAAGGAAGGATAAGGCCTGTTGTTTTCGGTTACCTGACAGGCAGATGGAAATGAACCTACCTTTCCATACAGCAAAGGCAAAAGTGGTGCAGCTTTCTATCAGTAATTCTCATTTATCTTTAGTGTGTCAGATTCAGTGCTTTATCATCAAACTCACTGCCTTATCACTGCCTAGACTCCTATCAAGAATATAGCAAGAACTGAGTTGCCAGAGTTTCAGATGTTGAGCATTTAGTTCAGTATATGCTGTATGTGATTTTTTTCTGCAGTGATTTAAAGTTGTCCTTTATAGAAATTGAATTAAACTACTGACATAATAATAAGCACTTAGAAAACAAATGTGAATTTAAAAAGAGAAAATGAGTTCTACCTTTAAAAGGTGGTGTGAAAGGACTGAATGTGAACAAGGAGGAAAAAAGCTTTTAAAAATCAGTGAGCTTCCAGACTGTTCATACTTACTTCAAAAGAAAAAGTGAGTAGTAGAGTATTTTAGAAGGTATATTTAACACTTTCCACACAGTGTAAGATCCTTTGGATTATAATTCGAGGAAACTGTACTGAGATCAGACCATTTCACTGCATAAAAATACCAAGTCTCTTGTGGAATATCTTTGAGAAAAAGTAAAAAAAAAAATAGCATGTATGTGAAATTAAAAACTTGAAGTTACATAAATATATATATATATATATATATATATATATATATATATACTGACCTGTCATGGTGAAATTTAGGATATGCACACGTATCTGGAAACAGATAAATACAAGTGTTCCTTTCTTACTCCTAGTTGTGCATTATCTCTTAGAAGGGGTGGTTTTTGAGAAGCTAGTATGCTTGCTGTACTTATTTGCATTTACTTGCTGGTGAGATATTTGCACAATTTTAAAATATATAAATAAAAAACTGTATTTATGATTTAATGTGGTGATGCTGATCTTTGACCATGTATATACTACACAAATAAGCATATTTATCTGTATTTATACATATATACTGTGTATATAATTAGATTAAATATACTATATTTTTGTATGTAATATACATACATAATTTTGTATATATCCATCATTAATATAACTAAGGATATAATGATTCTGGATAGTTCTAAATTGAAGCATTTGGGAATAAAAAAAAGAACAGTTTGTGCAGAGTTAAAATTTTCATTTTTCTGAAAAATTTCAGATTTTCAGTAGAAATTAGAAATAAGCGGATTAGAAATAACAGAAGAGTTTTTAAGTGACAGGAATATATTGCTACTGTCTTTATGGAATCATAGAATTGTGTGAGTTGTGAAGGACCTTTAAATGTCATCTAGTCCAACTCCTTTCAATGAACAGTAACATCTACATCTACATCAGGTTGCTCAGAGCCTGGTCGAGTCTCTCCTTGAATGCCTCTAAGAACAAGGGCATCTACCACCTCTGTGGACAATTTTTTCCAGTGCTGCACCAGCTTTATTATAAAAAACTTGTTCCTTATATCTAGTCTAAATCTTTCATCTTTTAGTTTGAAGCCATTTCCCCCTTTCCTATCACAGCAAACCCTGCTAAAGAGTCTGCCCCTTTCTTTCTTATGGCCTTCCTTCAGACTGAAAGGCCGCTATCAGTCACCTCAGAGCCTTCTCCAGAACGAACACACACAGCTCTTTCAGCCTTTCTTCACAGAGGAGGTGTTCCATCTCTTAGATCACTTTTGTGGCCCTCCTCTGGATGTGCTCCAACAGATCTTTGTCTCTCCTGTACTGAGGACTACACATCTGGACGCAGTATCCAGGTGATGTCTCACCAGCACCAAGCAGAGGGGCAGGATCACCTCTCTCGACCTGCTGGCCATGCTTCTTTTGAAGCAGCCCAGAATACAGTTGGCTTTCTGGGCTGTAAGCGCACATTGCTGGCTGACATCCAGCTTGCCATTCACCAGTACCCACAGGTTTCCTCTGGTGCTTCTGTATTTCAGGCTCATGTACCAAGCTAACTTAAATGCTAGCCATGCTAATTCAGAGCTCAGAGTAAACTCGTTTTCCTTCTTTGAGCATCATTCCTTTGGCAATCAGCAGCAGAGTAACATATTTTCCTTCCTCCAACTCATGAGGTATATTAATACATTAAAGGTTACTCCTATATTTCCCATCCTCTCATGTCTGAGGCGTAGACAGTGACATTCAGATGCTCTAAGATGACAGAAAAGCCAAAACTTCTAAAATCAGAGGTGTTTTTGAAAAGGTAGGTTTTTTTAAAGGGATAAGTGTAATATAAAGATTCTCCTTTATAGCATGTATGTACAGTATAATGTTCTACTGTACTGAATGTAACCACACATCTGTTCACCTTGTAGCCTCAGTGCAAACTTGAAGATTTTCACATCTTTGTTGCCACAACTTCAACGCTACCTGAATCATCTATCCTAACTGTGACATATGTCATGGTAGTTTTATTATATTAAGAAAAAAAGAAGCTGTGTTTGCTTTACATAAACAGATATACTAGTTAAACATTATAGAAGGTGACTTACGGAAATATAAATTGCAGAATTAATTTTTCAGTATCTCCAACTCATCCTTGTATGTTGATTGAACCTAATAAGACAATAAAACATGGCTGCATTAAAATAATTTTTTGATGTCTGACTGTTTCTAAGATATCATGAAAGAAAGACTACTTTTTCTCTGTGGATTTCTTTCTTTTCTTTGTTATGTAAATAATTGCCTTTGTTTTTATCTGATCAAATCCAATTACCTCAGATTCTACAATGCCCAAGAGCTTTTTTCTTTTTTTGTTTTTGAATATTTCTCTGTTTTGAAACATTAGAACTCTTGAGTTAATTTGACCTGTTTTCTTCTTTAAAAAATGTTGAAGTTCCATTGCTGAACTAAAATCTTCAATCAAAACCTTTGAGTATAAATATGATTTTTTGTTTGTTTGTTTGTTGTTTTGTTTTGTTTTTAATTTCTGTTTGCTAGTGAAGTCATAGGTCTGAGATTTCAGTCTGACATGCTGTTTTTCTGTGTCATGAAATCTACCTTTTTCTCTTCCCTGATGTAACTGGGCTTGTAGCACCCGCTGAGAAGTCTAGCCAATAAAGAGATGTACAGGCATTCAAATTCAATTTCCACAAATCACTGCAAATTTTTGAAAGTCATGTTTTTTAAAGAGCCAACTGAAAAGGTTTTGATTTTTTTTTTTTTTTTTTTTTTGGTATTTTTTTTTCCCTTCCTTCTCCAAAGAAAACATTAGCTGATAAGTTGTATCCTGCTGATGGTTTCTTGAATTGCAGACAAAATCTCAGCACTGCCTTGTGGCTATGTGAGATGAAGGTAACTGCTATGGGAGCACCTAGAAAATGAGTGAAAATGTGTGTCTCACATTAGAAAATATGAAACTTGGCAGGTTCTGTAGCTACTGAGGCTAAAATTTTCCATGCTGGCTAGTCACCTCAGGAAAGACGACTTGAAAACATCCGCCAAAATGGTTCAGCTGTTTCCAGCAGCTAGGCTGGAGAAAAATGTGTTGTTTTTCAATACCAGATTGTAAGTGACCTTGAAATTTGGCAGAGGAGTGGCACTTCTGTCATGGATGTTTCTTTTGCTGTCCTGTGGTAATCCTGGCCAATTTATCCAAGTTGAAAAAGGACATATGTTCAGTAGATACCAGCACTTTATTGCTATTACCGTTAACAAATGAGCATAGTCCCTTATAGTTGCTAGTATTATCCAGATGATGAGATGCTGTACTCAAACATAACAGAAATGCTTCATTCAGGGCAGAGCTGCACTGGTGAAGCTGAATGCCCCTGATGTGATCTGCCTTGAACAAAGACTGTCTGCACATTTAAATGGGGGCAAAAGAACTGGTCTCTCTTTCACTTGCTTTTGCCCTGTCTCAGACCGTTTTCTCCTCTCCTTTAAAGTCTGGCTAGCTCCGGCACAAGGCATCTGAGCAGACAGAGAGATGAAGTGGTAATAGGAGCTTAGGGAAGGTTTGGCAGGATAAGGAACAATAAAGAAGGGAGCTGGGGGAAGAGACAGCAAGTGAACTGAATTTAATTGAAGGAGGAATTAAGCACTGGAAACCGTGGAGAGGGGGAAGGAAAAGGAGTGAAATGGGACTCAGTACACAGTGGTAAAGCAGGTGGAAGGCAACTAGGGTACAAAAGCAGAGAAGGTTGCTGTATATAATGTGCATAATGATGTCTGACTCAAGAACTGCAGCTCTGTGACATTTTTCTTCAGAAATGAGTTGTTTCTGGTACAGTTTTTCCTCAAAATCCCTTAAAAGCTAAGCTATATAGCTAGAATTTTCCATTTCCCTTCAGCAGGGTATTCGATTGTCTGAAGAAATGGTGCATTTCAGTCCCTCTCAGTCTGTCAGTATTTGAGGAGTTATTAACTTAGTTTGCTTTTTCTCAGCCTTTCGAAATCTGACATGGATTTGTCCCACATCTCCCAGAGGCTTCTGTGTGCAATTAGCCATTGGATTCACCGAGTAATTACTTCATTTTTCATGTAAAATGTGCTTGATTTATTATATACTGCGGAGGGGATGGCAGAGGTAGGTCAACAACAGTTTGAGGAGATTAGCAGGGAGATTCTCTGCTGCTGTGTGCCGCCAGTCCTCAGGGATGCTGTCTGAGTGGGAGCAGTGCCATTCATGCCTTGGCAGTGGTGCACCATTTGACTTTGCCACTTCTCTGTGGTGTGAATATGAGGGCCCGTGGGGCAGATTGTAATCCCCACCCAGGTACAGGAGCCAGCAGGCTGTGGAAATGATAGAATTGTGTAAAAAAATTATGTTTGGAGCAAAAAGAAAAGAAAAAGGACTTATTTCTCAGTAGGAGTTGTGAACTGTATTAGAAGCTGTCTGCCAGGCAGAGGCAGTGTATTGGGGGAAAAATGTTGACTGTCATCTTTTCAAACAGGTATTATTTACTCTCATTGCTCTGGGTTAATGGCTTTTTAAATAGTGGTTTTAAAATAGTTATGCTGGAAGGACGATAGGGAGTAATGAGACATTTTTTTCCCCTCAAAATAAAAAACCATAGAGGAACTTCTTTGCAAAAAGCATTAGCTGATAAAGATATGCATGTGTTAGATTAAATTCTGACAAAAGTGTCTTCATTCATTATTATAGAATGATCTCTCTAGAAACAAACAAACAACAACAACAAAACAACAAAAAATTAGTTTTGGAGCACCTTATACTTACTGTGCTTTTATATCAATAGCATTAGTGTTCATCATTATTAGTACCTTTTTTTTTTTTTTTTTTTTAAACTGTTACATTTTGATTAAAATCCTTTAAGATTGAGAGTTTCAAAACTGAATTGGAGAGAGATAAATAGGACTAAAGGCCGCTTCTAAAGAAGGAGATACTTAACTGTAGGCACAACTGAAGAAGCAGCATGATATATTATGAAATTCTTAAAATCTGTGGAAGGTTATTGGACCATTATTTTTTTTAAATAAGATTAGTATGTACTTTTACATACAACAGTACGTATGAAAAAGAGAATGCTAGGTGAAATTCTATACTTTTGCTTGTGGGAGCAAACAAATAACTAAAATAGTACTATTTGAAATGAATGTATTTGGATGATTCTTTTCTGCTAAGTTTATGCTGTCAAGTCTGGCTCATAACATTCCTTTTATGAGAAACTAGCCAGAAATATTAGGTTATCGTGGTGGATGCATGTGAGCTTTACAAAGATAATGAAGATAATTTGTTATTTTATTTTGCCCTACTTTGGAACATGCTTACTCTTTTGCTTTAATTCTATCAACTTTATAATTCTAATCAATATCAACATATAAAGAGATGTAATTGCACTGAGGACTTTTGCTATCATATGACATTTGTGATACACAAAACCTCAGAGTTTGTATATACACTCCTTATACCACAGAAGCTCACTGTTGCCATGAGATAGGAAATGAGGAATATATTTGTACCACTTTCTACTGGTTTCAGCTGGGACAGAGGTCATTTTCTCCATAGCCTTTGCTATGATGCTATGTTTTGGCTTTAGGAGACAAAAAATGTTGATAACTCACTGATATTTTAGTTGCTAAGTGATGCAGTACGGACACAAGGATTATTGAGTTTTTTAGTTTCTCATATTGTCCTGCCAGTGAGAGAGTTGGGATGGGAGGGGTCACAAGGACCTGTTATATATTATTGTTGTTATCATTACAATTATTTCTCTCTTCTTTTTCCATCTTAGTAAATAGTTTTCATAGAGTTCTACCCAATTTTTTTCTGATTGTCTACCCCATCTCCACTGGGAGAGAGGGAAGTGAGTGAAAGGTTGTGTGGTGTTTAGCTTCTTGCTGGGTTAAACCACAACACAGTTATAATGGTGTATTAAGAAAATATGGTGTTAAAACAAACAATGCATCAGCACAATCCCTTTATTTAACTCGCTTCTGTTTCAAACACAGTGAGCAACTCGCTGTCCTAAGAACCATAACCACAGAGAAATAACCAGTATTTGTAGTGTTTTCCTTCTATTTCTAGGGGTAAACAGAATGATCAACTAAATCTCTCACTAACACTGACTTTGAGTGCTCTGGGAGTGATTACAACTTGTACAGGATTCACAGAATTACACAACAGAAGTTTTATGTAATCATATATTTCCTGAAGATTTGCCAATACTGTGAAGCAATTTTGTCAGAAAAGCTTTGTTGAGGATTAATGGGTGTCAGTCCTGGCATGCAGACAAGAAGCAGTCCTCCCTTGGACTTAACAAATCCTATGCATGTCGATAGTCAAGTGAGCACGTATAGCATTTTCGGTACATAGCTCTATTTTCTGCATTCCTTTTTGTTGTTTTTCTTTAGTAATATTGTACAGTATATATATTTTTTTAACTGAATTTTTTTGTTGTTGTTGTTCTGTTTTTATAATTAGCTGAGTTTATATAATGTTTTCCAATAAGTCACAGAGTCAAAGCCCCCCGCTCCTTTTTTCTTTTTTCGCTTCTTTCTTTAACTCCAATCATAAAAAAAAAAAAAAAAAAAAAAAAAAAAAATCCATAAATTTTTGTGATATGAAGCACATAGCATGTGAAATCTCTAAATGATGTCAGGAAGAGTCTGAGTCTAATTTCTTGTATGCTGATGGGGTTTGGATGTCTGATTTATGTTCAACAAATCCAGACAAGTGATTAAAGTGCAAATGTACCCTTTTCTTCTAATTTTGGAACTTTTCAATTTTTCCTGAGAAGAAGAACAAGAAGGAAAAAAAAAAAAAAAAAGATTTCCTGGACTAATAGTGAAAGACTGAGTGAAACATCTTCAAAGACTGAATTGTGACTTGTGTGCAGAACAGTTTGCGAGGCTGCTGTCATTCTGATGTTTGAAAAATGTCCATCAGGAAAAAAAACAACTTATCTCTTTAGATCATTTTAAAAATCAGCACTGTTTTGACTATGTGGCATGAAAGTTATGGTTACCAGTTTTCCCATGTTATTACAGTAGGCATAATCCACAGTATCATTCTAATAGTTTAGTAAATACTCATTTTTTACTCTCTTTTCTTTCTCTCAGGAAAGTATACTCAGGAAGTATGCAGTGCCTGACTGATATGGGGAGAAAAAGAAAGGCTCAACTCATCATCAGTGTAGGCCTAATTTTTTATCAGCTTCAAGTCAGCTTTGCTGGAGGTGCTGTTTGTTCAGATCTTCCCTTAGCCTTAGTCAGGTTGACTTGAGTTTGTTGTCCATTTCTGGTTGATCTTCTGAGTTTGCCCAGTTTGATCTGGTGACATAGGTATCACTTAGAATCATAGAATTATAGAATGGTTTGGATTGTAAGGGACCATTGAGACTGCCTAGTTCCAAACCCCTTGCTATTGGCTGGGATGCCCCCAGTAGACCAGGTTGCTCAAAGCCCCATCCAGCCTGGTCTTGTACATTTCAAGGGAGGGGACATCCATAACCTCCCTAGGCAATATATACATGCAATGCATATGCATATATGCAATTACTGGAATATTCAGCATCTTAATTTACTTTCTCAAGGTAAGAATTTGGCCAGATATTTTCAAGGCTGATTACTCATTTTCAGCATATATTTTGAAGATTATTCTGTCCAATACTTTTTGCACAGATCACTTTTGATTTCCTAAATATAGCTTTTTGCACTTTTTCCTCAACTGATGTCAAATTGATTAGACACTAATGGCCTAGTTTGTCCCTAGACTGTTTTCATCTGAGAAACAGAGGCAGGATAGTCACTTTACAGCCCTCAGAGATTTCAGTCTGAAATGAGATAATGCGGAAAACCTACTAAAGTTTCCGTACTTTCTCTCCACTCTACTCAATCATACAAACCATTAACCTATGATTAAACTTTGTTGCATATTCTTTAAAATATGTTTCAGCCTGGTTTGACTAGTCTTACCCTTCAAAGGAAAGTGTTTGCAAGCTCTGATTGGGTTTCTCAGTAGAAAAAGCAAATTGAACTCTGTGTAAACCGACTATAATTTATTTGGTCCTTATTGCAAGTGAGACTTGAATTAGGTTTTGTAGGTGGCATCCTAGTCCACTGGTGTATAGTGTACTAATATGCTTAACCAGTTTATTACGTTTCTAAATAAATTCCTCCTTCAGTGTTTTATTAACAATTCCTTTCTTCGTTGTGCTTTGCACCCATTTTTCCCATTCCCTTTTGCCACATAATTGACATTTATTTTACTTTTAGTCTAGGGTTATTTGGGTGTACTTTTAGAGGCTTTACCCATCCTTTTCTTCTGTGTTTTTCTCCTTTTTTTTTCCTCTCATTAATTTATTTTTTAATCATGTATCTCTAGCTGTTCCATAAAATTTCCTAATATAAAGCCTTATGCCTCATCTCTTTAAATTAATATTTTCTGTCACATTCTTTTCCTGATGTCTGATGTCCTTAACTTGATAGTTCAGTCTTTCTGCCTCCTTTCCTCTAACAATGTCCATGTTGTTTTTTTTTTTTTTTTTTTTTTTTTTTTTTGAATGTCTCCTCTGTGCCTCCTCTGGAGACTTGTAGCTGATCTGCCCTTCAGAACTTAGCATTCAAAGACAGACATGATGAATGGGACAGAGGGTGGTAATAAAGATCAGGGTAAAGCAGAAGGACAGAACTTGTTATTCTTGTAAAAGCTACAGCAAGGTGGCTAGGCAGGTAGTTGAATGTTACAAGCATTTAATCACAATATATAAGAGAGAACATATCTGAAAACTCTGTAATTCTGGAGACAATCTTGTAAAATGTGATTTTCTTGGCACAGTTGGATAGCCATTCACTCAAAGTAAATAAGCATCAATGAGTAATGAAAACAAAATCAAAACTATAATCTGATGTGTGTAAGAAGAGGGAGTATTTGATTGTAAAGAAAATAATAAGCATTGTGCAACATCAGTACTTATTAAACTGTGTCTATCAGAGACAATTCAACTCCTTTTTCATTTTCCATTTCTTTCAACTTGTTTGAATATAACTTGATAATTTCTCTAATATGATGGTGATGAAATAATGAGAACATCAGCTTTTAAAAAAATAACTTAAGCTTGTCTCTCTACTTATGACTCATATTTCTTGCATATATAAGTACTATGTTAAGATAAAGAAATAAATTACTAACATTAGTTTATGAGAAGAAAACATAAGCTATTAGTGACAAGCATTTCATATGGTGTAATATATGAGGCTGTCTGTAGTTACAAAACACATTGTTCATTTATTTCCTACTAACAAGAAGGCTTGAGTATTTTTAGGTAACAATTGAACTCCACAATAGACATTGTATTTCAACTAACCACCATCACCTGGTTGACCCCATAATAGCTGTATTTGGGTGTTTGTTTGTTTGTTTTTTGCATCAAATACATTCAATTTTGTTGGAAATTTCTTTAGATATAGTACGTTTTTAAAAAGTCTTCTACATTTTACAGCCCATTTTTTATAAGAAAATATAAAAATGTTAAGAATGATGTAATGCTGATTTTTTTTTGTTATTCAGTCATTTAAACAATTCTACAAAGCTGGTATCTCTTCCTCAACATACACTTGAAAGTGAAAAGGAAAACTCCAGTTCAGAATTTGAGAGGCACATGACATTCAAAATCAAAATGGCCAGCATCCCATTACTTTCTGCATCTTACCTGACTATATAATGCTCTCTGGAGTACATAGGATCGTACCTTAATTAATCTCAACATATTTAGAATATTGGAGATTTAAACACAACAAAATTCTTTTTTGTTTGTTTGTTTGTTTTTTCCTCTTTACATAATATAAAGTAAAAAACACAACTTAATGTTACATATAATTGATTCATTTTTGTAGATGCATATATGTGCAACAAGCAGAGCACAGACAATATATTAGGGTCTTACTGGAAAAAAAAAGGAAGAGTTCTACCCATTAACAGACTTCTCAACTGATGAGATACTTCCTAAACTCTTTTATTTTTCAAAGAGTGAGGCACATTTGTACTGGAGAGGAGGAAATTACACTTTATGTGCATATGCACCTAGCACCTAACTCAGTCAGTATTATTGGTTGGGTATGAGTCCTCAGAAACTGAACTAATATAGATGTAGATGTGTAGAGCTACAGATCACACGTAGGCACCAATAATTGATTGTTTAACGAGCCACTGAAAAGCACCCAATGCCACTTCTTTGTGTTGTTCATTGTACTGTTAAAAACAGTGTGGGAGTGGTATCTCAGAACAGTTTTGAGTCTATCAGATCTAACAATTTTGTTCCAGTTACAAAATGGGATTGTATAATTTCTAGAAATGACTGACAAGAAACTTCTCCTTATAGCTTGATGCAGAAAACCTCCCCATAGTCCATTTCCTTTCAAATTGCTTGGGAAAATAAAAGCTAAAAATGTGAAGAAAATGATAAAGAGGAATTTTTTCACTCTGCTAGTAATGTTCCACAACACACAAAGCTAAATACTGCATTTTATCTCTGAGTGTAGCTCAAATGCAGACTTGTGAAGAGTGTGAGAGCCTGGATTAATTTAGAACTGATTGCTCATTAATCTTTGGAATAGTTGCCCAAACTGTCTTCCAACTGCAGGGGAGGCAATTGGCTGCTAGCATCAAACCTCGCTGTGCAGTATTCAGCTCTTCTTTGCTACAATATTTAGCCTTTTGTTCAATGTTTACATACACAAAATTACTTGGAAAATATTGCTTAATGAGCTAGTACAGTTGGACCAAAGGAGTTAGACATTCAGTGTCTGCAAGTGGGTGGCCAGTGTGAACCCACTTGAGCTGTTAGATGTAAAGCATAATTGTTTCTCAGTTTTGATTTCGTGAGACAGAAACCTCTGACTCCATGGAAACAGTGAGGAACTGCTTGAGCTGCTGATTCAGAACCAAGGATAAGATGTGAAAAGAGTGGATTTAATAACGAAATATTTTGCTTTCTCTAAACCACAAGAATTTGATTTTTTCTCTTCAGCAGGATAAAGAAGCAACACTTTCTATCTATGGACAGAAAGGCGGTTAAGCCTGTTTTAGCTTCTGGCCTTTCCTGCTGACTATCTCATCTGACAACGAGGAAATGATGAACTTTGATATGTCCTTTCCACTGAGCAGGAAAAGAACTGGCAAGCATGTTTCCTAATCAGTATGTTTGCTTGAGCAGGTGGGAACTGTTGTTTTGGCTCACTAAAAAACACAGACTATTTGGTGACCCATATAATTATTTCACTGCTTTCACTGAGATTCCTCTTCAGTTTGAGTGAAAAAAAAAACAGCATTCTTTGAAGGTCACACAAAGTGAATGATGTCATACTAAAAACCAGACCATTAGAGAGACAATAACTGACCAATTCTACTGGGGGACCTTACTTCAGTATCACTTTTTTTAGCTTGAAAGTATCATGAAACAGCTTAAGTTCATCAGCTTTTACCTTCCAACTTGGCAGAGAAATAACATAGAACAGAAAAATCGTATGCCATGTGTTGAACAACAAAAATTCTATTTTTAGATGGGTATCTGAGATACAAAAATGTCAACATAAAACTGTTCTTAGTGAATTAACAATTAGAATGGTATTTATTTTTGAGAAATAGATGCATTTAAATGTTAGTATTATCATGACTGGAAAGCAGCATACTATTAAAACCTAAATAAAGAACACGTGATTTAAAGACTGCTGGCCTCCAAGTAATTTCAAGGAGCCTGAGGACAAGGACTTTTCATGTTATGTTCCTTTTTATATCCCTATTCTGGCAGCAAAGGACAAATTGAGTAATGGGAAACTCATGCCAGTCAAAAACATTTTATTTAGTGTGATCCCTTGTCAGGCTAATGTAAAAGCATATATCTTATTTTAATGGGCCTGCCAACTGATGTGTCAAGAAAAAAGAGTAAGTTGTGGAGCTTTAACACGTTAGTCTTTCTGTCTTGAAAAGACACCTAAATGTGAGCTGTGGTTGCTGTCTGCAGCCAGATGACCACAATGCCTAACATGGTCAGAACAATTAAAACAGATGTTCTATCATATATTCAAGTCAGAGTTAAAGAGTTTTAGCTGCTGTGAGCCCTATTATTGTAGTGCAAAACATTTTAAAGGAAGGAATATTCCTTAAGTAAGTGAGTAAAAGAAGAATCACAACAGGTACTTTCAAGTTTTGTATGTGCTTTCAGTTACTACATCATGCATAGACCTCTAACTTCTGTAATGAGACATTATGTTGTACTAATTGCCTATCTATAGCATTTGATATTTAAGACATACCATTTGGTGAAATAAATAACAGATTTGGGTTTCACTGGTGACATGTTTCATCATTTTATTTCTACCAGTTCTGCAATTTTCAAAATTTTCCCTTTGAAAAAAATTGAGTGCCATTCTATTTTCTTTGTGGTAAAGAATGAGAGTAAAATTGTATGTATGTATGAAACATTGCTGTCATCGTGGAAATTTTATTTTATTTTTTTATTTCCTCTCTGAATCTAGTCATAGTATATAGTATAAATGTATATTGTCATGTTATATGAACATCTATGAATTGAACATTAGTATGTAATGGTTATTTTAATGAAAGCGAAAGACTACTTTCTGAAATCTGGTTCCTGCCATAGCTGTAATTTTCTGGGAGAAATATTTAACCATGTTTAATCTGCTGGCGGTATATTATGTTACAGTCACCTCACTGTGTCTGTGTTTTGAAGAAAGGCAACATACTTAGAAATAACATACAAATCTGACTATGTAGGTGCATTTGTTCAAACACCCTGGCACACAAGCTAGCTGCTGATACTCTCGTAGATGTCAGAAGCAAGCTATTTATTATCTCATCCAGTTTCATTACAAACAGTCTCCTATTACTTTCTAGCCTTAGTGTGCTTTTACTATATTTAGCCCCTTGTCACTTAACTCTTCTAATTTGAATGGCTTTCCCTGATTCAGAGAAATAAGAAAAAATGTTGAGATGTCTGTTTTCCTTAGTAAATCTTTGCTAGCAGACCAGGCAGATCCTTTTCTCCACTATTCCCACAGCATTACTATTTTATACTCTTACCTGCGACTGTCAGAATAGATGTATGCAGAAATGCTTACAGGTATTATAAATACACGTGGAAACATACTAAGCCCTTAAAATACTGAAAATGTACCATTCCAGAGATAAAATGGTAGTGACGGGATGACCTGTAGAAGTCACATCTTTGAGTGCTTATCATGTCACCTAGAATCTCTGAAGGACTGCATCACAATATATAGTATGTCCCCATTGAACTTTTTTTTTTCTTTTTTTTTTCTTTTTTCCCCAAAGATCTTACATGAAGAAGTGACACTTTTTCCCAGTGAATTATTTAATTCTGATGCTGGTCCACCTGACCTTATTTAAATATGAAAATTGTTCAAAGACTCCTTTGAAGTTAAACCATTAATTACTTTTCATACATGGTTTGGTAAATTTGGGCATGGGTTGTTGCTTTTCTTAAATCTTTCCTGATTTTAAAAACCAGACATAAAAGGCAAAATCTGAAACGTGGAAACAGGACAGAAGGAAAAAAATGGATATCTGTCAGAAGTCTTTTTTGAAGACAAAATTGTGGAAAGGAGAGTGATTCAAAGGCTTAATTGTAGCAATTTAATTTTTTAAAGTCTAATGAGTTAGAGAGATGAAATAATGACTGAAATAGTGAGACATAGTGGTTAAACATGTACTGCATTGTTGCTGATTGTAAAAGAAGTTTTAGTTTTCATATTCCAAAATTCACACTCAACTCTGCTTCCTTTTCTATCTTTCTGTTATATCTCATGGCCCAAGCAGACAAACCACAGTTACCTTCATGTCTGTTTCTCACTGTCAGACACCACAGTTTCCTAGACTCATTTTGTCCTGTTTCCATAATCAGTGCTTCAATTCTCACTGCTTAGCTTCTGACTATGCTTCTTCTTTTGTCTTACTGAGACAGTGATCCCTGTTTTTCTATGTTGCTTAGTTTTTAGGATATTTAATTGTTCCTCCCACTTAAAAAGGCTAATTCTCAGTGTTAGCAAAATCTGTGCAGACTGGAGTTCAGTGTGCAACATTTTACTGATTATGAGAAAGACTATTCTATCACTCTTTTCCATTGATATTTCTCTCCCATATCAAACACTATCTGTCAAAATATTGAAAAACATCATATATAAAAGCAACATATTAATCTAGATGATACATTTTATTCCAACATGAAATATTCTAATTAATATTTAAATATTGACAAATGGAAATAGGTGAAACTTCAGAACAAATGAGAATAAAGTTATTCTTCAAATATAAAAGACTAGGCCTACTAGTAATGCTAATGTGCTGTAGAAGATGGGTAAAGCCAAGTAATATTTCTTAAAACCTGAAATCAACAGTTATGGTATAGACTAATCATAAAAAAACATGAAATGGAATATGGTCTCTGGTTATGAACGAAATAACACAGGCAGTGTTTCTGTTTCCTCATTAATATCTTAAGGAGTAATATGTGGAACAGCAGCTGAAGCTACTACTTTGGGAATTATCAATATTTTTAATCATGCTAGGTAAAGAAATCCCTCAGCTTTGCCTAAGGGTCCATTACATTCCTAAGCAGCATAAATCTACTTATATAAATGCCTCTGTCTCAGATCTCTCTACTTAATTGTAACCACAGTGTACCAAATGTACTGTCTCCAGCAAGGTGTTATTAATACAGGAGCTCATGCATTATCTATTGAACTTCTCTTCTTCAGGGAAATATAAATTAAATTGTATTATTATATACCTCCTTCAGTTAGTAACAAATGAGAAGAAAAGAGAAGTAATCTTTGTTGATGTACTAATTCCTTCTAAAACAAGGGGAATTCAAATCACATTAGGCTAACATGTAAAGAAATCTAATAATATTAAAAAAATATTTTCTCAGCCTTAGCAAAGATCAGTTAGTTTCTTTTCATGCTAACATGTTTTGCCATATATTACATTCAGCTTAGCGGGAGTAGCCCCATGGAGCACAAGAATAAAAATAAGTTAAAATAATGTAATCTACTAAATACCCCTTTTTAACCAAGAACTCTTTAAAAATAGGTGCAAGAGAAATAAGCGTGTACTTTCTATACAGATTATTCTGGATTTGAATTGTTGGTATTATATTTGTGTAAGACCTTTTCTGCCTTTACATGGCACCATTTTCTTTCTTAATGTGATTCAGAGATCTCTGGCATTGGTGTAAACTCAGTGATAACTATGACAAGATATTTCAGTTGTTTTATAGGAATCTTTAATTTTTTAGTTATGCTCCACTATTTTGGATGTGGAAATTATAAGGCTACATAGGACCTCTGAAAGAGCAACTCACTGATCACTTTCACCATCACCTTCATTGTCAATTCTTGCCCTCCTAGAGAGAAATCCTAGCTTTTTATATCATTAGAAGTATATTGGTTTGGGAAATATTTGGTATTGATACTCGCTACAGGTTGTTAATCAGAGAATTGGTGAAATAAGATTCAATATTTTTCAAATAAATTTAACATTCACTTTTAGAATTAAGGATATATCATAAGTAATAGATGGCAGTGATATATCATAAGTAATAGATGGCAGTGGTGACAGACTCCAAATTCTATTCAGTGACGATAAAACTACCCATGAGCTTAGGGCAGTTCAGAAACAGGTACTCTACAAATTCCTGACAAAGGAAATAGAAAAATAAATTATTGAAGAATAATAGCTTCTTAGCAAAAAAATATTTCCTCAAGACTTTCACCACTTAAATGAAAAAAAGTCTGAAAGTCAAATTATTTTATCTAAGTCATATGATCTTCTCATATCTGGCCTGTTCTCTTTTCAGTGTAGTATCTCAAATTCACTTAAGGAAAAAAGTTTCCTTTATAATATTAATAACAACTTCTGCCTGAGGCAACACACTTCGAACACTTCTACGTGGACTTCTGAAGAGAGATTACTACCATATAGCATTGAGCAGTTAAAACTGTTGTTTTGTCAGTGAAGCTGTGCTGCTGAGTGACCTAAATTCCTAAGAAACAAGGGGGATGTGCTCTAACAGTTAGCATCACCACTTCAAAGTGAGGTGTGACCTAAGGCAGATCTGCAAATATAGTGGTTAGGACCTTTCAGGAGGCATTATGATTTTTTGCTTTTGAATCATTCCTTGAATTTTTCTTTCGCTTACAAAGATTTTTGCTGATTACATTATGTTACTTAATGCTTAAAATAAATAAATAAATAAATAAATAAATAAATAAATAAATAAATAAATAAATAAATAAGCAAACACGGGATACAATCGAAACCTGGAAATTTATCATCAAAATCAATGACTATACCATATTTTCCTTACTGAGAAAGGGTGGTTGCCAGGTCAGCTAATGTGATTCCAGCTCACTTATGCACAGAAGGCTTTCTTTGACCAGATTGCAGTTTTGCCCTCTTTAGATTGTCTGAGTGTATTTTTAAAGATGCATGTCAGCCACCAGTGCAGATACATCCAAAGAGACTGTGTGCATCTCTGAAAGCAGAATTGAAAAAAAAAATGTCATGGGCTACCTAATATTAACATAGCAACTTTTCTAATTTTAGTAAATCGATTCCAAGACATGACCCTGCTTTTGTTTAAAGAACAGTACAGACACATCTAACCAAGACAGATACTGCTTCTGTCTTAAAATGTTTCTTTAAAGGTATCTTATTTGAGGAATAGTTCTTATTCAGTTTTAGATAGAAACTGGCAAAGGCTTTTTTTTTTTTCCTTCATCTGTCTAGTTTTTCTTCTCATATATATATATATTTTTCTACTGGGAGAAAATGAATTGTTTAATGAGGGAGAAGATTAGATCCTTGCAAAAACTTTGAAATTGAATTTTGCAAGTCTCTCCGCTGTCAGACTGTGTGAGTGTAAAAGTGTAGAAGTGGAGTGGGGTATCAGATCCAGAAGCTTAAGGCTGAAACATATTTTTTATTAGTACAAAGTGAATGCTATACCCTTTCCTTTTCCCTTCCCCTTCCCCTTCTCTTCACGTTTTAAATTCGAATGACAAAGCAAGGAGCTTATTCTTTTCTAGTGTTTTAATCCAAATTACAGTACCTTCTGAAATGTAAACTAATGCATTGTAACTTGTTGATTGAAAATAAAATGCATAATTCTATTAATAGAGTTGTACTTAGTCTGTTTGGGGACATGCAGTAAAAAAAAAAAAAAAAAAACAGTTTGGCAATTAAAAGCTAGTAGATGAAGGACATAGACTGTAGAAAAAAAAAACTATCTCCTAGAACACCAGATTTCTTACATTATATCTACAATTTAATAGATTAATTCTACGTATGATTAGAAAATTGTGTTTCATTATAGGACTGCGAGAGAATCTTTTTCAGTGAACTCTTTGTGAGAGTAGTGGAAATCCTGACTTTTGCAGTTTCAAGGGCAAAGCAAAGCATAATCTTCTCATTTTCAGGCTATTTTTAAGCTAAAAAGGGTCACATCATTTGTATGCTGACATTTATTCTATTGTTTTCATTAAAGAAAGAAGAATGAGAGTCTGAGAAATCTTGAGCTGTACCCGATAAGAAATTTGTAAAAGATGACCCCAACCTATGGAAGATGATTTATGAAATCATGATTTTCATTATAAGACTTAGTGCTGAGTCTGTTGTTTTTGATTGATATGCCTGGAGCTTATAGGCCTTTTTTTTTTTTTTTTTTTTTTTTTTTTTTTTTGTCTAAAGCAAAGAGCAAGGGCATTAGAATTTTGCTGGAGAACAAAGTTATGTAAAATGCATCCAGGTATCACTGAAGATAAAATGACTACAGAGAAAAAAAAAATAAATAAAGCTTTGCAAATTACTGTGTAATGCATGTAAAGTTAAAATTTTAAACAAAGCTTCAGGGCTAATAGTTTTCAAAAGAGAACAAATATTTCATTCTATACTCAAACAGTGAATGTAAGATATTTCAGATAATTTCATTCTCATGTGCTAATCTGTCTTGACCAGCAAAATTAAGGGTAATTAAAAATGTTCTTTACAGTAAAAAAATATAGAATTTACAATAAAAACAGTCATGCTTGTTCATATTGTCAGGTGTGTTGGCTAAAATGACTGTATTGTGCACATCACTTTTATTGGGGTTACAAAATGGTATCACTGATGTTTGAGATACTGAAGATGTCTAAACTGAGTTGACAGCAAAATATGTCCTACATTAAGATGTTGTTTAAATTTCACGGAGTTCACCTATCCTGTTATCAACGTTGAGGTAAATGACAGTGTAATCTGTCTCTCAGTTTTAAAAGTCTGAATTGTGAAAGTAATACCCTGTGACTAAAAAAATAAATAAATAAAATGTTCTGCACTTTTAACTTGTGCCAAGTTCCAGTTAGGAAGAAAGGTTTCTTTGTTTGGAGAACTACGAGAACAAAATAATTAATTCATTTTTAATTAAATGAAATTATTGATGAATAATAAACTATATCTATGGAAAACAGGATGAGAGCATGTGCTACAGCAAGATAGTAGACATTGGTTCTATTTGCTGATAAATCATTCCTGTGTAAGTTAAATCATGGAGGCATGAAACACTAAAATAAAGGATAATCTGACTCTCCTAGCAGAGGCCCAAATATATGATTAATATTTAGTTATCTTGTGATACTTCACAAGTGCTGATACGTATTACACCTACTGCTAATGATCTTAGCAGATGAGACAAAGAACTTCACTTTCGAGATTTCATCCCCATCTATTCAAAAGTGAAAAAAATCCACTTTTCCATAGTATCCACTGAAAATGAAGTGAGAGCAATTAAGCTAGATGCCAAGTGAAACTACTACAGACAGAATACCTTCTAATTACACCTTAGGAACTTACAATGAACTTCAAACTTATGGATTCACCTGCATTTGCTGAGGGCTAAGAACATGCAGATGGTTACTTACAGCACAGATGGATCAGCACACTAATGTTTGTTAAGCCTCATTTATTTGCTCATATGCCTGAGCCCTAAGTGTGCCATTTTCCACTGTTATGAATCAAGGTATATACACACACCTGAAAAAGAAAGGGATGAGGAAGACGTAGAAAGATGATGAATGGAGAAGGAATTCTTCTGATCACAAGTCTTGGAACCTGTTCCTTACTTATGACCATTTGTTCATATGTCTGATTATCATGTGCACAGTGGTATTTAGACACAAAATGACTATTCATCTGTTATTTACATGTGTTTTGCAATGACAGCTTTGTACTTTAAGTATAAACTGCTTTAAATATAAATGTAAACATAACAATGTGAGACTCCTTAGAGTTGGAAGGGACATTTAAAGGTCATCTAGTCTAACTCCCCTGCATTGAACAGGGACATCCATTGTAGATCAGGTTGCTTAGCATTTTCAGGACTTCTGGCATTCATTTTGTGTACGAATATGTATTTTCTGCATTCATTTTGTGCATAGCTTTCTGTAGGCATTATATTTACTTTTAGTTCAATGCAAAATCTGGATAGGTAATCTGAAGTTGTTCCAACATAACACAACTCTCAGTAATGCAATGTAAAGGAAAAACAAAACAACAACAACAAGTCAAATATGGTAGCTGAAAGGTTTGGGGAAAAGGTTTTGAGTCTTGTTGGTTGTTTTTTTTTTTTTTTCCTTTAATTATACGATTTTGCAATATCTCCTAGTAAAAATTAAACAGACTTCTTTTTTTCATGAAATTAGGTTATGCCCTTCTGTTTTGAAAGTGAAAGATTGAAGTCTTCTTGAATGCAGTGTATTTTTTCCCAAATTTTATGATGAGAATTTGCACAAACTTTGACATAGAAGGTGATACTGCTAGTGATGTGATATTAAAACAGCTGAATTCACAACTGAAAAAGATGCATGAAAACAAATGCTCACACATCTTCAGTAGGATTATCACTGTCACATATATTTTAGTATTAGAAGTTAAATTTTTATCTTATTTTTTAAAATCTGTCATTGCCCTTTTGTAATGTGAAATGTGTGTAGTCCAACAATAATCCAAATACACACCAGTGAAAATCATGAAATGAGATAATGAGACAGAATGAGCAAATAAGTAAAATCTTAGGGGACCATAATAAAGTAGCTTGTGTGATTATTAGCTACTAATACGGAACCATCTCTGGACTAGGAAATCTACTCCATTCCTTTAAATAAGGAAGAATTTTTTCTACTCTTTAAATAAAATGTACCAAATCATGTTCTTTCTAAGTCTTTCTAAGTCAAACTCCACAGATTTGTAAACATGTAACAGTTTATAAACAGGAATTTATGTATGTAGATTCATATGTAATATATCTTCTTTCTGTTGGAGAAAAACTTATGCAAAAGATGTTTTATTAGAAGAATTTAAGGATGTTGGCAATAGCTTAATTGATATTTTTTATAGGCAAAAGGATTGCATTCCTTTTAGTTTTCTATTCAGCATTTCAGAAAATCGCCTAACAAAATTGACCCAGCTGGCAGTGTATATATTGTTGCCATTCTAATACTTGAGGAAGAAGTACTTTGCATTAGAAAACATTTGATACTACTTGGGATAGTTTAATTTACCTACTTCTTCTTTTTTTTTTTTTTTTTTTTTTTTTTTTTTTTCCCCCTTCTTGTTGCATACTAAGGTATGTGCTAAATTTTTGAGAGAAACTAGGAGTGTCATGATAACCGAGTAATCTTTCTTCCAACTATCTTCCTTAGATACATTAGACTTAGTCCCAGAATAAGAGAGTTAATGTCTGGCATATGAAATGGGCATTTAATAGCTAGATGATGTTGCTTTTATTATCTCATCTTGGAGATGAATAATCTATTGGGATTTCAGGTATGCATACAATCTAAGAGAACACGCTAATAATTCAGGGACAAAGCCTTAGCCATTACTCAGGGATAATACATTATGCCAGGGGATAAAGACTTCAATCATTTTACTAATGCTTGTGTCCTCTTTAAGTAGTTTCCCCTTATTTAAAATATGAATTCTGATCCATGAGGAACCACAAACTGTTTTGCTGTTTAAGTTATAAATATAAATTAATATTAAAAAGTGCTCTAGTATGAGATAACTTTTTATATTTCCACATTAACAGCATTGATTCAAATTTCTTTCTCAGAAATCATTCCTGAAAGATTATCGTTTTGGTGTGTACTTCTGGTAAACATAATTAAACAATAATTAAATATTCCTAGCTGTGCTGTTCCTCCAAAAGAACCAGAGATTTGTGTGTTCTTGGTTTTTTTTTTTTTGTTTGTTTGGTTGGTCGGTTGCTTTTTAGTAATTAGTAGTTTGAGTTCTTGCTTTCATAATTTAATTCTGACACCTGCTTAGATGGAAGTCAAGTTTAGTCTAGAAGGGATTTTTTTACTTGGTAGCTTTTTTATGGAGAGGAAAAACATTAGGCCAAGACCTACTTCCATGTAGAAGAAAAGCCTAATGAGTGAAAGTGATACACAGTACAAAGAAGATAAACATGAATGTTGTAGATTTAAACACAAGGCTGTCTGGAATTTTTCAGTCTTATAAAAGCAGGCTCATGTGTGTGATATGGATCAAAGACAAAACAGATCACTAATTTAACAGAAGTTAGAAATTCCTTTATAAACAGAAGTGTAATGTAGTAGAAAAGCGTTGTTGATTATTTTGTGCTACTGGATGGAAATTCTACTTGGAAATTGAATGCTATGTAATAATACTGAGTCCTTCCATAAAAGTGAAGAAAAATCCCTTTATACATGGTGAGTTGACCCAACAACTTTCAGACTAGCTTTCAGTGCTTCTTTTAATCCTCTTGACCAAACAAAGGAAACTGAAAATTCACACATTAAACTGGGAGAAACCTCTTACTGCTGAAGTCAGGAGTCCAAATCAAGGGCTTGAAGCCACGCTTTAATCAAGCTCTTAGCTGATGTGTTCTTGAAATTTTATTTTTGTAATTGAAACTAGTGATTTTCCTTACTGATAAAAGAACTAGTACCCATAAGGGGCAACAACTATTTATTATAGTCTATGGTTCTTATTTAAATCCGATACAATCCGGAGCCTTGACTATGTCTCATACATTTTGATGAATTCCAAGAAGTATCTTTTCACTTTTACTGTCTTTCTACTGGCAAATATTTTATAACCTGCCTCAACTTTTACACCTTATTTGTGATAAAGCAATGACGAACACTACAAAATATATCCAAAACTATCTTTAGCATAAAACACAAAGTTGTCTTATACAGTGAGAAAAAAAAAAAAAAAAAGAAAAGAAAAAATGAGATGCTAATGAATTTTCAAGTGGAAATCCCTTCTCTGAACACAAAGTTGGATTTCTGATAGGGCTGTACTTTTTATTAAGAAATATGTGAATGTATAAATGTGCACTTTTGCTTCATTTCACTTTTTTTTTTATTTTTCTGATTTCACAATTTTATGAAACTCTTATTTACTTATTAGTTTTTAGACTACTTCGTGATGATAGAAAGAAGGGAGGGCAGATTTTTAATACAGCCATTTCTACTAATTTCTCCATGTTAATTACTTGAGAGGAGTCTTGGGGGAATAGCCATATTGAAGGAGGTGATCCTCTCCCTCTACTCTGCCCTAGTGAGACCACATCTCAAATACTACATCCAGTTCTGGGCTCCCTAACTCTAGAAAAACAGAGATCTTCTGGAAGTTCCAGCAGAGGGCCACAAAGATGATGAGGGGCTGGAGCGTCTCTCATATGAGGAAAAGCCAAGAGAGCTGGGACTGCTCAGCCTGGAGAAGAGAAGACTGAGAAAGGATCTTACCAATGCATATGAATATCTAAAGAGCAAGAATCAAACTGTTAGGGGCCAGGCTCTTTTCAGTGGTATGCAGTGACAGGACAAGGGGAAACAGGCAAAAACTAGAACACAGGAAGTTCCATGCAAACACGTGAAATAACTTCTTTACTGGGAAGGTGACAGAACACTGGAAAAAGCTGCCAAGAGAGGATATGGAATCTCCTTCTGTGGAGATATTCAAGACCTGCCTGGACAGTTTCTTTCTCAACCTAATGTAGGAAACTTGCTTTTATGGGGAGGTTGGACTGGATCTCCAGAGGTCCTTTCCAACGCCTATGATAGTGTGATTCTGTGATTTTCCTGAAGCCCTTTGCCTCTCTACAGTTTTCAAGTTCGTAGGTAATTTTCCAAAAATTTGACTGTAACTGCCTCCCCCCCATTCCCTTCTCCACAAAGAATTTCCCTTGTGAGGTTGCATTCTTTTCTTTGCTTTTACATGCTGCATCAATGATTTTTCCTACTTAGAGTGTTCTGAGAAAATTTGGCCTAGGGGGAAATTTAACATTTTATCTTTATTTACTCTGACTTTTTTGGTTCTTCCAGAGTGGATGGACTCTGAAGTCGATATGTAAATTGGAAGTTAAGTCTCAAGTCATTACATCCATCTGAGGATTTAACTGGGCCTTAGTCATTTCTGTAACCACTTCTTTGCAAAAGTAATTCTTCTTAATTTTAGAAGCTGCTAAAAAAAGCTTAATTTTAGAAGCTGCATTTTTACCTGCAGAAAAACTCACCACTGTGAGGAACTTTAGATCATTCAAACCTAAAATCTGCTACAATTTGTTGTCATTTTGTTGGAATAGCTACATGTTGAAGATATCAGTCTGCGTGTGTGGTATGCTAAACTTATGTCAAAGGAGCAAACCTAGACAAAACAATAAAATGCATACTGCAATACTGGAAAAAAATAATCTATATTCTAATGTTCAGGATAAATGATTATTTGACTCTCCAGAATTGATAAATAGACATATTGAATTTTTTAAATGGAAAAAAAAAACCTTTGGCATCGTAAGTACATATTGCCTTGAGGAACTTCAGTCATTTGAACCTGAAATGGAGTCCAGGGATGAATATTTAATTTCACTTTCTTTATAAGTGAGGTTGAATCACTTCTACAAGTCTGTGGGTGACAGTTTCAAATTTTGACTCAGACAGGCAATCATCAGAGAATAACATTACAGCAGGGTAAAAAGTTGGTAACTTAGTAATGACATTTTAATATTACAGAACAGTAATAAAGAGACCGACAGTCCCCTGTGAAAGCTTCTGTTGACTTACTAATCAATGTCACCATAACAAGCAGCATATGTAAAATCCTACACAGAGTCAGTGCCTGAGGATAGAGGAGAAATGCATTCCTCACAATTTCTTGGTTTGCAGATTATGGCTGTTTCTCTGTGAATGATTCAGAGCAATACTATCTCAGCCTGCCACAAAGACTGCAGACACTGAAAGCCCTGTGATGCCCCCTTGGGACTTTCACACTTGTGGTCAAAACTACCCTCATTTGTCTCATCCTCATATGAGTTTTCTCCAGGGTATCTCTTTACCTTTTATAGGCCTGGGGTCAGAACATGGTAGACCACAATATTCTGCAATTAGCATAGTGGGATCTGTCAGCCATGAGCTCATCTCCACTGCTTTCCTAATAGGCTAAACACTCATTAGCTGTGTCTGCGTACAAATCTAGAAAAGGTGTTGGTGCAAAGGAAAGGGACATGTTACTCCAGGAAAAAAAAATAAAAGAGAGAGAGAGAGAGAGAGAGAGAAATGAGAATAAACAAAATTGAGTTGAAGCAGACAGAATATAAATGTAATTTTATGACTATGCATGAGTTCACAATGTTTTGTTGTAATATAAATGAGACAACTGTCCTGATGATGCACTGTTATGGCATAAATCTGAAACTGCATGTTGCTATGGAATAACAATTATACAGTCTCCTGGTTATTCGTTCAGTATTTCTTTAATAAAATCAAAATTGCATAAATAAATGCAATGTGTTTCATAATATAAAAATAAGCTGTGATTGTTGAACATTAAGACTTCTATCCAAAACTGTGAAAACTTAGTTCAGTTATTCAATGAGCAAGATATTTTTAAAATTGATTGATAAATGCATTTATTGATAGTTTTAGATAAGAATCTTACACAGTGCCTGCTAAGTCCATTTGATTTCAAAAGCACGATGTGGTCTATACACTGATCTTTGTTTAAAGGAGGCATGTGTGTGCATGTGTTGAGGTGCACGATACGTATACAATTTTCTTCAAATTTTTTCAGAGAACATTTTCCTTTTTTTTCATATATGATTTTGCCTAACATAAATAGCTTTGGATTTCAAAACTAGTTGGATGAGTGAAACAGTGAAATAAAGAGGAGAAAGTAAAAAAAGGAGAAGCACTTACGTGAAACAGAGTGTTACTGAATCTCATACTAATTCATTTGTTAATATTAGTTTACTTCTTAGCCATTTGGGATAGAAAAGAATAAAATAGGAGTAATCAGGCTTACATGTGAAAGGGAGCATCACTCCTCCTTGACTACAATGAAGGTTAGTAAAATGCTCTTCCTGTTTTTTTACTAGAGTTGATTCCTGTAATTTTCTGAGATCAGCAGATCTCCTCATATATCCTAAGTGTGTATAGTAAGTGTTTTGCTGGATGTGGTCTAAATTGCTTATCAGAGTCTCTGTAATCACCATAACAGAACATTAATAGAAATCCGCAGTTGTGTTTCACTAAAAACAAACAAAAATACACCTCCAACCAAGCAACAGCAAGCAACAAAATGAAACACTGACACCAAAACAAACCAGAATTGACCTTTTTAAAAACGATTTTCAAATCTTTTTTTTTTTTTTTTTTTTTTTTTTTAATCACAGGTCTGTGGTGGCCTTCTATGATGTTGTCACATGCTGGGTGGATGGGGGAAGAGCGATAGATGTAGTCTACCTTGATTTTAGAAAGGCATTTGATACTGTCCCCCACGACATCCTTATAACAAAGCTGAGGAAGTGTGGGATAGATGAGTGGACAGTGAGGTGGGTTGAGAACTGGCTGACTGGCAGAGTGCAGAGGGTCGTTGTTGGTGGTGCAGAGTCGGGCTGGAGACCTGTAACCAGTGGTGTCCCCCAGGGGTCAGTGCTGGGTCCAGTCTTGTTCAACATCTTCATCAATGACCTTGATGAGGGGATAGTGGCCACCCTCAGCAAGTTTGCTGATGATACAAAGTTGGGAGGATTGGCTGACACGCCAAACGGACATAAGCTGCAGTACAGGAAGTTCTGCATGAATGTGCGCAAGAACTTCTTTACGGTGAGGGTGATGGAGCACTGGAACAGGCTGCCCAAGGAGGTTGTGGAGTCTCCTTCTTTGGAGATGTTCAAGACCTGCCTGGATGCCTACCTGTGCGACCTGCTGTAGGGAACCTGCTTTGGCAGGGGGTTTGGATTCGATGATCTCTTGAGGTCCCTTCCAACCCCTATAATTCTGTGATTCTGTGATTCTGTGAAATACACAGTTAGGGAAGACTTGTAATTTGTAGAATAAAAAAAAATGTTAGCTGGCTCACACAATAATGAGACTATTGAATAAGAAGCAGGAAGCCTCTTGATTAACATACTGAATATAGGTGACTGTCAATATAACAGATCTTGCATAGTTCACATTAAGAAAAAATGGATATAACCCCAAAGGGAAACTCAGCAAAAATTAAATACAGGTCTTATTTTAATACAACTTAATAAACTTGGAAACAACAGCGTTCAGAATTCAACATCATTTTTAGATTTAAAAAATTCTAGCGTAGTATTAGTTTTAACTGTAGCATTAAGGTGAATACATAAGTGAATAGGTTTCTAAATATTATCTTTGATATTATTTATAATTCCTTTTGATATTTCCTATCAAATTTCATTGGCAACTTCGTACTTCAAAACACTGTGCTCTTTATACATTTGTTGGAATTGTGTTCTGTGTTACCTCTTTGAAGGGTAAGTGCCTAAATAAAGAAAACAAAATGAAATATTACTTTTGTCAAAGGGGTGAACAAAGTTATAAGATTCTTGGTTTGGTAATAATTCACCAAGTAATTCACCAAAGGGTGAACATTGTTTGCTCTGAAGTGAATGTATTAAAGTATTAGCAATATGTCCTTGAAATATGCAGGGACACTGGTAAAATAGAATGATTTAATAAAAATGATAAATATCTAGACTTTTGATATTTGGTACAATGTTTCTATACATTTTCTTCTACTAAGAGGATTTTCAAACAATATTCTGTACCTTCATAAACCCTTTTGCTATCAGAGTTTTTTGCAAATATTAGCATTTGCTGGGAATACACTGTTGCAACTGGAAATTCAAAATCAATTCTCCTTTGTCATCAAATTACAAAGTATTTGCAATCAGAATTTTTAATTTTCACTTCTTTCTTTTGCTTTACCTTCCCAGCTATTTTTCTTATTTAGTTTATTTACTTGTTTGTTTGTTTTTGCTGTTGTTATTGTCAAGTGTCTGTAACATTTCCACATCCAAGTGTAAGTATACTTAACAGCATAAAAATATGTTTCCATTTCCTCATTATTTTTCTTGGCTTGCTTCTGCCGTGAAGTATTTGGGAATCAAATCCAAGTTGTGTGCATGTCAGATAAACCACCGTTTCAGAGGCTATGGATTTGTAGGTAACAAGTGAACTGCTGCATGTGAATTTTTTTAGCTTAGTGTTTATGATAGTTTGTCCTCTTATGGTTTTAAGCTTTTCCTGATAGAATGCTGCTGTGCCCAGTGAATATAGAAAATTTGGTCTCCATCAAAACTGCAGTTGTTGAACATACTTCATAAATTAACAGCAAAAATATCATTCAGAGATTGATCCTGATCTCATTCTATAACAATTGCTGATGCAGTTCTCACTGGTTTCAGTTGAAGTACTTTGACTGTGATTCTTTGTTTGGTCTTTACTTTTGCACAAGAAAAGATGAATGAGGATGAAAATAGCAAATCTTCTACATTAATTAAAAGAATAAAATGGCAAAGAAAATCTTCATGCAGAACATTGTCAAAAAACATTTTGTTTCTAGGTTGTCTCTTTAACTGAATTTTATTTTTATGTCCAAGACAAATAAAGAGGATAGCTACATAACGCATGTCTGTACTACTTCTGTCTCTCTATATGTGTATCACCTGTAACTAGTTGATGTTTTGTGTTTCCACCAAATATGCAAGTATGCTCCTGATTATCTTGAATATTTTTTCTACTCTGGAAGTCTAGTCTGGAAGGTACTGCGATCAAGTAGCATTTTGAGAAAAAAAGTTTAATATAAAAACAATGTTAATCTGTGTTTCTCAAAGTGCAGGAGTCTGTAGTGTTAATATGACTGTCACTACCCAGAATGTCTTAATATTTTTGTTTTTTTAAGCAAGGATTGTGCATTTCATCATTAAATCTGTGTGCAAGAAAAATGAATATCACATTATGCTAAAGAGCTAATATTTTTAATTTTTAGCATTATTAATTTCACATGCATCTGATGTCACGAAATCGAGTTGAACTAAATATTATGGGGAAAATATGACAATCTAAAATCTTGCATAAGGATTCTGGAGAATTTTAGGTACCTTTCTGAAGGTTCTCCATCCATGCTATTTGTTAATTTAGTGATTTTATTTGCAGTTTGACATTAGCAGCAGTACAGAGCATATGCAAAATAAATATTCAGTAGCTGTACATTTTTCATATTAAATATCAGTGATTTCTTATCAAACTGAGAAAATTTTTATCTGCCCTGCAAATTTGTGGATTATGCCTGTAAGACAGCTGCAAACAAATTTATAACAGCTTTTATTCCAGTTTGGTTGACTTAAAGCCAGTTCGGAAGTGCAAGGTGACTGACCTGATCCTGCAGTAATAGCTGTGAGGTTTCGCATCTCTGAATGCTGGGACTTAAAAAAAAAAAACCCTGCAGCAAGTATGGTTGTGTCAGTAGTAACTATGTTTGGCTTTGTGGCTGGCCAATCACACTGGGAGAAGCAAAATAAATGAAAGTCTGTTGTGCATAATAGGAGGTGGACAGCTCATTTCCAGAATCTCCTGACCTCCCAATCTGATCTTGTGCTTTCTGCCTTTTCAGAGCAATTTATGCTTTGAAGACATTTGTGTGGCCAGCTCCTGCAAAGTCACTAACTGTGGTTTCTAATCTGGATGTGTTCTGCTAGTTTGAGCACTAAACATTTTAAAATTTACTAATTCTGATAAGCAACTGGTGACATTATGATGGAAAGTATGTTTTTAAAGCTATTAAGTACTTAGTGTGTGTATATCCTGTATTTCACTTATCATTTGACAGCAAAGTAATTGCAAAATGAACATTTAGATTGGATTGAGGACACCATATGATAGAACAGCTGTGGGTGGGAAGAAAGACAGGCTTAGTAGTACATGCATTATGTCAAAAATAATAAATAAATAAACGTTGCCAAGCTGACAGAATGTACAAGGAAGCAATGGTATTTTCATGTTAAATCTTCATGCCTGACCTTTTATAACACTTGCCATGTGACAGGTTAATTTCTGAGTCTTGAGCAAAAACACCTCACGCAGTATCAGGTAGAGTATGTTCTATTCATGGACTATGCACTAGACCTTTCTATAGGTGGTGACAGTTAGATGACTTGTGTTTAAATTTAAGGAAAGCTTATGTATTTTGCTTGATCAGCACAACAAATAGTTATTAATATAATATAATGCAATATAATGTAACCAATATAATTAATAAAGAATGTATTAATAAATATACAAATATACAATTATTTATTAATTTTATTTGCTGCAAACTTTCATTTTATAGAAGTTGGCAAATTCATACTTCTATAAATAAATAAATAAATACATAAATAAATAAATAAATAAGGCTTTATTTTTTCAGAAAATTTGCCCAGACGTGTTCTTGGGACTGTGTAAAGGAAGGAAACCTGTGAACAGTTCCTTCAGTTGTCCAGGAAAGACTCATAAGCTTCTGTAAATGATCAATCTGAAGCTTATTTGTAGCTGAAATTTAGTTGTTGCTTTTTTTTTTTTTTTAAGAAAACATTTCTCAAATCAATTTTTTTGAAATTAATATATCCCCAAATATTGTTGTATTTCCTATATAAATGTAAATCTAGTGTCAAATGTAAATGAAAAAATAGTTTATTTGAATTTTGTCTGAGTAGTTCAGCTCCTTTTAATGAGGTGAGCTATTTGCCTCATTAGTGTAATTGCTTTGCTACTCTGCATTATTATCTTCAGCACTAGGCTGTTTTCCAGCAACTATTGTTATACAAGTCATACTAATTTGTACGTTTTCACTGTCCTAATATTCCACTGAGATTCTACTTTAATTAAAACATGACCTTATTATTCATAACTAAATGTGAAGCATAACCTTTTATCCTCAAGGAATGTCATCAAAGGTTGCATCTTAGTTCTGCATCAGATCAATGACTGTCATGCAGGATGAAGATCCTATCATCTGTGAATGGCATCTGATGGTAATTTATAACATTACCTGCCAACTCATCTATCTTTAGAGACATACTGTAGTCAATCTCCATCTTTCATTAGAAGCTTTCATTTAGCACTTCCTAGCCATCACTCCCCTATGATAGTCAGGAGACAATTCATAAAATCAGAGTGAATTAACATGTTTATATGTGTCTGACTTGGAAAGGCAGTAAGCAAGTCTCCAAAGGCTGAAATAAGTTTGTATATGCTGTACCATCAATTTATTTTGTTATTGTACCCAGAGAGGAACCACTTTTATTTTAAAAGGTGAGTAGTTCTGCTTGAAAACCAGAGATCTGTGAAGCAAAACTGAATGGTTGGATCTATCTCAGATGAGCAATGAATGGAACACCCTACAATAAAAAATAGCTACCCTCAGGTCAGCATAAAAATTCATTACAGTGGCAACTGAACATACTGTAAGAAAAATAACTGATGAAATAACTAAATGGAGAGCACAGTGGCACATATGAATGTTAAATAAGGATTTTTTGCCTTAGTGAAAGAAAGTTTTCCAGGAGTTAAAGCTGATAATCACTAACTTGTCCATAAAGAACATCACTGTTTTCACCACTGTACAACACAGGAAAGTATACAATTATTTTTAGAGGATGGATGAATTTATCTATTTATTGTAATGTTGTCCTTGCTGAACATCTTTAACATATTTTGCCTTACATTTCTGTCACAGTTAAGCTAAAAACAGAAATGCCCATCATAGGCTAATGCTGTTAACAAAGGTCATTTAATGAAATAATTTTGTTTGCTTGCTTTGCTCATTGTTTTGTAGGAATTAATTACTCTCACACATTTGGAAGGACTAGTCTAATCTAAAGGTCAACTGGCAATTACTATTACTTTCTGGTACTGTTTAACTCAGATGGCAGGACACAGGGCTACAGAGCTAAGTATTCTAAGCTAGTAACTGAGCTGTAAAGGTAATTTTAATTTTTTTTCAAGTTATGAAGGTAATTTTATTATTTTTTTTTTTCAAGTACTCACAATTTCTGTGAAGATCAGCTAGAATGAGACAGTTCTTTTTTTTACAGTACAATGAAAAGATATTACCAAAACATCAAAGTTATAAAATAGCAAGGGAATAAAGTTTTAATATTGAAAGAATCAGTATAATTGGAAGTATCAGTAAGTTGCATGCTGCAATACTTAAGCTGTCTTCAAATTGACTGGAAAGAAAGAACATAAGAATGTATACTCATTGAAAAAAGTCTATGTTTTTTTTCCTATTATAAACGGAAGTAGTCTTCATAAACATCCATGAACTTTAAAGTCACATTTCAAAAGCCCACTGGAAGATATACCATATCAAAAATAATGTTTAAAAAGTGCTGGTATTTCTATCTTGCAAGAAGGAAAACGTTCATTGATATCATATGCTTTGTATTAGCTGTTAAGAATCACTTTTCATACCTTCCAAGTATTCGTTTTTTTCTCTTCTGCCTCTAATTTTTCAAAGTTCAGTCACTTATACTTCATTTCTTGCACAGCCTCCCACTTTCATAAAGCATGCATTGGGATTAGTGTAGTAACATCTCTCCCTAAGCAAAAAGAAAAACAGATGTATAAATAGATAAATCCTATGTAGACAGACATTGATAAAAAGGACAATTAGTGCATTGTAACAATTATCATTTTTACAGTACAGCCCAGTAATTCTTTACTGAATTCATTATAGAAAGTTAAATATATAAATAACAGGTTAATTCTCTGTGAGAATGCCATAACACTGAATTTTGTCATTGGCTTTACTTAGTTTTTCTTTTAACCTTTGAGAGATAGTTTACTTGAAATGTTTCACACTCATTTTATTGAATTTATTTCATAGTAGTTTACCAGTTTAGAAGGACAGCAGTTTCTCTTCCTTCAAGGCAGATGGGTATCTAAATCTTAGCAGTCTTAGAAGCATATCATCTTGAGAGTGTACTGCAGAAAGGAGAAAAAAGAAAAAAAAAAGAAAAAAAAAAGGAGTTAACGAAATGTGTTTGCTTTGTAATAACTGTCTTTAAAACTGCTATGCAAAGATCCATAGATGCTTACCAGTGACCTCATAAATTTTGCTTTATTCCTAAGTGAGAAATACTTATATATTTCCTGATTTTTTGGCCTTTAACGACCAATTTGAATTTTGATTTTGGTGGTGAAGATGCTATATTAAAATAGTAATTCAGGATTTCATTCTTTACTAGAGTCTTTGAGAGTGCTACAGCAAAGTAGAATAATAAAATATCTGGTAAAGGAAGCTTAGCCTCCTGTCCATCACTAACTCTTCCAGGTTGTTTTCAGCAGAGCTGTCACCAAGCTAGTCCCTCTTTGACAGCACAGGGAGTTACACCAATGCAGATGCAAATTTGCCATTTCTTAATTTTGCGAGATTCCTGCAAGCCTATTCATTCTGCCTGTATTAATCCTTTTGAATAACAGTCCTATACTCTAACACAGCAATCACCCACACCAGTTTGGTGTTCCCCACAAACTTGATCAGAATGAATAACTGAGTTGTATGATCTTACTTTCTACCTGTGGCAGATGTAATTAAATTATAATCATCTGTGGAAAAAGAGGTGCCCACACGTGTATGTTAATTTGAGTTTGCATATATTTTTAGAATGTAGAAAAGAGGATCTTCTGGATTAAACATTTTTTTCTTCTTTTTACAAATGACAAAGACTGTGAAACTTCCCATATATGTCATTCAAGTTGAAGTCATACATTATAATGCGGTTTTTCCACCAGTGCAGCAGAAGTCGATGTTTTACAGGTCAGCTCTCCTTTTCCCTACAGTAAATTGATGATCTGTTACAGACATCAACTAGTGTCTCATCTAAGCTTTTGTTTGTTTTGTTTTTTGTTTTTTTTTTTCTTGTTAGATCATAGAGCTATGGAGATGCAAAATCGTTTTCTTCTGAGAAACCAGTGAACTCAGGAGCAGTTTAATTCCCCTACTGTAACATAAAGTACTGCTGCTCTATTTTTGCCCAGTAGATTCTGCCTAAATATTGTATTTCAGTGATTTTAACATTCTATTTGTGCAAATCTTCCCACCAGGTCTCAGTAATGCCAGTTAGATCATAAAAGAGCAATTCCAATTCCGATTTCTCTTTTTTATTACCCAGAATCCTAGCATTCATGTATAGACAACTAAAGCAATTTTGTTCAAGCTTCTTGGTGCTTTGATTAATTTTATTCTTGACATCTTGATTTCATGCTAAATGAGTGTTTGCTTGTTTCTCCTTTACACCCTCCTTAGTTGTTAGTTTCATGTCCTTCGAGTGGCTGAGTCAACTGATTCAAAACAATTTCCTTGAATTCAGGTGGTGAAATGGTATTTGTGCTAATATTGACTATCACCAACAGATACTCATACAAAGACTGGATGCATAAAAAATCTTGTATTTATTCTGTGGATAATACTCATTTTAGTAATGTAAGTCAGGCATCTAGTCTAAGCTATTCTATACTTTTCTGTTTCTCTATGGTCAGTAGAGAAAGATATCTCCATTCTTCCAATTTTTAAAATGAAATGAATACACATCCGAAATGTCTCTGCTGGTGGAAGTAACAACCTGGTTAAAGCCTCTGTTTCAGTGCTGACCACTGCAGTGCTGTAGCAGGAAGCAAATAGCCATACCTATAAAAATGTCTTTGTCTTAGAAACTTCGTTTGTTGTTCTCAATAGGATGTGGTGTTATCACATTTATTGTTAATCACACTCTTCAGTAAATTGTAGGTTATATTGTAGGAAATCTAATAAATGCATTATTCAGGAGAAATTGGTAGAATTCTTTTAAATCAATCCATGTTTGTTGTTTTTTTACTTTAGGGTGTATCACAAAGAATATTCATATTGTAAGAAGCCACATATGTTTGTCAAGGCTTGTCACCATTATATAAGAGAGAAGAGAAAAATAAACCTAAAAAAAGTAAACACCCAACAAAACAGTCATATTAGTGGAAGCAGACAGCTGTGGAACTTAGTCTTGGAATAAATATTTTATGTGAAATGACAGTAGCTGTGTTCTGAAGATTATATAAATGTTAGAATAAGAAGACTTTTGGATGCCGTACAACAAAAATCAAGTTCCAGAATTTAGTGTGAGAAGGAAGAGGGATTATAGTGGCACAGTACTCTGGGATGCTAAGGAGTGATTAGAAGTGGGAAATCCTCAGAAAGTGTGACTTCTTTCTCAAAGTTAGTGTTACGCACTAAATTATGGTTTCCATCTTTACATCTGATCTCTTTACTTAATAGTTCAGGATATTGTGCTACTCTTAGGACTCCATTGCAACTTAAAAAGTCCTCCTTGCTGTTAACTAAACTTTGCTTCATATTTCATTGCTGATGTTGAAATCCTTTCCGGAACTGTAAGGGATTTTGTTTGTTTTAAGCAATATTTCAAAGTTGTCATTTTTAAGGTGGCCATAAAAGATGCCATTTTTACTTTTAGATTCTATAACTCTAACCCCCCCAAAAAACACTGCTAGTGATTTAACACTCAACAAGATAGTTAGCGTATTTCCTCCTACTTTCTATTACAAATAATATTTCTACTTGTGTGGACTGGAAAACTGAGAATTGGGAAAGATTCAATATCATACTGTTCATATTCTGTCAATGTATCATGTCTTTTGCTTTCTCATTGTTTAAACTACAGAAGAGTTTTCAAATCTTCAGTATTTATGTCTGATTTCTCAAGACAGTGTCCAGCAGTGCAAATATGCAGACAGGACTGTGATCCATGCTGTGTTTAATCTGCTCTGGGACATCAGCATGAAATAGCTGATTCAGCCACTAACAGAACTCCCATAGCTCTGCGGAGCTGGCTTTGAGGTCAGCAGGGGTCCCTCGTTAAACAGGAAGAGATGCTCTGATGATGCTTTCACCCTCCAGTAGTGTTTGTTGCTGTTCAGGTCAAGGACTACGCTGGGCTTTGCCCAGAAGCTTCCTCTTCCATCTGCAGAGGCTGATGAAGAAGCAGGTGGGTTCTCTGATTTCCCAGAGCTGTTCCTGTTTTTTCTCAGCTGTGTTAGTTGGTTATGAGGTAAAGAGCATTGCAGATTTTCTTATATTTCAGCTTCAAATCCCCTGTGCTATGTCATAAACATTTGGAAAATAATAATAAAAATGTAATGTTTTAATATTGAACACGGGGTTGGAGATAACAATCTAAGGAATATACTGTATGTGAAATAAATATTTTTAAACACAGTAATAAATTTTCTGAGTATCTCATAATCACGAACTTGCTTAATACAGTCCTCTTTCCAGAGAGGCGGAAATAGAGATACTCGCAAGCTAAGGCTTACTAGTGCCATTTGCTAGATTGTAAATCTGGTTTCAGATGAGTTTATCTTCTGTACCATTCATGTCAAATGCTGCTCCAAGACATATTGGTTGCAGCCCTGATGAATTCCTGAGCTTGTGTAAGATGTCAGTTGCACTGGTCAGAGACGTAGACTTCAGTAGAAGTCAACTGTAGATACCCGTTTTTCTTTAACTTTTTACCACTATCAAAATTGTGACCAAAATAAAAAAAAAAGAAAAAGAAAAAAAAAAAAAAAAGAATACTGTCACTTTAGTGGTTGAATTAATAAAGCAGTTGAAGTAAAAGCAGATTAATGCTGACTCATTTACACATGAGGGTGAGGAACAGCAGAATATATCTGAAGCTTTGTCTTTGTTAAGTTATGATCCTTCTCTTCTCTAGCAAACCTGGAAGTAAAAGAGTACCATGCCTCAGCAACCTCTAGTGTACAATGTTCGTAAATGCTATGAGCATAGAAAAAAAGATCTTTGTAATATTTTCACTTAATATCGTTGTGTTCTGAATAGTTGTCTCTGCAGCACTTTCATTCTGAGACAACATAATTTATTTTTGTCAAAGCACAATGTTTCTTTGTACTGAAAACAGGTATATTGCTGCCCTCAATGAAACAAATTAAATTGTCAACCACAGCTATATTTCTAATTATTTAATTTATTTATTTATTTATTTTTTCCTAAGGAGATGTGGGAAACTATTTATAACTCTGAATGAAAAGCTGCTTACCAGGTTTTCAAAATTCAATATGTAACTGATGTATGTCCATGTAGTTTCTTGTTTTTACTGTTCTCTGTGTTATTACAAAAACTCTTGGGGTCAGACACTTTGCCTGCATAAATCATTAGAGCTCAGTTTGCTCTAAGGCAGGAACTTAATTTCATTACTTGTTTCTCCAACAGTTACTAAGGTTTAAAATATGCTTATAAAATACTTTGAGAAATGATTGAGTGTATTTTTAGTAGGTTAAAAATAACCTAAGTTTTTCAGTGGAAAAAGTACAGTTTTTTTCTATTACATGGCTGAACGTGCTGAACAAGCAGAGATAAGAAAGAAAAGTTAAGGAAACAAGATCCCACTACAACTACAAAATAAAACACCATCAACAAAACTAAAGGAAATTTGTTTAATGGAAGACAATATTCTGAAATGTAAGTACTGAACACCTTTTGAGCAAGAAGTTCCATTGGTCACTTGTGAAATGATAAGCTTAATTGGGGCAACTTTCTATCAGCTAATATTTGGCCTAGTGTTCTACACTTTCAAGTGTAATAGTTCAAACTGTAAGATCTGATTTTTTGAGAAAGAGCCATTTGTTGAAAACACAATTCAGCAATCTTAAAGTTTATTCATGTCATTACTACTGAAAATTGTCCCAGGAAATATTTCTGACATACGTTGATAATTTTCAGAAAAAGAAAAGAAAGAACTAACCTGCAATATGCAATGACTGGCATTCGCTGGGAAAGTTTGAGAGGAGTTCACACCCCTGCTTTGCCTTAGCAATGTGGGAACTTGTGCATTTCTTGGGGGATGCGCATCTCCAATCCCTCCTGGCCCCTTGTTGCCAGTCATTCTGGAGTAGATGTGGCTCTGTCTCTACTGCTGAGAAACTTTCAAAGGCCTTTGATTATTCAGTTGTGGCAGGAGAAAATTTATTAAAATTTTTAAAATAAATCTTTATGGGAAAGTGAGGCCCCAGACAGCATTTTTTCATTGTCAAGTCTGTTTTATTCCAACAGTTGATGGTAGGTCCTTATCTCAGATGAGAGCTTGCTCCTATTAAGCAATCAATAAGCCCTGAACTCTTTAGAAAAGAAGGTTAGGATTTTGGATGTGATATGAAAAATGTTTATTACTTTCTGCAATTTTGTGACGTTCAGCTAAATGCAAATTGTTCCTCATTACATTATTTTGTTGACTTGGTCTTTTGCTTTTCATCCACATATTTATAAACATATGATAGCAATTACAGTATCAGTAAGAATAATAATCCAGCAAAGCAAAGCCAATAGTCATTGTGAAGAAGTGTATAAGAAGGACCAAATTAATATCAGAAAACTACAGTCAAGCTACAGTGAAGAAATAGCCTTTTTCACTACCATTCTTATAATAAAGTCTCTAAAACATTAATAGCTACATGCTCACAACAAGAAAATTTGATAGTTGAAAGGAAGGAGTACTAAATGCCTATTACTTCAGTAATGCATATTATTAATGAACATAATAAAATACGTGAATTAGCAATACGAAGTAGAATAGCATATGAGATACACTTAATAGTCTTGCAGGGGAGGAGGTGGAAACCCCATTGCTTGAGTTATTTAAAATAGGAGAAAATGCAGCATTTTAAAGAAGCAGTCTGTACTGCAGCCTTTTTGCTGGATTGAATGTTATGGTATTCTTTCAAAATCAGACAGAAGTGGATAGTGAATTTAGCAGATTATGATGGCAGTGTGAGTCAGGTGCTGAGTATTTAATATCACATATGTAAGCTGATTTTTTGAGAGTATCATCAATGAGCCCCAAAGGAACAGAGATACAGATACTTATTTAAAATTTATTTTATTAGTGCCGATGAGGAATTCTGAAATGCCAACTCTGAATTGCCATTAAAATGCCTCTAAAATTATTTTGTTGGGTGCCTCTGGGGCCCTTAGAAAAGTTAATTATGACAGAGGATGAGAGGGACAGTACCTATAGAGGTGTATGTGCTACGTTTCTATTGCTCTGTAGGAACGATGTAAGAAAGAAAACTGGTCATCAGATTTTCATGGAATCATGGATTTGTTTGAGTTGGAAGGGACCCTTAAAAGTCATCTAGTTCAACTCCCCTGAACTGAACGAGGATACATACAGCTAGATCAGATTGCTCAGAGCCTGGCCAGCCTGGCCTTATCTCCAGGGACAGGGCCCTGGAGACAAGGTCCACTACTTCTCTGGGCAACCTGTTCCAGTGCCTCAGCACCCTTACTGAAAGAATCTTCCTCCATATATCCAAACTAAATCTCTCCTCTTTTAGTTTGAAACCTTTCCCCTTGTCTTATCAAAACAGATCTTGCTAAAGAGTCTTCTCTTATTCCCTTCCTTCTTATTGTCTCTCTTTAGATACTAAAAGGTTGTTTTCAGGTCTCCCTGGAGCCTTCTCTTCTCCAGGCTGAGCACCCCAGTTCATTCAGCCTTTCTTCAGAGGGAAGATGTTCCATTCCTTTGATCATTTTTTGGTCCTCCTCTGGATGTGTTCCAGCAGAACCATGTCTTTCCTGTACTGAGAACTCTGCAAGTGGGTGCAGAACTCCAGATGTCTCATCAGTGCAGAGCAGAGGAGTAGGATCACCTCCCTCCATCTCCTGGCCACAATTCTTTTGATGCAGATCAGGTTGGCATTCTGGGCTGTGAGAGCACATTGATGGCTTATGTCCAGTTCACCATACACCAGTATCCTCAACTCCTTTTTGACAAGGCTGTGCTCTATCCTTACATCCCTCAGCATATATTGGTCATAGGGGTTGCTGTGACCCAAGAGCAAGATCTTGCACTTGGCCTTGTTGAACCTCATGATGTTCTGCTCCCACTGCTTGAGCTAGAGGTTTACAACATTACTTTCCAATTGAGGGATAATGTATTTGATAGTTTCCTAGGGAGAAGATGTACAGAATATTAATTTCTCACAAGTTCTCAGGATGTGTACTGAATGGCATTAGATGGGTCTTGCATACTCATACATTTGCTTACTTTGTAATATACTCAATTTGTATTAAAGTACAAGTTTTCAAAACAATTTTGTTTCATCTTGAACTGACATTTTCAGAGTTAGGGCAATTGAAATTTACCAACTTGACTGCACTTGTTAATTCAAGTGCACATTTGAAAAGATTGAAAAAGCTGTTACAATAGCTTAACTCCAGCTCAACAATTTGAGAGCCAAGAGTAATGTAGAGTTGAAGTCATTTCTCTATTATCAGAGGCTGCTTAAATAATCTGAGGATTAAATAGAATTTCTGGGTAGACCAAAATAATAGAGCTGATTTTTTTTTGCTGTGCTGTCAACTCTTCAGTGAGACAACAACACTTTTTTCCCACATAAGTATAAGGCAAGGTATTAATGCATTCACAGGAAATCTGTGGGTGTCTTTTGTTGTTGATGTTGCTAGATATATATATACATATTTTTCAAATTGTTTATTTTTAATTTAAACAGGAGAAGGATTGACAACCAGGACAAACACAATGACAAAACAAAACAACACAGTTCCATCTATTTTCGTAGTTTTCTGAACTGATGGTTTTTGTAAAATACTAATGGCAAATCCTAATGATCTTTACCTGTCTGTGAGAAAGCAGTGAGTTAGAAATGAAAAGTCAGTTAGCTAAGTACAGATGGATACATTTCAGAGTTGCATTTAACAACCACAGTATACATTCCACAGTCCTTGTGCTGTAGTGGCATAGGTAGTATCATCATTGATTTGGCCTAACAAAGTCAAAACAATTTTCTTATAAATCTTATACATATCTATACTCCATTATGTAGGCTTGTAATTATTGCATTTTATGATCTGTAGACAGAATCCTGTCTTTAATATAGCTGACATTCACTTAATAAAATAAAGTGGGAGGCAAGAAAGAGAACAACATATGATGTTGCAGGTTTTTTTTTTTACAGAGAAGCTTGGTTCATGGATATTTCAAGTTAGGGGACTACAGCTTTAGGATTGCTACTAATCAACATTAGTTATCTTTTTTTTCTTTCACATGTAGTGAAAGCATACATATATTAATAATAAATTAATTATTAATTAATAAAGTAATTAATATTTGTGTAGTCAGGTTTTTTTAATACCTGTGTGTTTTTTTCACAGTTATTGCTTTATGATTTTAGAAGTTTGCTTCATTAGAAATAAAGATGACGTATACCGATAAATGAGCTAAGTAACTTCATAATGAATTGTTCATTGTTACACATGAAGTAAGACATCTTCACTACTTTTAAGAATTCTTATTCTTGCACCAAGATCAAAGCAAACATAATTGGAATGATGATAACAATGCTATAAAATATAGAAAACTGAGGGATGGAGAGCCCAGACCTTTTAGGTTCTAGCACAACAAATCTTGAAAAAAAGAGTGCCTTCAAAGCTACCCCTTCTCTCCCCCCCTCCCCCCTCCCCCCTCCCCCCTCCCCCCTCCAAAAAAAAAAAAAAAAAATAGAGAAAGCACTGTGGAGTATTTTGACAAGTATTTTGATAGTGTATTTACCAGAAATTCAGTGAGTCAGGAATAAATTCAGACCTATTAATTTTAATATGTTAAAGATTTTTCTTATATAAGCATATATGTGGTGGCAAGAAAGAGCAGTGTAATAGTGGCTCACTTCCTTTTCCACTACAGCTATGTATTTTCTATCACCATAAAAAGGAGAATTAATCTGCAGTTCTTCTGGTCTGAAAGACCTGTTTTTCTCACCCTCTATCCTTCTGCTTGAGAATCTCAAATGTATTGACTAATTTACCAATCAAATCTCCATGAGACTGTATTATTGCATTTTCAGCAGATATCACTTCTCCATTTGAATCCATATTTTTATTTGGTGTCAAATGCAAGAAAGCCTATGATGTTTATCCAAGGAAATTTCTGGATTTATCAGAAACTGCTCTCTCAATCCCAACTATTTCATCTCTTACACAAGGGAAATAACTGTTCTCTCTGGAGGAATGGAATGCAAGAATGAATCCCATTTCATGAGTTAGGCTACTTGTTCCAGCCCGGTTGTGACTTTATTTTGGGATAAAATTTGAGCTGTTTGCTCTTACTTGCTAGGTCTTATCCTAAGTCTACATAGGGTTTCTAGGGTGAAAGAATATATTATGTACTCCTGTGCGTCTCCTGAGAAGAATGACCAAGTGCATACAGCAGTGCTGAAGAGATTCTATCAGGTAAAATCTAGCAATATTCTTGCCATCTGTGATTATAAACATGTTTTTCTCAATAAGCTGAGAAATACACCACTTTCCAACTTGCTCTTTAATTGTACTGAAAGATACTGAAGTATTTCATGGTTTCTTTTGCTTTGGTATTGCTACTGATTTAGGGTTAACAGTGCCTTTGTGTACCATCTGGACACAGAAATCTTTCTGTAAATCTATCAGAAGGCAGCAGTTCCCTTGGGAACTAGGTTAGGGTAATGAGTCAGAGACTATGCTCTTGCAAGTCTCTGGACACTGTATCTTCCTATAAATGTGCATCAGAAGGCAGAATTTGACCCTTAGCAATGAATCTGAAAAAATATAGAGGGTTACTTTCTTACCATATTAGAACAGAGCTTCTTAAATTAAAAACAGGGAGAATAAAATCAGTTCCTAAATATTTTTATGAGCACTTCTTATTTAAAGAACTAAATCATCTCCACTTCTCCACTTCCTCTTTTCTTTTTTTTTTTTTTTTTTTTTTTTTTTTTTTTTTTTTTTTTGCAAAGGGCATTGAGTTTGACCTATTATAGTTGGTTCAGTTAACATCAAAAGTACTGCTGAGTCTCAGAACTTTCGCCATCAGCCGATATTTTCTGAGTGTCTCTCTGTGACTTACTCACACTGTAACATAGGAATGGGCACTGTTTCCTTGATGTTCCTTGAAAAGGCAGAAGAACTTGGTGTTGTTTTTTTTTTTTTTAATAGTAAAACAGCAACAAGAACTTAAGAACAGAAGAAAAAAATGCCATTCAGTTAAAAACATGTTTGTTCACTAAATGCTGTAGCATTTTAAATATTCACAGTACTTCTGTAAAATACAGATATAATTGATATAATGATATATATGATATATAATGATATAATTTTATGCCTCCGTTTGCTCTTTAGTTTAGATCTTCCTTGGTCTGCACAACATCTTTTTTAGTCTTATTCTTGTGCATCTCTAACATCAGCTCCAACATATACCTACTGCAAAGTTATGCCAACATTTATCCATCTAATTTATAGCAGCTGCTGCAATTGAGAGTACTAAAATTAAGGCTGCAATCACCTACTTTCTGTTCATGAAGAAATAGACATTTCCAGAGGATTCATCATTAATCCTCTGTAAGAAGTATCTGTCTCTTGGTCAAAGTCTGTATGAACTTAACCATGTTTTCACTTATTACCTGAAGTTAACTTGGCTAAAATGCTGAGCCTTCAACCCTAAGCAGTGACCATCGACAGACAGATTTGGAAATTAAGTTTGAAAAAGGAAATAGCAGAGCAAGTTTCTTCACAGTAACAAGTCAGTGTGCAACAATCCTGAGGCCACAACTGTGCATGAGGCCATGGCTATGCATGGCTAAGCACTGAATACTTGCTCATTCAGTGCTTGACACTACTGCTTAGACTGCCAAGAAATGTCACAGTTCTTCTGGATATTTTATAAGAAGGACAGATCTAGCCACAAGGAAGTTAACTAAGAAATGAGAGAAAAGGGAAGCATCAAAGAATTAACTTCAGTTCAATGAATAGTGGAATATTACTGACCAAATACAAATGCCAACTTCCACACTAGAACTGTTTAGTTTGGATGTGTGCATTTGTGATAATTTCACTTTGAGAAACAGCTGAACTCCCACCACATCTACTCTCTCACTACCCCTCCTTAAAGGAAGAATGTGGGGAGAAATTACATTAGGGAAAAAAAAAATCAAAGATGAGATACAAAAATGAAACAAAATAAAAAATAAAACATAAACAAATTAAAAAAAATAAAACAAATAAAAAAATCAAAGATGAGATAAAAAAAAATCCTAATCATATCAAAATCCTAGCCTCTACCCACTAAGCCATGGAGATTTTACTTAGGTGGTTTGCCTGATTGTAGCACATATTTCACACTCATGGGTGACCTGTGTGGTGGCCTCAGTGTTTACATCCACCCAGATCTCTCCATAGATGTCCTGACATTCCATGGGCTCATGCAACAGCTTACTCTTACTTTCCCAGTCCAATTTGACTTGAGTCACTTTTTAAAGCCCAGTTCATCTGCTAAGTATTCTTCAGTGGTATGACTCTTGGTCATATGAGCATCCATATACCATACTTTTACATCACTGTTTTGCTGTTGGCTGGCAGTGTCTTGTTACACTGCAGCAGTCCAGATGAGTTTGCCTCTGATCTGCCAATTGTTCTGCTTTCATTGCTGTAGCTATCCCCATGGCATTAGCCACCATCCATAAATCAGTATAGATCAGCACAGAAACATAGGATGGCCTGGGTTGAAAAGGACCACAATGATCATCTAGTTTCAACCCTCCCCAGCTATGTGCAGGGTTGCCAACCACTAGACCAGGCTGCCCAGAGCCACATCCAACCTGGCCTTGAACACCTCCAGGGATGGGGAATCCACAACATCCTTGGGCAAGGAAAGGAAGGGCATCCTTCCAGAGTCACCACCCTCTGTGTGAAAAACTTCCTCCTGGTATCTAACTTAAATCTCCCTTGTCCTAGTTTAAAGCCATTCCCTCTTGTCCTATCACTATCCACCCTTCTAAACAGCCATTCCCTCTTCCGTTTATATGCTCCCTTCAAATACTGGAACGCCACAATGAGGTCTTCCTGGAGCCTTCTCTTCTCCAAGCTAAACAAACACATATTGAACCACATATTAGGTTTTCATGGGCCCACTTCTCCAGCCTCTCCAGGTCCCTCTGGATGGCTTCCCTTCCTCCCAGTGTATCAACTGCACTGCTCAGCTTGGGGTCATCCACAAATTTGCTGAGAGTGCACTCATGAAGATGTTGAAGAGCACTGGTCCCAAGACTGACTTCTGAGGGACACCGCTTGTTACTGGCCTCCACCCTGACACAGAACTGTTGATCACAACCCTTTGGCTGTGTCCAGCCAGCCAATTCCTAACCACTGAATAGTCCATCCTTCAAATCCACACCTCTCCAATTTAGAGAGAAGTATGTGGTGAGGGACCAAGTCCCTTGCACAAGTCCAGGTAGATGACATCCACCGCCCTTCCCCCATCTACCGAAGCCATCACTCCATCATAGAAGGCCACCAGATTGGTCAGGCAAGTTCTGCCTTTGGTGAAGCCATGCTGGCTGTTCCAAATCACCTCTTTATCTCGTGTGCGCCTTAACACAACTTCTAGAAGGATCTGGTCCATAGTCTTCCCAGGTACAGAGGTGAGGTTCACCAACGTGTAGTTCCCTGGGTCTTCCTTTCTCCCTTTCTTAAAAATGGGAGTAATGTTTCCCTTTTTCCAGTCACCGGGACTTCAACAGACAACCGTGATTTTTCAAATATGATGGAGAGCGGCTCAGCAATCACATCAGCCAACTCGTTCTGAACCCTAGGATGGATATCATCCAGCCCCATGGACTTATATACATTCAGTTTCATGAGGAGGATTCAGACTTGTTCCACCATTACAGTGGGACAGAAACCACTCCCCATATCCTCACCTAGAGGCTCATGGTCCTGGCAGACTCGAGAAGCTTGTCCATCCATGAAGACTGAGGCAAAGCACTCATTGAGTACCTCAAGTTGAGTACCTTGAGTTTTTTCTATGTCTCAGGAAGCCAGTCCCCAATTATCTTTTATCAGAGGTGTAACACTCTCCTTAGTCTGTCTCCTCCTGCCTATGTACCTGTAGAACCCCTTCTTGGTATCTTTCACAGCCCAGCCAAGTTCAGCTCCATCTGTGCCTTGGCTTTCCTAATCCTATCTCTACACACTTGGACAACAGCCCTATATTCCTCCCAGGCTATACAACCCTGCTTCCACTTTCTGTACATTCCCTTCTTTTCTCTTTCTTGATTTAAGCTGCAGGTCCTTGCACAGCCACGACGGTCGCCTGCCTCCCCTGCTCGACTTCTTCTGCTGTGGGATGGAGAGCCGTTGTGCTCTCAGACGAGTGTCCTTAAAGAGCTGCCAGCTCTGTTCTGCACCCATGTCCTTAAAGACAGTTTCCCAGGGGATCCCACCCAGCAGTTCCCTCAACAGCTGGAATTTTGCTCTCCTGAATCACAGGAGATCCATCTCTTCATTTCCACTGTGGAAAACCAATAATGGATAATAATCAAAGGGCTTAATAACCAGGTGTTAACCATGTTCTTAGCAACATCTCTCACCCGGGCACTATGTAGGCAACACACCTCCCTGGGGGAGTCCTAGCAGCATACCAGGCCCTTGGGTCCCCTCAGAAGGGAGTTCCCTATGACAGCCCTTCTTTTTTTCCTGACTGACACTGTAGCAAAATGGGGAGCAGACTGATGAGCCTTGGGCAACCTTTCCTGCACGGGTGGACATTCACCAACATTCACATACCCCCAGTCCCTCAGTTCCAGAGCCTCATACCTGTTACGTAAGGGCACTTGGGAAGGTGGGACAGGCTGAGGGGCAGCCCGCTTGCTGCCCCAAACAGGGATTTGTTTCCATCCCTCACTATTTTTGCGGTTGCCCCTTCCCACCTGACTGTGAGACAGCAGATGATCCCCCATTGCTTGAGAAGCATCTCCCCCACACCCTTCCTGTAGGAATGGCAGAGTGTGACTCCACCAATCGATCCCCTTCCCACAGTCCCGGATGCTCCTCAGCCTTTCTACTTTCTCCTTTAGCTCTACCACCAGGCTGAGCAGATCATCCACTTGCTCACATCGCACACAGCTGGTATCCCGGCTGCCCTCCTGTAGGAGTGACAGGGCCTTCAAGCTGAGACCTGAACTGTGGCATGGACATTCATTCTTTCAGTCTGAGTCTCCATGTCCCTTTAAGCAGCAGCTCCTCACTGTGCGGTGATCATGGTTGCATCTTGGTGTTTTCAGTGAATAACGACCTGTTGAGTGACCTGTTAAGTGCTAAGTGCTAAGCCCCCTCCTATCCTTCACATTTCTCACAGCTCATTCTGGGATAGGGATCTGGTGATAAGAATAGTGTCTGTTACCTGCTTGTCATGTTCAGAGACCTTCTCCTCCTCTTGGGGGTGCTAAAGAGTGCTAACTATTGTGTGATACGTGCTTTCCAGGCCACAGCAGTGTAATGAGCTATAATTCTGCACTGCCAGGATTTGGATATTTCTTTCAAATACCTTTTTAATTATTATTATTTCTTTTTATTACTATTTTTATTTTATTATTATTATTATTATTTTTCATTCTACCCTTGCTCAGAGATGAAGTTCTGAACAGTCTAAACAAAACCATGACAGGTTCCTGCAAGTATTGACTTGCAGAATCAAAGTTATAATCATGAAATAATTATAAAGCAGGTGTGTTTATTTAGCGCTGCACACACACCAGATGTGGGGGGGGGAGGGGATGAGGGGGGAGGGGAATTAGGGTTAGGGTCAGTCCTTCCAAACCTGCATGATGGATGCAGATAAATGTCTTTATTTTAGAATGAATACATGTATATTTATAATATCTCTAAGAAAGGAGTTGTTATTACAGTTACTTCTAGGAATTCATTGTAATATTTCACACCAATTCTATGCCCCAAACTCTATCCCAGGTGGTTGCCCCAGTGGTTGTGGGGATGAAAGCTGTATATCTTCCTTGCAGCGTACTTCTGACCCCAAGTGTAGTTTGAGGAAGTATTTCGGCTACAACTGGTTCAGTTTCTAGAATGTGGCTCCTTGGATCAATCAGCAGGTTGCTTGGGTTATAGTTCAGGTACCCCACATCTTTCCTATTGTTTGTGCTCAACTACTTTTACAATTCTAACAATATCACAAATTAGTCCTTTATTCAGTATCTTCCCACATACCTTGTCATTCGCTACCACACTTCCACAAGGCAGATTTCTCTGTACCATTTATAATCAATTGTTTAATCTTAGGAAAAATCAGAAAAACATTATGGAGACCTAATAATAAAGGCATGTGAGATACCCGAGGATCTTCAAAATACTGAAAAGGTTGTAATTAGCCCATAAGGAAAGGGAGAAGAGGTATGGTTCTTTATATCCTCCATCAATTGACTTCCAGGGAAGAAAAAAAGAGAGAGTGTAGTTGTTAATATTCTCCACGAGATAGTTCCCAGAGTACAGAGATGATAGCAATGCAAGGCCCGAATACCAGATTAGGCTCAAGGCCAATACTTTACAGCACAGAAAAGGGGAAAAAAAAACAACCAAAAAACAATCACAGCCATTAATAAGCTCTCAGATCTGATATAAAGCAGAAGAGAGAACATGGCACAGATTACATAAAACAGGATCACATAGAATATTAGGAGCAAACCAGTCAACATTGTGACAAGAATTTATTACACAAGTAAGTTTCCTCTAAAGTGTTCTGGTCTAATCTGTTCTTATCACAAGCTTTTGAGCTCCATGTTGGGCCAAGCCCAAAGGGACTTTGATCTTTTCACCCTAATTGTCAGCTGAACTCCACCACAACCACTTTCACAGTTCCTCTTCTCAAAGGAACAGACAAAAAAACCCAAAGAAAATATGACTTTAAAAAAAAAAAAAAAAAGCTCATGAGTTAAGTATAATTACATTAGGTAAAAAATTAATAATAATAAAAACAATCTAAGGCTGAATAGGAGAAAAGAGAAAAAAAACTATTATTCTCACTAGCAGGAGATGTTCAGCCATGCCCTAGGAAGCAGGACCTCAATACTGGTAGTGGTTGTTCAAGAGGACAGGTGTTTTCATAGTCAGCAATAAAAGCAGGAATTTTGCTTTTATTAATAATAAAAGCAGGAATATTGCTTGTATTGCTGACTGTGACATTATGTGGGTTATACCTTTGGTTGGTATAGGTCAGCTGGCCTAGTCCCCTCCTGCTTCTTGTCCATCTGCTAGCCTACTGCCTTTGGAGAGGTCTGGAGAGAGCCTTCATGTTCTACCAGCACTGCTCAGCAATAGACAAAACATTGGTGTCATATATTGACACTGTTCTGCCCACTAAAAGAGAGCATAACACTATATAGGCTTCTGTGCAAAATATTAACACCATCACAGCAAGATCCAGTACAATATTGATGTTAAAATTAGTTTAACATAATTTAGGGTTTTGTAAATGTTCAGAAAAAAAATCTTCTAAAAGTGAATTGATGACACATGGCTTTGACAGTTACAATCCTGGCTGGATAAGGAACTGGCTGGAAGGCTGGGCCCAGAGAGTGGTAGTGAATGGAGCTACATCCAGCTGGTGACCAGTCATGAGTGGTGTTCCCCAGGGCTCAGTGCTGGGGCCTGTCCTCTTCTATATCTTTATTGACGACCTGGATGAAGGCATTGAGTGCACCCTCAGTAAGTTTGCAAATGACACCAAGTTAGCTGGAAGTGTCAATCTGCCTGGGGGTAGTGAGGCCCTACAGAGGGATATGGACAGGCTGGAGAGCTGAGATAAAGCCAATAGGATGAGATTCAACAAGGCCAAATGCTGAGTCCTGCACTTTGGCCACAACAACCCCAGGCAATGCTACAGGCTTGGGGCAGAGTGCCTGGAGGACTGCATAGAGGAAATGGACCTGGGGTATTGATTGATGCTCAGCTGAATATGAGCCAGCAGTGTGCCCAGGTGGCCAAGAAAGCCAATGGCATCCTGGCTTGCATCAGAAACTCTGTTGCCAGCAGGAACAGAGAAGTGATTGTGCCGCTGTGCTCATCTCTGGTGAGGCCGCACCTCAAGTACTGTGTCCAATTTTTAGGCCTTTTACTGCAAGAAAGACATTGAGGCCCTGGAGCGGGTTCAAAGAAGGGCAACAAAGCTGGTGAGGGGTCTGGAGCACAGGCCTCATGGGGAGCGCTGAAGGAGCTGGGATTGTTCAGTCTGGAGAAGAAGAGACTCAGGGGAGACCTTATTGCTCTCTATAACTACCTGAAGGGAGGTTGTTGTGAGCTGGGGGTCGGCCTCTTCTCTCGTGTAACTGGTGATAGGACTAGAGGGAATGGCTCCAAGCTGCACCAGGGCAGATTTAGGCTGGACGTTAGGAAATACTACTTTTCTGAAAAAGTGGTCAGGCACTGGAATGGGCTGCCCAGAGAGGTGGTGGAGTCACTGAACCCTGGAGGTGTTCAAGGAATGTTTGGATTTTGTGTTGAGGAATATGGTTTAGTGAGAACTATTGGTGATAGGTGGATGGTTGGACTGGATGATCTTGTAGGTCTTTTCGAACCTTGGTGTTTCTGTGATTCTGTGATTCTGATTCTGTGATCACTAATGAGTTTTGGAAGCTAAGACCAGACTGCGATTTAGCAATCAGCACTGAGATTTAAAATAAATAAATAAATAAACATGTTAATTATTCTTGCATATTCTTGCATCTGGTTTTATTTATAACAAAGCTTGTGGGAGTCCCTTGAGCTAACTTGAACTTTACAATAAGTAGCCAGGGCTTATCCATCTCTTAGAAAGAAAAAAAAATGTTGAATGTTTTCTGTTTAAAAAATTCAATAATGAAGTACTCAGTATAGCTGTTGGCAAAAGTGTGTTTTTAGGTAATACCCAGACTGGGGAAAAAAAAGAAAAAAAGAAAAAAAAAGCTAATTAAAATATCTTGTTATTTCTAATACTGATTTGTCTTTACTGTTGGTTCTAATTTTAAGGAATCATTCTGCCCAAGAGCAAAGAACAGAATACTGGTTTTTTTGACAATAAGGGCTAAAAGAAAAATGAAAAATGAATCCCTCCAAATGGAAGATGGACATGAACGAGAGAGCCTGGAGCATAATCAACACTTAGTCAGAATGAGTCAGAGTATCAATAAAGTTGTACTTTTTATCACATTGGAAAAAAAAAAAAGTAGATATCAAGGTGATTGTTCCTTTCTCATTAATGAGGGAGATCTGGAACACTTCCAATTTCAGGTATTTAGGTATCAGCAAAATGAAACCTGGACTGTATTAACCTCATAATCAGTCTTACTGTTAATCATGTCTCTGTGTATAGTTAGATCTGATTTCAAAACTGCTGTATTTTGCAAACATTAAAAAAGAAAAAAAAAAAAAAAAAAAAAAAAAAAAAGCCCAGAAAGCTTCTGTATAGTTCTCCCTTAATTGTCTTAGGGACTCATTCTACCACTGCTATTGCTATTTCCCACAACAACTGGCGATTACAGCTTCTCAACAGCATGGCCATCTGATTTACAAGTTATATATTGATTCTGTCAATAAGCTATCACATAACAAAACTACAGGATGCCTGTTCATATAAGGGCTCCTCTGAAAATAGTCCTTCCTATTTTATTATGTTGGCCCAAAATGTTAGAGGAAAATGGTGGTAGTATGGCAGAAGAACTTCCTGTCAATATTTGGTTACATTTTGTTGCTGTATGACAGCTAGTTCTCAATCTGTATGTAGAAGTAGGAAGACTTGAACAGATAATTTGATTTTTTTATTTAACTTTGTTTATTTCTTGGTTCTACTCAGAATGAATGATTATTACCACAGAAGGTGAAAAAAATCCTTTCTTTTTCAGCCACCTTTTTCATTTCTCAGGTCTTATAACATTTCTAGTTGATGGGAGAGAAGAAAGGTGAGGGTTTTCATTATGTCACACATGCTCAGTGACCTCTTCTCTTCTCTTCTCTTCTCTTCTCTTCTCTTCTCTTCTCTTCTCTTCTCTTCTCTTCTCTTCTCTTCTCTTCTCTTCTCTTCTCTTCTCTTCTCTTCTCTTTCTCTTCTCTTCTCTTCTCTTCTCTTCTCTTCTCTTCT